>NC_091183.1:34396327-34478827 GCF_040958095.1 Procambarus clarkii | reverse complement strand
CCCCGGCTGGTGGTGGATCAGCTCCCAGCTGGTGCTTCTATGAAACTTCTTTTAATGTTATTTCCAATCTATTTTATAATTATACAATCTACATTGTATAATTAGATGTATAATAAAGAAAAGTTGTGTTGGGGAAAGCAAATGCTCACGAGAATGCAGAGACCAACGACAAGATTTTTCTCTGGAGGCTCATTTTTCCTACACCTTCGGGCTCACCATAGCCTGTGCTACTTAGTACTCTTTGTTCTAGGTAGCGAATCTTAAACAACATTCTCGGGTGCTATGGGTCCCCACAATTGCACAATAAATGGCACGCCTTTATAATGTCTAAGACTGTTTGTTAAACGGGTTGTAACCTCATTTGTCGAATTAATAATTGCACAACTCACCGCAAATGTTGTAGGGAGGTTGTAGGGAGGAGCCAAGTATGTTCAGTAGAATTTCTGATGGTAATTCTTATCCTTGTCGTAGCTCAGTCGATTAAGGCAGCGTCTGGGATGCTCTCGGCCCAACCCGTTCTCGCAAATTTAATAAGTCAATATTGACTTATTAAATATGTGCATAGGTGACATACTTAACATAATAGATACCCTTAAAAAGATTCATAGAAAACACCGACCTTACCTAACCTTGTTAGTATCTTAAGATAAGCATCTTATAGCTTCGTAATTACAATTATTACCTAACCTATAATAGGTATAGGTTAAGTAACAATTGTAATTACGAAGCAATAAGATGCTTATCTTAAGATACTAACAAGGTTAGGTAAGGTCAGTGTTTTCTATGAATCTTTTTAAGGGTATCTATTATGTTTAGTATATCACCTATGCACGTAGTTAATAAGTCAATATTGACTTTACGAATTTGCGAGAACGGGTTGCTCGGCCGTAAGTTCGAATCCTCGTCACGGCCCTTGTGGATTTGTTCATTAATCCAAACCTTTTGTTTGCTGGGAAAAAACTTTTATATATAAAAGACTACGGGTTTTCCTCATTCTTGTATAATTGTTTGGTGCGTCAAATATATGAATATTACAGCTATTTTTAGTTAACTTTTCATTTACCGTTTCATTCACTTGAATCATTGGAGATTCGAACGTGGGTTCTCGGAAGTAAGAGTGGGATCCTCCCAACCAGTCCCTGGATGCTACAAATTAAGGATCATATTTGACTAAGGATATTGACAAAGGAAGGTGTTCATCACAGAGTTGAATTTATTGGGGCCGTTTTCAAGACGAAGTTTAAGGTTCGGGTATTTATATGATCAAAGAACTCGGCAATATTGATCCAGACAACTACTTCAGTAATGTCCAGTCAAACTACTAATTGATATATATGTTCTGTAATTATTTTGTAAACATATTGACAGTCTGAAGAGATAATTGGAAGTAATGCCGCGTATGTTTATATAAACAGTTCGCACAAATACTTTTCCAATCCATTAAATAAACACCGTAATTCAGACCATAGGGACTGCTGATGTTTGAATTCCCTTTTATTCGTTTGTGCTTAGTGTAATAGACTGTTAATGGGTCCCCCTTGACACGCGCTGTCTGCCCGCCTGGCTCGCGCTGCTTCAAGGTCATGACGTATTCATGAACTTGTCTCCGGTTTAGAGCAGCCCCATCATCATAAACAAGGGCTAAATGCTTCTTAATCCAACAACCCTTCCACCCTCTTTATTATAAATGGAAACACTTTATACGTGACTATATAATGATTATTTTTTTGTATATATTTTTTGTTTAGAACAAAAAAAGTTTGTTATTATACCCATATGAAAGAGAGATCCTGTCATTTTTGCCAGATGTATTACTCAATTACTGACTTTTTAACATCTATAAAAGTCAGTATTTGATTTATAGTTTTGAGCGAATGATATGATGATTTTACATTTTCTTTGCACCGTTTTCTGGCTAATGTTATCTGGTTCGTAAAGCTATATCGCCTTGTGTGTCCACATGTACGATTTAGCTGCATTTGCCGAAACCGAAAGCTAACGAATGCAGAATAAGTCACTACCATGAACTTAAGAAATTATGTGAGAATTTATGTTAGATCCCATTGTATAACCTCATTATTTTACCATAGATTCATCACGTTTTTGTAATCTTATTATGCAAATTATATAACTTAATGACCGATTAATTTTAGGAATTTATTGTGCCGTTATTTAGAGGTATGTGTTTGTTTGTTGTGTTCTGCGATTTAGGCGGTATACAGTGTTGGTGATTATGAATTATTATATATTATGAATTATTATATATTTTTGTAGCAAGGAATTTGTGATCAAAGAATAAGATTATTAAACTGTGATGGTAGGAGACACTGGGACACAAAAGTGTCAGTGAAGCTGCCCAGGTTCTGCTATGAACTCCCACAACACCTCAATAACCAGCACATCCTCCTAAATGAAAGCACTTATTGGTACTTTCAACCAAATAGTTACTGTAAGTAGTGACGGACCGCCAGAAAGTAGACTTTTGTATTATTGAAGTTGGGCAAACTGAAACTTCTTTATTCGCAACATAAATATTCAGGCCTAACCCAACCTCTCTTAATTACCCTAGGCCTTTACGGGCTTTCTTAGGCCTAATAAAGTACAAATATGTGCTATACAACGCCTACGAATATTAAAATTTTTAGCTATATCTTTCCAGGCAATATAAAATGAATAGTACAAAAAGTGGTTTACTGGAGGTCCATAACTACATAATGGTACCTTCAGCCAAATAGTTACTATAAATGCTGCCATTTTAGGAGGACGGGCTGGAGTATCAACCTCCAGCGTAGTTTAACTCGGCGAAATTTCTTCCAATGTGATAGAGGCGTGACGATAATATAGTTTCCGAGTGCTCGTGCGTCCTCAGTGTGACGTCTGAGGAGTTGATAAGTGGTGGGCAAGGTTAAGGTGTGCTCTACTGTCTTCCATTGTTGGTTGTTCCCTTACCTGACCTGCGCCGGAGCCTAGGTGTGATGCCACCATCTGAGGCGGGCTACATATATTGACTGTTGGATGGAATGGACTTGAGTCGAGGACGGGTTGGCCCATATGCTGAATGATCTGGTAACTCGTGGTGAAATGTTTGACACTATGAAGTTGTAAACAACATTCTTGGTGGCCGTAAGTTGAGTGTGTACATTTTATTCATTTTTTTTTACAAGGGTTCTTTCATTCTTGTACAGCCACTAGCACGCATAGCGTTTCGGGCAAGTCCTTTCTCCTAAGTTTCCTTGGAATACGACTCTCCAAATCGTTAGACAACCAGGTACCCATTCACTGCTGGGTGAACAGAGGCTACAGTTTAGGATTGGCACCTAGTCAATCCTCCCCGGCCAGGATACGAACCCAGGCCAAAGCGCTCGCGAAACGCCAGGCGAGTGTATTACCACTTCGCCACGGGGACTACTGATTTCATGATTTTACGCCCTTTAGAAAGTTTGTTATGGCTTCCAAGTGGGTCTCTCTTGTCGGAAAAATTCAATATTGTCGGGAACTTCAAAGGAGTCCTGGGGTCTGTGTCACTGTGTTGGTGATTATGGCCTCTGTTAATGTTTGTGAGGTCGCGTGCATATCCCGTCTCCTACTCTCCCACGCACCTCTCAACACGCACCTCCCCCCTTCCACCCCGTCCCATGCTCCTCTTCCCTCCCACCCCGTCCCATGCTCCTCTTCCCTCCCACCCCGTCCCATGCACGTCTCCCTTTCCACCCCGTCCCACACACCTCACCCCCTCCTATCATCAGCCCACGCTCCGCCACTCCCACTCATCTCCTCGTCACATTATACAAGGCTCTGGGTGTTTGTAAACATTGTGTTCAATAAGTCAGCTGGTAGTGTTGTGGTGACGCAACTTGGTGTAAACATAAACCTGACAGTGTTCCCAACATTCCTGTGGCCAAACTCACCACTGTGACAGGCGGAAAATTGCATTTGTTTTTTTATTTGCATACTTCTCTTCTGTTCCTGGTTTATATATATATAAATATATATATAGTGTGTGTGTGTGTGAGTGTGTAAATCACGAAGAAATTAACTCGTGATGAACAATGTGACAGTGTCAGACCACGAAGGAAGGATTAAGACAGGAATTTCCTTAAGTACTTTCGTATTTAACAACAAATCTTCAAAAGGATCATCCTTCTCAAAATGTAGTATTCAATACGAAAGTATTTAGTCTTAAAAAGGGAAGGATCCCAAGGCAACTGCTACCTATTATATCTTGCCATCCCCGTGTCTGCCAGTTGAGCGAGGGAGAATTAGGTGATCCACTCCCAGAGCAAGTATAATAGTATAAACCTGATAGTATATAAATGTAGTATATAAACATGATAGTATAAACTGTATACTGCACTACATTGGCTCCTAGTACCCAAGGTGAATACTGCGCCTGGGTTCCCCTTGGCGCAGTGGTAAGACACTCGCCCCGCGCTTCGCTGATGATTTGGCCTGGGTTCGTATCCAAGCCGGGGAGGGTTGACTAGGCGCCAGTCCTTAACTGTAGCCTCTGTTCACCCAGCAGTGAATGGGTACCTGGTTGTTAAACGATTACACCGGCCGTATTCCAGGGAAAATTAAGATTAAGGACCTGCCCGAAACGAAATGCGTGCTAGAGGTTTTACAAGAATTTAAGAATAAATTATATAATTTATAACTCCACGTTATAAATATAAATATTATATAATAAATTATATAATATATAACTCCACGTTATATATATATAAATAAATATATATTACATCCACGCCAGTGTGGTATGTATGTATGCAGGTATGTATATATGTATGCATGTATATGAAACTATAATGCAACATTCTCTTAGTCTTTCCTGAATGATGACTCTCAAAAATTGACTAACATCTGGGCCAGTCGGAGAGAGTAAATGTTCACACTATTCCTCACTGCTCGACAGAATCATGAGTGAAATGAGCGGGAAAAGTTTTTGAAATGTCCAGAACATTAAACACGTTATTTTTTTTCAGTCTTCAACAAAATTAAAGTAGCTGGTGACAATTACTTTCAGGGAGACCCGGATGACCCTGCAGTAAATGAGCCAAGCACATTGTTGCAGCTTTGTCCTAATATACTCAGGGACTTTTAACTCCTGACGTAAATGAGCACTTAACTACTGAAGGATTTGGCTAAGAAACTTAATTGGGAACCTAAAGTCTCAAAAAAACAAGTTTCTTGTTATTGGCTAAAGTGTTTGATCGTGAGAGGAAATGGATGCTTCATCCTGGACGCGCGCCTTTACTTCTAAAGAGCTGTAAATATCAGTAAGCCTGTTCAGTGAAGACAGCATTACTAAAAGAAAGCAGGATACCAGAAGAAAACACTCAAAAGCTCATAGAGAAGATCTTCCGTGGATTATTCTCTTCTCTGAGGCTGTGGGTCTTCCTGATATTTTTCTTGAGGGAACAAAGTGACAATGGCTTACCTGTAAATGAGAAACACTGAAAATTTTGGTCTCTAAGCTGTGTGCGTATCATTGGTATATAGTTTGGGTGGCCCTGCCACGCTTCCTAGGTGCACTGTCGACTCTCATAAGCGTCATCGACCCGCCTTCACGCCCGTAATAAAAAAAATTATTTTTCTGACAAGAATGAAGGAGGAAGTAAAGTTGAAACCTCAAAATCCCATTAAGATCTGTCTTCATAACCTTAAAATATTGTCCTTAATCGATGAGCGACTCAACGGGGCCAGGATGGAGAGGAGAGAGCTGGAGAGAAGAGAAAAATTGGGAGGAGGAGGAGGAGTGAAGTTACCTTGAAGGGAGCGAGGAGAGGCTTGAAAGACTTTAGAAAGGAGAGGATCGTAGAAGAGAGACCTGGAACGAAAAAAAAATACTGAAAGAAGAGACCCATGAGTGGCCTGATGAAGATAGGACTGCAGAAGAGAAGCTCACTTAATGAAAGAAGTTGTAAGCGTGAAAAGAGACGGGACTACGGGAAGGTGGGAGGGCTTGTCGTAGTGTTAGATTCCAAGAGAAGTAACTTGGGAGGGTGTGTGAATATCCGTGCTTGGTAGGCGAGCGGGGCTGGCAGGGAATTGTCTGAGAGAGAGATGACGAGATGTCAAGGGAGACAGAGTGGGAGCGAGTTGCCAGAGATGGAAATAGAGGATGCGGAAGCCAGAAAGTAGGAGAGTGGTGGGGAGGGAAGGCATAAATGAGGGAACGCCGAGACAGAGAGGGGAGAGTGGTAACAGTTGAATTATAAATAGCCTCGTGTCCCCTCAGGGGCATAAAGTTCCAGCGAATTTGTGCCTCTAAAAAAGAAAAGTACGTATATTCTCGAGTGTTGAGAGAATATCAAGATTTTGAAAGACGGTTGGTGCCTGAAACACTTCATACGTAGTTGAAATGCCTTTTTAATATAGTGAGGGAATATGTAATTAAGGCACATATTTCGAACATAGTAATACCAGTATTTACCTTCTACATAAAATAACCATTATGAAGGCAAATGTAACTCACGCTTCGTTATTTTTATTTCACTGGTAATATTTTCTCTGAAGTAACAAGTATCAGCATCGCCACATTTGCTTCCCTTGACATATTGTCGTTATAACGATTACTTTTACATCAAATTACACTAACGAAGGGAGGAAAGTAGAGGGAATTATATCTAAATTGTTCCTTAGGGAGAGTCGCTATACGTGAGCACCAACACTGGTACTTTTGTTAACTGTGGCCCAGGTTATGTGAGCACCAACACTGGTACTGTTGTTAACTGTGGCCCAGGTTATGTGAGCACCAACACTGGTACTGTTGTTAACTGTGGCCCAGGTTATGTGAGTACCAACACTGGTACTGTTGTTAACTGTGGCCCAGGTTATGTGAGCACCAACACTGGTACTGTTGTTAACTGTGGCCCAGGTTATGTGAGCACCAACACTGGCACTGTTGTTAACTGTGGCCCAGGTTATGTGAGCACCAACACTGGTACTGTTGTTAACTGTGGCCCAGGTTACGTGAGCAACACTGGTACTGTTGTTAACTGTGGCCCAGGTTACGTGAGCACCAACACTGGTACTGTTGTTAACTGTGGCCCAGGTTACGTGAGCAACACTGGTACTGTTGTTAACTGTGGCCCAGGTTACGTGAGCACCAACACAGGTACTGTTGTTAACTGTGGCCCAGGTTATGTGAGCACCAACACTGGTACTGTTGTTAACTGTGGCCCAGGTTACGTGAGCACCAACACAGGTACTGTTGTTAACTGTGGCCCAGGTTATGTGAGCACCAACACTGGTACTGTTGTTAACTGTGGCCCAGGTTACGTGAGCACCAACACTGGTACTGTTGTTAACTGTGGCCCAGGTTATGTGAGCACCAACACTGGTACTGTTGTTAACTGTGGCCCAGGTTATGTGAGCACCAACACTGGTACTGTTGTTAACTGTGGCCCAGGTTACGTGAGCACCAACACTGGTACTGTTGTTAACTGTGGCCCAGGTTATGTGAGCACCAACACTGGTACTGTTGTTAACTGTGGCCCAGGTTACGTGAGCACCAACACTGGTACTGTTGTTAACTGTGGCCCAGGTTACGTGAGCACCAACACTGGTACTGTTGTTAACTGTGGCCCAGGTTACGTGAGCACCAACACTGGTACTGTTGTTAACTGTGGCCCAGGTTACGTGAGCACCAACACTGGTACTGTTGTTAACTGTGGCCCAGGTTACGTGAGCACCAACACTGGTACTGTTGTTAACTGTGGCCCAGGTTACGTGAGCACCAACACTGGTACTGTTGTTAACTGTGGCCCAGGTTACGTGAGCACCAACACAGGTACTGTTGTTAACTGTGGCCCAGGTTATGTGAGCACCAACACTGGTACTGTGTCAGTAACTGCGGCCCATGACTAGATCAAGCCTAAACGCAAATGGCGACTCAGTATTTGGAATTTTTCAGTATTTGGAATTTAGTAATCATTAGTGATTGGATGTCACTAGTTGATTAGGTTCCATTGTGTTCCGAAAGCCATGGTGTTGGAATGGCCTGGTCTAGTGACTATAGGTGCCAGGGATATTTTAGAAGCCAGTAAGTAGTATCAGGATATGCATAGGGGCTAATATTCCCTACTGACTGGGATATAGTGTGGCTTCGATGTTAAGAGGAGTCTAGGGTCTAATGTTGCTGGGACATTAGTCGTGTTTGTGATCAATTGGCACTGGGTATTAAGATCTGTAGGCGCTTGGATACTTGGGGAGGCTGTGGTACACTAGTTCTTATAGTTAGTAGAAGCCAGTCGAGCACTCTGATGAGGGAAGTTTGAAGGTTCTTGATCTGGTTCTTGACCCCAGGCGCCCGTCGCGCCTGGGGTCAAGATATATACTTATATTGTGAATAATATAATTATATATATTGATATATACATAAACTTTATATATATATATAATATATATATATAATATATATATATAATATATATATATATATATATATATATATATATAATATATATATATATATATATATATATATATATATATATATATATATATATATATATATATATATATATATGTCGTACCTAGTAGCCAGAACGCACTTCTCAGGCTACTATGCAAGGCCCGATTTGCCTAATAAGCCAAGTTTTCATGAATTCTTTTTCGACTACCTAACCAACCTAACCTAACTTTTCCAGCTACCTAACCTAACCTGACCTATAAAGATAGGTTAGGCTAGGTTAGGTAGGGTTGGTTAGGTTCGATCATATATCTACGTTAATTTTAACTCCAATAAAAAAAAAATTGACCTCATACATAATGAAATGGGTAGCTTTATCATTTCATAAGAAAAAAATTAGAGAAAATATATTAATTCATGAAAACTTGGCTTATTAGGCAAATCGGGCCTTGCATAGTAGGCTGAGAAGTGCGTTCTGGCTACTAGGTACGACATATATATATATATATATATATATATATATATATATATATATATATATATATATATATATATATATATATACTTGTATATTCAAGTTTATATATATAAATTAGAAATTGGCTCTTAGTGGCTAATGGGATTTATTTCAATAGTATTTGAGAACATTGTTTTATTTGTACTGGTGCTGTTTATATATATATATATATATATATATATATATATATATATATATATATATATATATATATATATATATATATATATGTCGTACCTAGTAGCCAGAATGCACTTTTCAGCCTACTATGCAAGGCCTGATTTGCCTAATAAGCCAAGTTTTCTTGAAATAATATATTTTCTCTAGTTTTTTTCTTATGAAATGATAAAGCTACCCATTTCATTATGTATGAGGTCAATTTTTTTTTATTTTAGTTAAAATTAACGTAGATATATGACCAAACCTAACCAACCCTACCTAACCTAACTTAACCTATCTTTATAGGTTAGGTTCGGTTAGGTAGCAGAAAAAGTTAGGTTAGGTTAGGTAGGTTAGGTAGTCGAAAAAACATTAATTCATGAAAACTTGGCTTATTAGGCAAATCAGGCCTTGCATAGTAGGCTGAGAAGTGCGTTCTGGCTATTAGGTACGACATATATATATATATATATATATATATATATATATATATATATATATATATATATATATATATATTTTTTGGGTGGAAGGGTAATAACCGAGGTCATTTCAGTCAATGGACTGTAGTTCCTAAACGACTAATGGTATTTATTTGTTTGGCAATATTTTACAATACCTGTTAACATGTTTAAGATTCTGATTGAGCGTTTGTCTTGTGTTCCAGGTATGGCAGACGTGATCACTACCAGGAAGGAACCGTGATGGATGCAAGTACTTTAGAGTGGACTGTTGTGATGTATTACTTAAAATGCTTTTTGACTGTTATTTGTGTTCTTGTATATATATGGTTAAATACACACACACAAGCACATTCACACACAGGTTTAACTATTTTATACACTTGAGATTGAAGTTGCATTCCATGGAGGAGACGCCCATTACAGGAGTAGTGCAAGTATAAAAGTAAGTAATTTATGCAAGTGCAGTAATTAGTGCACTTGCATAGTGCACTAATTACTAATTAGATAATTAGTAATTATCAGAGTGCAAGTAATTTATTCAAATAAGAGTATTTGTATAAATACAAATATATAAATACAAGTATATACAAGGGAGATGTGTTTAATTGTGGTTGTATTGGTATAGAGAGCTGAGGTGTACTTGGTAGATTGAAATGTTGAACCAAACTGGTTTTAAACAGTGTATAACTAAATGTCGCGGCATTGCAAAACATCCTAATTGGACAGAAATCGAAAGTGATGGTCAGGATAATGACGATTATTGAAGTATTTTAAAGATTTTGTTAGAAGTAATGCAGAACAAATGAGTAGAATGATCATTTTGGAGGATATAAGTTTAAAAGAAAATCAATTGGAATATAATGGGTGAAATTTTAAAAGGATTTGTAGTAAAGAATATCTGAAAGTCTACTGAAGGGTTATTTCCACAGATGCATTTTAGAACTGATCATAAAGTGTCCTGAGGACTGTTGTTTAAATTAACATTTAAACTGTGTATGTTGAGAATATTGTGCAAGAGATACCATTAGGTAATAGGTAACCATGATCATACGGTGGTAAGGGTTATCTATATCTATAAAAGTGTGTTTTCAAGGTTGGAAGCAGACACTTGGGACAAACATTATTAAACTTTGCAGGATGAGTGGTTTGGGGTAGGGAATGGACATAGACTCGTTGGGGTCGCCAGAATTCCAGAGGGAACCTTATACCGCAGTGACATACTAACTGGTATGGCACTGTCGACTGTCGACTAACTGGTATACTAAGCCTCACAACAACTGGCAGCCAGTTATGCCTTGCTAAATACTTTAAAAGATAAAATCAAAACCATTATTTTTGTCTTGTACTTCTTATAATATCCAACATTATTCACTGATGTCGGGAAAATTAACATAATTTTTCTGCTATTCATACTTTGGCCGTTGCACCATAAAACTGGTAACTTCAATACAGCCTCCCTTTCCTCCCACCACTCCTTACCGAAAGTCGACCCACCATCTTCCCACTGAGTCAAAACAAACGGGTAGTGGGCTTATTCTTTGACTATGTTATCAATTATAAACACATACTGACATTTGCTCTTTTTCTGTTATTAGTAATATTGTGTGGAGAGTGTGTGAATTTAGGTATATACTCTGCCATTATCTATACTATACTATTATATATATATATATATATATATATATATATATATATATATATATATATATATATATATATATATATATATATATATATATGCAGAATAACCACATATGAAAAATAGAAAATGCTTAACGCGTTTTCGGCTAATTCGCCTTCATCAGAGCAAAGTAGAATCTTTTGATTCTACTTTGCTCTGATGAAGGCGAATTAGCCGAAAACGCGTTAAGCATTTTCTATTTTTCATATGTGGTTATTCTGCATACTTGGATCAGTGTTTTTGTGATCATTGTTGCATATATATATATATATATATATATATATATATATATATATATATATATATATATATATAATGTCGTACCTAGTAGCCAGAACGCACTTCTCAGCCTACTATTCAAGGCCCGATTTGCCTAATAAGCCAAGTTTTCATGAATTAATTGTTTTTCGACTACCTAACCTAACCTAACTTTTTCGGCTACCTAACCTAACCTATAAAGATAGGTTAGGTTAGGTAGGGTTGGTTAGGTTCGGTCATATATCTACGTTATTTTTAACTCCAATAAAAGAAAATTGACCTCATACATAATGAAATGGGTAGCTTTATCATTTCATAAGAAAAAAATTAGAGAAAATATATTAATTCATGAAAACTTGGTTTTTTAGGCAAATCGGGCCTTGCATAGTAGGCTGAGAAGTGCGTTCTGACTACTAGGTACGACATTATATACATATATATAACTGAAAACTCACACCCCAGAAGTGACTCGAACCCATACTCCCAGAAGCAACGCAACTGGTATGTACAAGATGCCTTAATCCACTTGACCATCACGACCGGACATAATGAGGTGATAGCCGAGGCTATTTGAACCACCCCACCGCCGGTACTCGGATAGTAATCTTGGGCATAGCATTTTACCAAATCACCTCATTCTTTGGGGCACACGTGAGGAACACAAATGCGAACAAGCCTGAATGGTCCCCAGGACAATATGCAACTGAAAACTCACACCCCAGAAGTGACTCGAACCCATACTCCCAGAAGCAACGCAACTGGTATGTACAAGATGCCTTAATCCACTTGACCATCACGACCGGACATAATGAGGTGATAGCCGAGGCTATTTGAACCACCCCACCGCCGGCACTCGGATAGTAATCTTGGGCATAGCATTTTACCAAATCACCTCATTCTTTGGGGCACACGTGAGGAACACAAATGCGAACAAGCCTGAATGGTCCCCAGGACAATATGCAACTGAAAACTCACACCCCAGAAGTGACTCGAACCCATACTCCCAGAAGCAACGCAACTGGTATGTACAAGATGCCTTAATCCACTTGACCATCACGACCGGACATAATGAGGTGATAGCCGAGGCTATTTGAACCACCCCACCGCCGGCACTCGGATAGTAATCTTGGGCATAGCATTTTACCAAATCACCTCATTCTTTGGGGCACACGTGAGGAACACAAATGCGAACAAGCCTGAATGGTCCCCAGGACAATATGCAACTGAAAACTCACACCCCAGAAGTGACTCGAACCCATACTCCCAGAAGCAACGCAACTGGTATGTACAAGATGCCTTAATCCACTTGACCATCACGACCGGACATAATGAGGTGATAGCCGAGGCTATTTGAACCACCCCACCGCCGGCACTCGGATAGTAATCTTGGGCATAGCATTTTACCAAATCACCTCATTCTTTGGGGCACACGTGAGGAACACAAATGCGAACAAGCCTGAATGGTCCCCAGGAGTTTTGGGGTGTGAGTTTTCAGTTGCATATTGTCCTGGGGACCATTCAGGCTTGTTCGCATATATATATATATATATATATATATATATATATATATATATATATATATATATATATATATTATACTATTGTGACGGGAAAGTATTGGAGTATAGATGTTCGGCAGTCCTCCAATGGCAGATGTCAATGCCTGGTCACACTTATAAAAAAAAGATAGACTGCTTGCCTGTTGTCTGTGGTAAGTTAGAGAGAGGAACACGTAAAACACAAAGTATGAACAATGAAACTTTAATATATTTACTTTAAACATAAATGAAAATAAAGACAAATCTTGGGTAAATGACTAGTGTAATAAAATGACAAAGATAAATGCAAAAACACAATAGATTAAATAATATAATGTGAAATGGTGCCGAGAATATTGGCTTTAGCTGAGACCTCCCTTAGTATTCGAAAGCCAGAGAGCTTAGTATGCCAGAGAGAGATGTCAACTCTAAGAGCACAAAGAATATTCTGAAGTTGATGGCTGGTCAGGCTCAGACGTGGACTCAGGTAGATGGCGCTGAGGTGCAGGGTGCAGGTGCACGGTCGGCGAGTCACCAATCAGGAGCAGGCAGGCTGGGATGGGTGGTTTGCTGGTTGACGACAAGCCGGCATGGAGGGTGTGTGGAGTAGGGGGGTTCTTGGGTACGTTTTGCCTCCTGGTCAAAACGTTTTGTGCTACCGGTGAGTTATCTTGAATGTAGCATCTTATACTTGTAGAATTGACATAACTTTAAGTAGGGGAGAGCAGGCTCAATCTCTCTTGAAAGAGATTATCGTCACACTATATATACTATTAGCAGTAAAATAGGTACCTGGGTGTTAGTCAGCTGTCACGGGCTGCTTCCTGGGGGTGGAGGCCTGGTCGAGGACCGGGCCGCGGGGACATTAAAGCCCCGAAATCATCTCAAGATAACCTCAAGATTATTTATATAAGAAAGTATATACACTGCTATCTGTATATATATATGAGAGAGAGAATGTTTGACTGTATGAGGATAGAGACCAGAAGCTTAAGTCTAGCTTCAACTAACTTGGGAGAGTGAAGGGTCTGGGGTACAGGACGAACATAGGCTGGATGAGGGGTTGGCCCCAATCTTGAGGTTATCTTGAGATGATTTCGGGGCTTAGTGTCCCCGCGGCCCGGTCCTCGACCAGGCCTCCAACCCCAAGAACAGCCCGTGACAGCTGACTAACTCCCAAGTACCTATTTACTGTTAGGTAACACGGGCATAAGGGTGAAAGAAACTCTGCCCATTGTTTCTCGCCGGCGCCCAGGATAGAACCCGGGACCACAGGATCACGCGTCCAGTGTTGTGTCCGCTCAGCCACCGACTCCCAATAGTGAATCCCCACCAGATATTGGCGAAAGGTGACAGGTCGAGTCACTAAGTTTGACTAGTAAATAATGTACATGAATGCAGTATTGCATTTTCATAAACAAAGGGGGAGAGAAGTAAAGGGGGGATACGGAAAGAGAGGAGAGAGGGGGAGAGTAGGGAAAAGGGGGAACATGTAGAAGATGAATGAGAAGAGGGGGAGGAAAGTGAAGAAGGGAGAGGTATGAGGAAGATAGTGAGAAGAGGGGAGCGAGAGAAGGGGGAATGTGGATGGAAGAGAAACAAATTGTCCCGGTCACCTCTGGATGTTGAAGAAGCCATAGACAGTATGCCTATGCACTCTGCACCAGGCCCTGATTCTTGGAACTCCATATTCATCAAGAACTGTAAAAAACCACTGTCGCAGGCCCTTCACATTCTGTGGAGACAAAGCCTAGATACTGGCGTTATCCCTGACATACTAAAAACAGCAGAGATAGCACCACTCCATAAAGGAGGAAATAAATTTGGCAGAGGCAAAAAAATTACAGACCGATAGCACTAACATCACACATGTGGGGAATTGACCTGTGAGATTTATATTTACTTATATGAATTTATATAGAATTGATATTTTACGGTAATTTATATATTTCGATAGCAAATTGTATAATGGTTAAAAGCGGAGTGTATTTCTAAAAATTCCCAAAAATCGATTTCCTTCTACATTATGGGGGGTTTATGATTTATATGTAGTCAACCATATATATTATTGCAGACATTCACTATAGTATTAAACTACATATATATATTAACTAAAATTGGGAGGCCTTATCTTATTGTTGTTATATCCTAGTATATATTATATACTAGACAACCAGTATGAAGACGGATGAATAAGCCAGTCGATCCACTTTGTGGGTGTGGCTGGTGACCTCCCACTCCTGTACTGGAGTACTTGGTGTCTAGTAATTCGTCTCCCTCTTCAATTGTTCCTGTCAAAGGGCACTTGCAATAATAGCAGTAATCCTATATATATGACAGCTATATCAGAGGAAACATTGGTATATTGAATCAGGACCAAGGAATATATACCTGGGTTTTGTTGTCATGTGCTAACCGGTTCGCCTTATATATACCTAACATAACTGGCCAGGAATGTAAAGATAATAAACGGGTTTCGGTAATACTTATAGTAGACGTAGTTGCGTATAGTTTTGATCAAAGTATAAAGGTAATCTGAGAATGATAATATAATTCAACTATAAATTAAGCGTAAAGGGTGAGTTGCGAGGCGCGCTGGCGAATAACGGGAAAGGCTGTCACCATTATTGTTTGTGAAGGCTGTCACCATTATTGTTTGTGAAGGCTGTCACCATTATTGTTTGTGAAGGCTGTCACCATTATTGTTTGTGAAGGCTGTCACCATTATTGTTTGTGAAGGCTGTCACCATTATTGTTTGTGAAGGCTGTCACCATTATTGTTTGTGAAGGCTGTCACCATTATTGTTTGTGAAGGCTGTCACCATTATTGTTTGTGAAGGCTGTCACCATTATTGTTTGTGAAGGCTGTCACCATTATTGTTTGTGAAGGCTGTCACCATTATTGTTTGTGAAGGCTGTCACCATTATTGTTTGTGAAGGCTGTCACCATTATTCGTAACAACAGTAATGTACAAAGTTTGGTAAAGCAGTATCTCCCGTTTAATAAGTCAAACCAGCCTTCTTTAACAATGTTAATACCAAAAAACTCCAATATAATTTTCCTAATTACCCAATAATAAAACCTATATTAAGGGAAAATAGTTTTACAATTCAAAGGATCAGCTGTACCGTATATTTCCTTACTTATATACAACACAAAATATTTGCAGATGCTTGGAAAGTTTTTCAAGATGACTGAATTACGAACACCCTGAATGGTTTAACTCAGCCGTATAATATCCATATTATATAATATCCATATTATATAATATCCATATTATATAATATCCATATTATATAATATCCATATTATATAATATCCATATTATATAATATCCATATTATAACTCAGCCCGTCGTATAATATGGATATTATAGCGCGTCGTATAATATGGATATTATAGCCCTTCGTATAATATGGATATTATAGCCCGTCTTATAATATGGATATTATAGCCCGTCGTATGATAAGGATATTATAGCCCGTCGTATAATATGGATATTATAGCCCGTCGTATATGTAACTATTTTTTTCCCACACACATACACCCAGGAAGCAGCTCCGTAACAGCTGTCTAACTCCCAGGTACCTATTTACTGCTAGGTAGCAGGGGCATCAGGGTGAAAGAAACTTTGTCCATTTGTTTCTGCCTGGTCCCGGAATCGAACCCGGGCCACAGAATTAAGAGTCCTGCGCGCTGTCTGCTCAGCTACCAGACCCTGAAAGATGTCTGATTACTCCTCTCTTGATTAACTCCCTCGCTCTCTTATTTCCTTATTTTTCACTTTATCTCCTTCCCCCCCCCTTCCACCTCACTCCCTCTATCCCCTCCCCACCTGTGTGTGTACTCACCTATTTGTACTCACCTATTTGTGCTTGCAGGATCGAGCATTGGCTCTTGGATCCCGCTTTTCCAGCCATCGGTTGTTTACAACAATGACTCCTGTCCCATTTCCCTATCATACCTAATTTTAAAAGTATGAATAGAGTTTGCTTCTACAACCTGTTCCCCAAGTGCATTCCATTTTTCCACTACTCTCACGCTAAAAGAAAACTTCCCAACATCTCTGTGACTCATCTGAGTTTCTAGTTTCCACCCATGTCCCCTCGTTCTTGTAATTACCCAAGTGTAATTACCTAAGTGTAGTTACAGGATGAGAGCTACGCTCGTGGTGTCCCCTCTTCCCAGCACTCTTTGTCATATAACGCTTTGAAACTACTGACGGTCTTGGCCTCCACCACCTTCTCACTTAACTTGTTCCAACCGTCTACCACTCTATTTGCGAGTGTGTGTGTGTGTGTGTGTGTGTGTGTGTGTGTAGCCACAGTCGTGTAGCCGCAACTGGGTGGTAGGGCCATCAGTAAAGACCACACTCAAGAGCAGGATTGGTGGATTAGATTAGTCTGGACTTGGTAAAAGCATTTGATGCAGTGTCCCATAAGAGGTCATTAGTGTAAAGGAGAAGGCGGAGTATATTGTTACTGTAGACATGAGGACGAGTTATGTGTAAAGGAGCGTTGGAATTATAATGCCAAGAACAGTGTCATGGGGAGGAGTTATCCTGATAACTTAGGATATGCTCTTATTTTAAATTGATTTTAATGACCAACCAAAGTTAATTTAAGTAATATCATATGTTTCTTAATGATCAAAAAAATTCTGACCAAAGGTTTCCTAACGTCAAGAAAGCGGTCATAGCCCGTGCTACTTGGAACTTTTGTTCCGATCAGCTGAATTTAAAACATAAACAACTCTCCTAAACCTTCCAGAGGACCCAAAACAGAAAACGAGACATTACGTCACTTTCTCAAACCGCTTCCATTTTCTAGTGCAACAATTTTTGGCCTTACGTAACGCATACGAGTGAAGGTTCTTTGTAAAAGGATAGTTTGATCTTAGAACTAGCCAATCCTTATGAAGTGGGAATTGGGCTGCAATTCCTGAAGTGAGAATCTGTGACTATTCCTGTAAGGTGGTGAGTTGTTTTTAAGAATGTCAAGAAATGTTAAGAAACATAACGAGAGCAGGTAGAATGGTTCCTAAACTGGTGATGTGGGAAGCTGGAAATACTGCCAATTACATACCTTAACAATTAAAATGAATGACAAGCTCTGGCTCTTTGGTCCCGCCTCTCAACCGTCAATCAACAGGTGTACAGGTTCCTGAGCCTACTACTTACAAGATGTTGAATAAATCAACTAATTGGGGAAAATACTGGATAAAAATAGATATAAGAACAGTGGGTCGGCCAGAGGCTTAGGGGCCCGCGCAGGAATTTCCCTGCAGAAAAAAAGAACATTATTAAAAAATAGTCATACACAAGTGGGATTCATTCAGCAAGACTGTAGTGTGGGAGGACTTGTAATATGTAATGAATGTGGTTGACAAAATGAGCGTTGCTCACTTCCCTGAGGTACAAATAGGTTAGTATAAATTGGTAATTATACACCACACACACTCATACAGGCTTCTCATTTTCGCGCGCACACTCGCATGTCCTTTTCTTGCTCACACATTCACTCATACACACCTTCCTCACGCACGGACTCATACATGCTCTTCTTCCTCACACACGCACCCAAACACACTCCTCTTTCTCACGCACGCACTCATACACACTCCTCTCCCTCACGCATGCACCCATACATGCTAAGAACGAAGGCACGCACGCACGCAGCTGAAGTATGCTGAGCTCGCCTGACAACTAATTTGTTTTGGCCATTTTCCTTGAATTTTTGTCCTGACTTAATTACATTACAGCGTAGCTGAGTCCACAGGGAAGCAGGCGGGGAGAGCGGGAAGAGGGAGGGAGGGAGGGATGGTAAGTGGAAGATGAGAGAGAGAGAGAGAGAGGGGAGGGAGAGGAATGTGAAAGAGAAGGATAAATAGAGAGGAAAGAGTAAAATTTAGGGAGGGGAGGGATTATGATTCCCACTAATTCACTCAATGCTTCTAATGTCCCCATTTGATTCATTAGTACTGGATAATCTTGTATCTCCACTTCTCACCCCTCCTCCCCCTTCCCCACTCTTTTCTCCCCCTTCCCTACCCTTTTCTCCCGTCCTCTCTACCCATACGTGTCTCAAGAAGGTCCACTTCACTCCTTATATCTTCTCCAAACACGGCCTCCTCCTCGTCCTCCTCCAGCAAGACACAACCGGCGTCCCCGCTCACACCTCAGATATTTATAGTCGATTGAAGAACATGTCATCAGTTCTCAGTGTAAGATAAGGTCTCCGGTGTTTGTGATGGTTCAACGTGATACATGCAGTGGTCTCGGGCGTCCTTGTTTGGTCTGGTTGTTAGCATATTTAGACGTGTTCTATGTGATAAAAGGGTCGGGTAATTCTAATTCACAGGCGCTGAGTGGGTATAATGTGTGTTTGGTGTGTGTGTGTGTGTGTATACTCACCTATTTGTGCTTGCAGGATCGAGCATTGACTCTTGGATCCCGCCTTTCTAGCCATCGGTTCTTTACAACAATGACTCCTGTCCCATTTCCCTATCATCCCTAATTTTAAAAGTATGAATAGAGTTTGCTTCCACAACCTGTTCCCCAAGTGCATTCCATTTTTCCACTATTCTCACGCTAAAAGAAAACTTCCAAATATCTCTGTGACTCATCTGAGTTTCCAGTTTCCACCCATGTCCCCTCGTTCTGTTATTATTACATGTGAACATTTCATCTATTTCCACTTTGTCAATTCCCCTGAGTATTTTATATGTCCCTATCATATCTCCTCTCTCCCTTCTTTTCTCTAGTGTGGTAAGGTTCAGTTCCTTCAGACGCTCTTCATATCCCATCCCTCGTAACTCTGGGACAAGCCTCGTCGCAAACCTCTGAACCTTCTCCAGTTTCCTTATGTGTTTCTTCAGGTGGGGGCTCCATGATGGCGCGGCACACTCTAAGACTGGTCTCACGTAGGCAGTGTAAAGTGTGTGTGTGTGTGTGTGTGTGTGTGTGTTGTGTAAATTATTGTAAATGTATTTATTGCTCCAGTACTCTTTTATACTGCAATACAATCAATGAGTGATGGAGTTTGACATTTCGTTGTGATATTTGAGGCAGCTGTGGGCTGGGCTGATAGCCTTATGGGGCTGGCCAGCCTGGCTCTCGTCCCTGGGGCTGGCCAGCCTGGCTCTCGTCCCTGGGGCTGGCCAGCCTGGTTCTCGTCCCTGGGGGCTGGCCAGCCAGGGACGCTCGTCCCTGGCTGGCCAGCCAAACACAAGAGGACAGACACTATTGTTGTCCGCTGTTTTTCTTTGTGTTTTTCCTGGGAAGTAGAGGGAAGCGCGACGAGACTTTCACAACTGTGGCTCTACTTTTTCCACTTCTAGTCCTTTATCCTTTTGTTTGTGTGACAAGTGAACGTGAGGTGACGCGGAGGGGGGAGGGGGGCAGGGAACGGGGAGTAGGACCGTACACCACATATATATATATATATATATATATATATATATATATATATATATATATATATATATATATATATATATATATATATATATATATAATGTGTGAGAGAAAGCTGCGGGAACACGCAAGCCATAGATCATTAAGAACTCTAATTAACCCTGCCAGGCTTCGAACCCACGTCGTCCAGGATCACCCCTAACCGTGACCACCGCACCAATGATCGTCTATAAGGATTGCTGATCTATGGCTTGCGTGTTCCTGCAGCTGTCTCACACTTGTAAAACTCAGCGCGGCGGCCCGTGCATGCGCCAGAATGTGATGAAAAACTGTACCCAAATCGATCCACGAGTGTTGTCGGGGGTTGATCAGTCGTGGAGCTTAGTTGATGAGCATCAGGATAGTCCAAACCTTATAGATGATCATTAGTGTGGTGGTCACGGTACTGAGTGCGTTTAGGGGTGATCCTGGACAGCGTGGGTTCGAATCCTGGCCGGGTCAATTAGCGTTCCGAGTGAGATATATATATATATATATATATATATATGTTTCATTGAATATGACCGCATATTCTGTATTTATTATTTTCTGGTTTAGGGCTTCTATCCCTCTAACTATTTTCTTACCATCAGGGCTTAATTGGAATAGGAGTTCTCCAAAACTCATTTTCGTACTTTTAAGGTGAAGAAAAGTGATTTACTATAGAGTGTATTACACTTATTTGTATAATTTGCACGACGTTTCGAACCTCCATGGTTCATTCTCAAGTGAACAGATCTTACAATACTAGTTGATTTTATACCCGCATTAGGTCAGGTGATAATACAATGAAGGTGAAAAACATGGGGGGATACATAAGGGATAAACATAGGGGCTGCAGAAGGCGTATTGGCCCATACGAGCCATCTCCTATCTAAACACAAAGATTAATCCAGTGTAATTGGCCTGTTATGTTGGTCATTGTCTTCTGTGTTGGCATCGATGCCAACACAGAAAACAATGTCCAACATAACAGGCCAATTACACTGGATTAATCTTTGTGTTTAGATAGATGCCTCGTATGGGCCAATACGCCTTCTGCAGCCCCTATGTTTATCCCTTATGTATCCCCCCATGTTTTTCACCTTCATTGTATTATCACCTGACCTAATGCGGGTATAAAATCAACTAGTATTGTAAGATCTGTTCACTTGAGAATGAACCATGGAGGTTCGAAACGTCGTGCAAATTATACAAATAAGTGTAATACACTCTATAGTAAATCACTTCTTTTCTTCACCTTAAAAGTACGAAAATGAGTTTTGGAGAACTCCTATTCCAATTAAGCCCTGATGCCAAGAAAATAGTTAGAGGGATAGAAGCCCTAAACCAGAAAATAATAAATACAGAATATGCGGTCATATTCAATGAAACATGTTTGAAAGAAAACCTGCTGCCAGTATACACCAATATATATATATATATATATATATATAATGTGTGTGTGTGTGTATATATATATGTGTCGTACCTAGTAGCCAGAACACACTTCTCAGCCTACTATGCAAAGCCCGATTTGCCTAATAAGCCAAGTTTTCATGAATTAATTGTTTTTCGACTACCTAACCTACCTAACTTTTTCGGCTACCTAACCTAACCTATAAAGATAGGTAAGGTTAAGTTAGGTAGGGTTCGTTAGGTTCCGTCCTATATCTACGTTAATTTTAACTCCAATAAAAAAAAAAATGACCTCATACATAATGAAATGGGCAGCTTTATCATTTCATAAGAAAAAAAATTGAGAAAATATATTAATTCAGGAAAACTTGGCTTATTAGGCAAATCGGGCCATGCATATTAGGCCGAGTACGACGTTCTGGCTACTAGGTACGACATATATATATATAATATATATATATATATATATAATCATATCTATATATATATATATATATAATATATATATATTATATATATATATAGATATGATTATATATATATATATATATATATATATATATATATATAAATGCAAATTTCTCTCTTTTTACAAACAAAACCCATAACGATTATTACATACCACAAATATCTCCGCCACTCTGCCTCTGTTTCTCTGAGGATAATACTATTTAAATCTAACATTTTCTATATTGACAGAATTAGCTGCCCTGCTACACCCTTACTTTAGTTGTTCATTAATCTAATGTTCTTTATACACACGTTATTTTGAATATTATTATTATAATTACTTTATAGTTATTCAGTTAAGTGTCAAGGATGATTGCTTAATACAATAACCTGAAGACATATAAGCCCTGGAGTATCGATATATGTCACCATATATATCATTATAATACCTCCAGTAAGAAAAGTTGATGAATGTGATATAAAATCATAGAACCATGATGCACAAACGTGGTCACCATCTACACTCTCACACTGTATATCACGTGACACTATGTGAGAGTAACACCTCCAGGAACATAATGAGCAACGTAATATAAAATCATAGACATGATGCGCCAAAGTACTCCGCTCCCTGGAGTATCAATATATAACAATGCAGTATTAATCACTGATGAATGTGGACGATGAGTCACAATAACGTGGCTGAAGTATGTTGACCAGACCACACACTAGAAAATGAAGGGATGACGACGTTTCGGTCCGTCCTGGACCATTCTCAAGTCGATTGTGACTTGAACAATCGACTTGAGAATGGTCCAGGATGGACCGAAACGTCGTCGTCCCTTCATTTTTTAGTGTGTGAAATGGTCAACATTAATGTGGGGATTATGGCCAGTGGTCACTATTCCTTCCTGATTCAATCTGGGCATAATTCCATCATCTCTCCAACCGCCTAATCTATCTACATTATTGCACCACAGAGATGAGTATCCAGAACATTTAGGGTTACAAGGGACCTAGGCCGGCAGTCCACAGTGACCTGTACACGTGCCAGAATGCGAGGAGGTCCTCCTACATCTCGCCCTTCTTCGCTCTGGTCGTATATAGCTAGGACTCCTCTCGTTCCAATATTGTGACAAAATAATTAGAATCCCTCCTGGTTGCATATATTCTTTTCAGATGTCATGTACTGGGGTTCAATACTTTAATTCCATTTCAGCTCATTATGTAACTAAGAAATGTATATGAGGGAAAGTTTCTGTAATGCACAGGACATTGTTTATCCCAAAATTTCTTCAGGAGCACCGAGCACTGCTAATTTCATCTGATTGTTTATCCCAAAATTCCTTCAGGAGCACCAAGCACTGCTAATGTCATCTGGTCATGGGCTACTGTCGTAATTACCAGTACTTTCCAAAGCGTCCCACTACACTTGCTGCCACTTCCATGAATATGCATAGGATGCTGCTCCTATTCATACCCACCCAATCCCAGCCATATATTTATCATTGTACCTCACCTCACTTCACCTCTCTCCTGCCTATATATGTCCAAATCTTTGTACTTGAAACTCACCCTTCTGAAGATGTATTATTAAATACTTAAGTACTTAAGGAAATTCCTGTTTCAATTCTTCCTCCGTGGTCGGACACTGTCATACTGTCATATATATATATATATGACAATGTCAGACCCCGGAGGAAAAATTGAAACAAGAATTTCCTTTAGTACTTTCGTATATTAATACATCTTCAGAAGGAATGAATATATATATATATATATATATATATATATATATATATATATATATATATATATATATATATATATATAAAATCTTATAAATAGGTGGTAAAATTTTGTAATAAAGACAAAGAGGAGACTATCAATTAGCGATAGAGAACTATACAGTCCGGGGAACAAACAGTCGTCCCCTCACCACTCAGAACAAACGACAAGAACCAACACAGGTATGAATTAAAGATGAGGGGAAAACAACCATAACTTGAGGGTTACCAATGATGCAACAGCTTTCCCCCCCCACCCTCCACTCTTGTTGGTGACTGGTGAGGCAACGACTCTCCCCTCCCCCCCCCCCCCCTCGGTGACTGGTGAGGCAACAACCCTCTCTCCCCGGCCCTCGGTGACTGGTGACGCTGTCACTCCCCCTTCAGACTCCCCCTTGAGTGACAACAAAAGCAACAGCTCTCCCGCCACTCGTGGTTCCCTGTCGGTGAGCGCCCAAGTATCAGAACTCTCTCCTCTCACTCTGGCGCACTCTCTCCCTCGTGCTCACTCTCCCCTCGGTGAAACGAATCGGAAGGTTATTTGCGATAAGAAGGAATTAAGGGGAATGAGGGGAGAGAAAAAAGGGAGTATAGTTTTCCCCCTCTGTGAGGGGATAGGTGACCCGACTCTGGAAATGCCAGAGTGAAAAGGTTTGTGCTTATAGTTGTTGTGAGAGAGAGAGAGAGGGAGGATGGAGAGAGAGAGAGGGAGGGGGGGAATGAGAGTGGACGGAGGGAGGCATTAGGGAAAGAGGAGAAAATAGCGTTTAGGAACTCGGAAGACAATAGAGGCGTGAAACGAGAGGAGAGAAGAATGTGAACACGAGAATAGGTGGTGGTAGGTAGGTGGTCGTGGTGGTTATGGGGGACAGGTGTGAATATGATGTATTTCCCAGTAATGCTATGTTGACGAGTCGTATAAACATTGCAGAGAGCGGCAGAATCCTCCAGGTCCTAGACACAATACAGAACAGTCAGACTTACGACCCTTAAGAGTTCTAAACCAATAACAGCAAAGAGCACGGGATAAGGTGGAGAGTAGATCATAAGGACATTATAGATTGAAAGGGAAACTGATATAGATCTTAAAACAGAAAACAAGATGGAATTTGAGAACGTATTCCCATATAAAGATGGACAATATGTGCAGTGGATATAGGAACAGCTTCTATTTAAACACAGTCATTGTGAGCCGTATGTACTGTCTATACAAGACAGTTCATACGGTATACTCCTGGATTATGAGGCACCGGCATAGTTCCAACACCCTGGGAAAAATACACACAAAAATATAGTATTGGCATTTGCTACTAGAAATATGTGAGAAATTCGACACCTGCCCTGTGGACATAAACATTAATAGATTAAATAAACTCTACAGGCGCCAAGAGCCAGAGGAGATATGATTATGAAATATAAGAAGTTGACATGCTGAGACGAAGGAAAAGATAAGTATATCGAAAGTGTACATAAGTTTAACCTGGAAAAACAAACACGCATACATGCGCGCGCGCGCGCGCGCACACACACACACACACACACACACACACACAGCGTGAGAGTAGTAGAGAAATGGAATGCACTTGGGGAACAGGTTGTGGAAGCAAATACTATTCATACTTTTAAAACTAGGTATGATAGGGAAATGGGACAGGAGTCATTGCTGTAAACAACCGATAGCTAGAAAGGCGGGATCCAAGAGTCAATGCTCGATCCTGCAAGCACATATAGGTGAGTACATATAGGTGAGTACACACACACACACACACACACACACACACACACACACACACACACACACACACACACACACACACACACACACACACCCACACCGCTCGACAGCACGCTGGACACGTGATCCTGTGGTCTCGGGTTCGATCCCGGGCCCCGGCGAGAAACAATGAGCAGAGTTTCTTTCACCCTGATGCCCCTGTCACCTAGCATTAAATAGGTACCTGGGAGTTAGACAGCTGTTACGGGCTGCTTCCTGTGTGTGTGGGGGGGGGGAGAAATATTGTAATTAGTAACAGTTGATTGAGTGACGGTTGAGAGGCAGGCCGAAAGAGCAGAGCTCAATCCCAGCAAGCACAACTAGGTGAATACATACACACACACACACACTCTGGAGCTCTCACACACACTCCCCAGCATGGAGCCCGTACCTTGTCAAGCACAAGACGAAGCTGGAAAAAGTTCAGATGTATGCCACTAGACTAGTCCCAGAACTAAGAGGCATGAGTTACGAGGAAAGACTGCGGGAAATGCACCTTACGACACTGGAAGACAGAAGAGTTAGGGGAGACATGATCACAACCTACAAAATCCTCAGGGGAATCGACCGGGTAAACAAGGATAAACTATTCAACACTGGTGGTACGCGAACAAGGGGACACAGGGTGGAAACTGAGTACCCACATGAGCCACAGGGACGTTAGAAGGAACTTTTTCAGTGTCAGAGTAGTTAACGGATGGAATGCATTAGGCAGTGATGTGGTGGAGGCTGACTCCATACACAGTTTCAAATGTAAATATGATAGAGCCCAGTAGGCTCAGGAATCTGTATACTAGTTGATTTACAGTTGAGAGGCGGGACCAAAGAGCCAAAGCTCAACCCCCGCAAGCACAAATAGGTGAGTACACACACACACACACACACACACACACACACACACACACACACACACACACACACACACACACACACACACACACACACTCCAGGGTGGTAGGTTGTATTGTAACACCCATGCCCCCCCTCCCGAGAGTTCACACCCAGGGAAGCCTTCTCCAAGAGGTCAGCCCAGATAACCTCTGGATTATCTTGTAAGTTGACTAAAAATTCCTGGGTTAGTCTTAGCTAGTTTCAAGTATGAAATATTTCATGATACTCTTGTCAAACATTGCAATGGAATTAGACCCCAGATTCTTATGTGTAAACATCCATGGATCTCCCCCTTTTTAGCCATGTTAGAGGTCAGCCACACTCTTAATTAATAATTCCTCTCTTGAGCAGTGTATGGTGAATGTCAAACAAGCTTGATGGAAAAATTCTTGAGTTTGCACGTGTGGCCGACCTCTTACATTTTTGGTGTAGGTAGCAACAACAAATCTCCCCCTCCCCCTTTTTGGGGTGTATATATTGGTCCTGGAACAGACTGAGTGGAGAGAGAGTGCCGGACACCAGGGTCCAGAGTGGGTCTGTGAGAACGTCGCACAGCCAGGGAGGGACAGAGTGAATCCACCAGAGGGAGAGACAGAGGTCTTAAGGTAAAGTGTGATCTCTGAGGGTTTTGTTCCATGTCTAAGTTTCTTAACTATTGACCAGTATTAGAGTAGGATTTATAGTGGTGATTAGCATAATTTTGTTCTCAATAAACTCGTGTTAAATTTCCCGTCTGTGTCAATTGTTGAATCCTCTTAGCCTCTAGATATAGTTTGCTAACCACCGTCCCATAATTAATGACAGTTAAATGAAGAGGACTCCCCAAGTCAAGCAATGTTTCTTGCCTCGTTGTTTGATAGTCTCAATGGACAAGGCAGATGGTGGCAGCGTAGTTAATCCTGTGTAGCATTTCCTTAGAAGTGTACCTTTGGCTCCAGTTACTCAGGATATATATCAGTGTAAACATTAGTGTTACAGTTTTTGTGTTTCATTATTAGTTCATATTATATAGTGGATATTACGTTAAATATAAATACAGTCTTTCAATAGCAAAGTGTTACCAAGTGCCAACGATAGGAAGTGTTACTCAGTATAAGTTGTAGTGTTTCATTTTTAGTATCATATTATATAGTAGGTGTTACAGTATTATCAGAACTCCCAAGGCTAACGGAACAGATCTTAGATAACGCCTCAGGTGCAAATATTTGCCTGCTAGTGGTGGTCCAACAACAGCGAGAAAAATCTGGAAGAAAACGGTAGTAATTAAGGTGCGAAATCAGACAAAGAATGAGTTTAATCTGCTGGTCCAAAGTGTCGAGGTGGCGCAGGATCTCTGTTTACCAAAAAGATCAAAGGTGAAGCCATGGATGAATCAATCTCATTTATATGTCATTCAACATAAAGGCAAAATTAGAAATGTGTGAGTATAATGTTAGGTCTGGTGTTGATGTTTTGCGAGGAGAGACTCGACTAAACAGAGAACACCATAAGACTATAGAAAACCGTAGCTTTCATTTATAGCCACCCAAACACATTTATGTCTAGCCTACCCTTGAAACAATCCCACATCTATTGTGCTAAACTGTAATATGATGTTCCAGGCAAAAGTAAAATGCAAAACAAGAAATAAAACATATTTATGAGCACGTTACCAAAGATAAAAATTACATTGAACAATTTGTATAATATGATGGGAAAGTATACCAAATAATTGCAGACTCCTGCTAAGGACAGTTGAACAAAATTAACATTTTGAGGTTGCAAAATAAAGAGAATTGAATCAAGAAGTCATAAAGTTAGGATATTAACAAAACTTCATAGGATAGGATATTAAGCAGAGTTCATAATGATGGGTAAATATGAGTGTTATAAATACAGGCCTCTCAAGTTGATATTCAGCGGCATGAGAAACATGAAGTACTCAGGAAAGCTAAAGTATTGACAAAATAAGGAAGGTAAGACATAATTCGTCCCCATGAACCATGAGGACGAACCCATCATCTCCCCTCCCATCCCTTAACCCATGAGCCCCTCCCATTCCTTAACCCATTAGGACCACCCATATCTTAACCCATTAGCCCCACCCATCCCCTTAACCCATTAGCCCCACCCATCCCCTTAACCCATTAGCCCCACCCATCCCCTTAACCCATTAGCCCCACCCATCCTTTTAACCCACCCTCGCTGGGTTACACCAGAGGTTTCTAGAATGTTCGGGGAAATATGTCGGGCGTCCAGACATTAATTGATTTATCTTGGCGAAGGTCGAGGAGAAACGACCAAGAGAGAGAGAGAGAGGAAAATAAAAGTTTTGACCGGAGACTGTGTATTCACCTAGTTGTATTCACCTAGTTGTACTGCGGGGGTTGAGCTCTGCTCTTTCGGCCCGCCTCTCAACTGTCAATCAACTGTTACTAACTACTAACAATTTTTTTCACGCAGCTTGAGGCTTTAAGAAGACCTGGACAAGCTGCAGGAATAATCGAACAAATGGTTGTTAGAGTTTAACCCAAGCAAATGTAATGTAATGAAGATAGGGGTAGGAAGCAGGAGACCAGATACAAGGTATCATTTGGGAGATGAAATACTTCAGGAGTCAGAAAGAGAAAGACCTGGGGGGTTGATATCACGCCAGACCTGTCCCCTGAAGCCCATATCAAGAGGATAACATCAGCAGCATATGTCAGGTTGGCTAACATAAGAACGGCGTTTAGAAACTTGTGTAAGGAATCTTTCAGAACATTATATTCCACATATGTCAGACCAATCCTGGAGTATGCGGCTCCAGCATGGAGTCCATATCTAGTCAAGCATAAGACTAAACTGGAAAAAGTTCAAAGGTTTGCCACCAGACTAGTACCCGAGCTGAGAGGTATGAGCTACGAGGAGAGACTACGGAAATTAAACCTCACATCGTTGGAAGACAGAAGAGTTAGGGGGACATGATCACCACATTCAAGATTCTCAAGGGAATCGACAGGGTTGATAAAGACAGGCTATTTAACACAAGTGGCACACGCACTAGGGGACACAGGTGGAAACTGAGTGCCCAAATGAGCCACAGAGATATTAGAAAGAACTTTTGTAGTGTCAGAGTGGTTGACAAATGGAATGCATTAGGAAGTAATGTGGTGGAGGCTGACTCCATACACAGTTTCAAGTGTAGATATGATAGAACCCAATAGGCTCAGGAACCTGTACATCTGTTGATTGACGGTTGAGAGGCGGGACCAGAGAGCCAGAGCTCAACCCCCTCAAGCACAACTAGGTGAGTACACACTCGCGCGCGCGCGCGCGCGCGCACACACACACACACACACACACACACACACACCCCTACACCTCAGGAAGCAGCCAGTAGCAGCTAAGTCCCAGGTACCTATTTACTGCTTGGTAACAGGCGCATCAGGGTGAAGGAAACTCTGCCCATTTGTTTTCCGCCGGCTGCCGGGATCGAACCCTGGTCCATAGGTCCACGAGCCTAGAGCACTGTCCACTCAGCCAGCCAGCCTCCCATGTGTGTGTGTGTGTGTGTGTGTGTGTGTGTACTCACCTAGTTGTACTCACCTAGTTGTGCTTGCGGGGTTGAGCTCTGGCTCTTTTTGGTCCCGCCTCTCAACCGTCAATCAACAGGTGTAACAGGTGTGTGTGTGTGTGTGCGCGCGCGCGCGCGTCCTTATCTAATCTTATCTTATATATATCTTATCTTATCATGGTCCTTATCCATGCTAGGACCTTTACCCCCACCCCCGCCTGCCTCTCGAGCTTGAACAGCAGTCTCATGTGCGGTACTGTATCAAAGGCTTTTTGACAGTCCAGAAATATGCAGTCCGCCCAACCATCTCTGTCCTGTCTTATCCTTGTTATTTTATCATAGAGTTCCAGAAGGTTTGTTAGGCACGATTTCCCTGTCCAGAACCCATGTTGATGTTTGTTCACAAACCTAATGTTCTCCGGGTGTGCAACCAGTCTTAGCCTAATTATTCTTTCCAGTATTTTACAGGGGATGCTTGTCAGTGATACAGGTCTATAGTTAAGTGCCTCCTCCCTATCACCTTTCTTGAAGATCGGCACGACATTTGCCTTCTTCCAGCAACTGTGTGTGTGTGTGTGTGTGTGTGTGTGTGTGTGTGTGTGTGTGTGTGTGTGTGTGTGTGTGTGCATACATATGTGGCTGTACGAGGGATGGGAGAGCGACCTGACTCATCCGTCACCAACTTGTCGTCTTCAAGTTTCTGATGTTTAATGATTGTCGTTAAAACTGTCGTTTACCGGGATGACGCTCTGCTCTTGTCAGACATCTTGATAACAGTTTACTACACTTCCTGCTTCTTGTTTAGCTTACTACACTTCCTGCTTCTCGTTTAGTTTACTCCACACACTGCTATTTACAAAATAGATGGGCATACATTTGAAAACTACGAAGCCTATTAATACCTTGCCGTCCCCCATTAACGACCCAGGGTACCTTTCTTCTCTCAAGACGAGAGAAGATTAAAGCCCTTAAGAGAGACCTTGTCGGTGTTAATCTTAGAATTAACCGGAGACGTGCTTCAGTGTTCTACTTATCACTTACCCACTATTTGATTGATCGTATACATTTCACACTGTATTTGGACAGAGCTAAAATCTCTAACTCTGCAGAATGAAACTATGAGTCGAAACTCAAGACTATCGACTTGAGAATGGTCCAGGACGGACCGAAACGTCGTCGTCCCTTCACTTTCTAGTGTGTGGTCTGGTCAAACAAACTATGAGTCATTCTGTGGGGTCCAAACTCCACGAGAATTGTCAGTGTGAGAGTTAAGTAAAAGTTACTTGCCACAAATGAGAGAATTTTGTCGATTAGGTCAGTTTTGGGTGTGAAGGCTTTGAGCATTATATGAAACTTCAAACTAGGTTATTTAATATGCAACACACACCTGTGATCTATAAAAGGAAACTTGAAACTTTTTTGTTTTAAGTTTTATAATCAGCTCCATCAAAATGTTAGGTATGTGCCCTACTCAGTTAATGGTCACTTTATTAATCGATGGAATAACTAGGATCTATCAGTAAATTTCTTAAATGTTCCTAAGAATGATATAGTACACGTAACGTTATTAAGAGCATCACTGAGAGTGCTTAAGTTGCGGGTAACGATGTGTCTCAATACTATACTGATGTTTGTGTAGAAGGTGAACGATGTACCGGATGTGTAAATAATATACTTAATAAAATAATCTTCTCTCACTCATACATAAAATGTCATAAACTGGGCCAGTACTGCTACTGAGACCCAACTTGCAGGTGTGTACCTAGCCACTGAATTATTAATAAAAGACAAAGGCAATGGGACTATATACCTCTTCTGACAGTGTATTTCTGGCACTGAACACACATAGTAGTAACACCCAGAAAATATTCATTAATACTGGAATGAAGGTTTTAGCTGTTAAAGCAAGTAGATTTAATATTAATTTCCGTTGGATACCATCACATGGCATCTCAAAGCATGATACAGTTGACAAGCTTACAAAGACAGCCTGTAGCACACCAATACTAGAAATTTATATTAGTGTTTCATTAGCAGTAACAAAATTAATATTTAAATTAACATCCAATGAAAATCTTAATAGCACTTGGTGGTAATCTTGGGCATAGATATTTCATTGAATTACCTCACTTTGTGGGGCCACTATGCCTAAGATTATCACCAAGTGCTGTCGGGTTGTTGGGGATATAGCCTCGGCTACCAATGACTTTTGTAGAGTCACGGTGGTCGAGTGGTTAAAGTACCAGGTACGCCTAGGTGCATAGTGCTCCTGGCTGTCTGGATTCGAAGTCTTCTGGAGGTGTGGAGTTTTCCACACCCCCAGTATATATTGGTTACACAAAGAAATCACATTAACGTGATGTATAAATGAGAAAATCAGTAGGATCCATGAGGAGGATTCGAACCTGTGCTGTGGGTACATGTGTGAAACCCTAGTTAAGCTTCAGGGGGCACCTTCTGGAACCATACAGGATTCAGTTAAATACCAAGGGGGAGGAGGGGGGTAGGAGGTGACAAGCATCCACCTCCGCCTGTAGTGTACATCGTTCCCTTGAGTAACTTACTATGCAGGAAATGTTCCAATTACGAAAAAGTTTTGTAGTTTAAATTGCTTAGGCGTTGGTAATATGCAAATTAATTGCCTTGCGAAGGTGGTAGCGGCCAAGCTAGAATATATATTACCAGAGAAGCAGACAGACAGCGATAGACAGGCACATGTGTCAGATTATATTATCTTCATGTTTTAATTGACGATCATGAACATAAAGAACATTTAATTGAAGATCATAGTAGATGCACATTTGACAGGGAGGGCCACTTGTGTTATCGTCATGATCATGAGGTCACCGCGGTTCTTATCACATAAGATATCAAGGAACATGCTTTTTCCAATCATTAATTGTGATTATCAGTGATTGGCATCAGTATTTGAGTGGTGTAATCCTAAGTGTGCTTACCTGGGGTTGAGTTCAGTTCTTGGTTCCCGCCTCTCAGTGGATGTATGTTTTTTTGTGCATGTGCATGCGTGTGTGTGTGTGTGTGTTTAAACATTTTTTAAATGTGTGTGTATTTACTATTTGTATTTGGTGTGTGTGTGAGAGGGTTGAGCTTCGATTCTTCGGCCCCACCTCTCAATGGTTAAACATGTTTAAACGTATGTGTATGTGTGTATTCGCCTAGTTGTATTCACCTAGTTCTTCTTGCAGGGGTTGAGCTCTGCTCTTTTGGCCCGCCTCTCAACTGTCAATAAATCAACTGTAACTAACTACTAACTAATTCCCCCCCCCCCCCCCCCACACACACACACACACACACACACACACACACACACACACGCACGCGGGACCAAAGAGCCAAAGCTCAACCCCCGCAAGCACAAATAGGTGAGTACACACACACACACACACACACACACACACACACACACACACACACACACACACACACACACGCACGCACGCACGCGGGACCAAAGAGCCAAAGCTCAACCCCCGCAAGCACAAATAGGTGAGTACACACACACACACACACACACACACACACACACACACACACACACACACACACACACACACACACACACACTCTCACACTCTCACACACTGACTTAAAAACACACCCAGGAAGCAGCTCCGTAACAGATGTCTAACTCCCAGGTACCTATTTACTGCTAGGTAACAGGGGCATCAGGGTGAAAGAAACTTTGCCCATGCGTTTCTCCCTGGTCTTTGTTTTCCTTTCGAACCCTGGCCACAGAATCCAGCGTCCAGCTGGATTCTGTGTCCAGCTCCAGAGTCGAGTCCAGCGCTGGACTTGAAGAGTCCAGCGCGCTGTGCGCTCAGCTACTGGACCGTGTACTCACCTAGTTGTACTCGCCTAGTTGTGTTTGCGGGGGTTGAGCTCTGGCTCTTTGGTCCCGCCTCTCAACCGTCAATCAACAGGTGTACAGGTTCCTGAGCCTATTGGGCTCTATCATATCTACACTTGAAACTGTGTATGGAGTCAGCCTCCACCACATTACTTCCTAATGCATTCCATTTGTCAACCAACCACTCTGACACTAAAAAAGTTCTTTCTAATATCTCTGTGGCTCATTTGGGCACTCAGTTTCCACCTGTGTCCCCTTGTGCGTGTTCCCCTTGTGTTAAATAGCCTGTCTTTATCTACCCTATCAATTCCCTTGAGAATCTTGAATGTGGTGATCATGTCCCCCCTAACTTCTGGCTTTCAAGCCTGGCCTCGGGCCGGGCTTGGGGAGTAGAAGAACTCCCAGAACCCCATCAACCAGGTAACTGTTCTGTCTTCCAGCGAAGTGAAGTTTAATTCCCGTAGTCTCTCCTCGTAGCTCATACCTCTCAGCTCGGGTACTAGTCTGGTGGCAAACCTTTGAACCTTTTCTAGTTTAGTCTTATCCTTGACTAGATATGGACTCCATGCTGGGGCTGCATACTCCAGGATTGGCCTGACATATGTGGTATACAAAGTTCTGAATGATTCTTTACACAAGTTTCTGAATGCCGTTCGTATGTTGGCCAGCCTGGCATATGCCGCTGATGTTATCCTCTTGATATGTGCTGCAGGAGACAGGTCTGGCTTGATATCAACTCCTAAGTCTTTTTCTTTCTCTGACTCCTGAAGAATTCCTCTCCCTGATGATGCCTTGTATTTGGCCTCCTGCTCCCTACACCTATCTTCATTACATTACATTTGGTTGGGTTAAACTATAACAACCACTTGTTCGACCATTCCTTCAGTTTGTCTAGGTCTTCTTGAAGCCTCAAGCAGTCTTCCTCTGTCTTAATCCTTCTCATAATTTTGGCATCGTCCGCAAACATTGAGAGAAATGAATCTATACCCTCCGAGAGATCATTTACATATATCAGAAACAAGATAGGACCGAGTGCAGAGCCCTGTGTTTACTAGTTGTGTTTTTACGGGGGTTGAGCTTTGCTCTTTCGGCCCGCCTCTCAACTGTCAATCAACTGTTTACTAACTACTTTTTTTTTTTTTTTTTTTTTTTTTTTTCACACCACACACACACCCCAGGAAGCAGCCCGTGACAGCTGACTAACTCCCAGGTACCTATTTACTGCTAGGTAACAGGGGCACTTAGGGTGAAAGAAACTTTGCCCATTTGTTTCTGCCTCGTGCGGGAATCGAACCCGCGCCACAGAATTACGAGTCCTGCGCGCTATCCACCAGGCTACGAGGCCCCCCTCCCTGTGGGACTCCACTGGTGACCACGCCAATCGGAGGTCTCACCCCTCACCGTAACTCTCTGCTTCCTATTGCTTAGATACTCCCTTATCCACTGGTGCACCTTACCAGCTACACCTGCCTGTCTCTCCAGCTTATGTACCAGCCTCTTATGCGGAACTGTGTCAAAAGCTTTCCGACAATCCAAGAAAATGCAGTCCGCCTAGCCTTCTCTTTCTTGCTTAATCTTTGTCACCTGGTCGTAGAATTCTATTAAACCAGTCAGGCAAGATTTACCCTCCCTGAACCCATGTTGGCGATTTGTCACGAAGTCCCTTCTCTCCAGATGTGTTACCAGGTTTTTTTCTCACGATCTTCTCCATCACCTTGCATGGTATACAAGTCAAGGACACTGGCCTGTAGTTCAGTGCCTCTTGTCTGTCGCCCTTTTTTTATATTGGGTCCACATTCGCCGTCTTCCATATTTCTGGTCTCCCGTCTCCAGTGACCTACTATACCAGGGGTCTCCAAACTATGGCCCGCGGGCCACATCCGGCCCGCCACATAATTTCATCCGGCCCTCCAAACAAATCCCTGTGTGGTGGCCTTGAAAAAATAATTATCGTACGAATGGCATCGCAGAATTATTCAAAGCTGGGGCTGCTGACTGGTGGCGCTCAACCCGAGTCAGTTTTCCTCTCTCTCGATAGTGTGACGCACAGATACTAATACTGGTAGGTATGTGTTGTTCATTACAACCAATCAGTTGTGTATAACTGTATATTGTGGGGATGGAGGGCGAGTGGGGCTTCGCTGCTTCCGTTTCAGGGAGCACAAACACTGTACAATATTCTTTTCTCTGTACTTTGACAATGCCTTTATCTTAGTTATACAAAATAGCAATAATACTATTGTAGCCAAAAATATTACATGTTTAAAATAGTTAAAATGGTAACCATTAAGTTTATCAACAAAAGCTGTTGCCATAATATTTACCACTTTATAATAATATGCTATGCTTTTTAACACCACATACAAGCTGTTTTTTTCCTGTAGAATTTATTTCATTTATTTTACCCTTATGTTTTCAGATATGGAAAAGATAAAGAAAAGTGGACAGTGAGTGCCGTCGGTTCAATGACGAATGGAAGATAAAGTACTTTTTTGTGATAGCAAATGATAAAGCTTTATGCATAATATGTAGAGACAGTGTTGCTGTTCTGAAGGAATACAATATTCGTCGGCACTATGAATCTAAACATGGCTCAAGTTATTCTCACATCACAGGAGCAGAACGCACTAAAAAGTTTGAATCATTTCAGCACAGTCTGCATTCTCAACAAGCTGTTTTCAGTAAGAAAAAATCTGAAAATGAAAATTCAACTAGAGCCAGTTACAAAGTTGCCTATGTGATGGCTAAAACAGGAAAACCTTTCACTGATGGTTGTATCATAAAAGAGTGTATAGTGGAAGCAGCAGGAGAGGTATGTCCAGAAAAAGTAAACCTCTTCAAAATGATAAGTCTTGGGTCAAATACTGTTGCTCGTAGAATTGAAGATTTAGGAGGCGACATAATTCGGCAAATAAAGGAAAAAACAAAAAGATTTTGTTGGTATTCTCTTGCGTTGGATGAATCAACTGATGTGTGTGATACTTCTCAGCTCTTAGTATTCATTCGTGGCGTTGATAGTGAATTTAATGTGAGCCAAGAATTAGTATCAGTTCACAGCATGCACACCACAACAACTGGAGAGGACATTTTCAATGAAGTAAAACTATGACAGAATATAACCTGGAATGGAAACAAGTGCAGTGTGTGACAATTGAGGGAGGAAAGAATATGTCTGGGACAAAGAAGGGTTTGGTTGGGCAAATTACAACAGCTTGTGAGGTTGGAGGATTCTCAAAACCCATTTTTCTGCATTGCCTTATCCATCAACAAGCATTGTGCCTAAAATATGTTGATATGTCTTGTGTCATGAAACCTGTTGTTTCTGTGGTTAATTTCATTAGATCTCATGCACTCAACCATCGCCAGTTCCGTGATTTCTTGAAAGAAATTGATGCGGAGTTTGTTAACTTGCCTTATTATACAGCAGTTAGATGGCTTAGTTGTGGAAAGGTTTTGCTGCATTTCTTTGAGCTCAGATTAGAAATTGATTTATTTCTCACAGAGAAAAATAACCCTCAGCCATTATTATCAGAATGTGAATGGATTTGGAAATTGGCATTTTTTGCAGATATGACAGGTCATATGAATATGACAGGTCATATGAATATGACAGGTCATATGAATATGACAGGTCATATGAATAACTTGAATCTGAAATTGCAAGGCAAAACAAATTTGATCAGTGACTACTTTGTTCATGTCAAGGCATTCAGAGCAAAACTTGCGCTACTTGAAGGCCAGGTGAAGGTTAAGAATTTTGCTAATTTTCCATGTTGTGAAAAATTTCATGCAGAAAGTAAAGTTGAATTTCCTTTTTCATTTGCAAATGAAATAATTTCAGATTTGAAAAAACAGTTTCAGAAGCGATTTGCTGACCTTGATGCCAAAGCAAATAAAATCAGGCTCTTTCATAATCCATTTGACTGCAATGCTGAAAATCTTCCAACTCAATTTCAAATGGAAATTATTGATCTCCAGGCAGATGACAGACTGAAAGATAAGTATAGAGAAGGAAATCTGATTGAGTTTTATAAATGCCTGCAGCCAGATCAGTTTCCAAATTTGATAAAGTTTGCTTGTAGTTTTGTGTCCATTTTTGGTTCAACATACTTGTGTGAACAAACTTTTTCCAAAATGAAGTATGTGAAATCTAACTATCGAGCAAATTTGTCTGATGATCACTTGAAATCAATTCTTACAATTGGCTCATCTAATATGGAACCTGATTTTAATGAAATTTTGAAGTCAAAACGACAGTATCATTCGTCACACTAATTTGGTTGCATGAAACTAAAGGCAGGAATCTATTTAGTTTACCCTGATTTTTTCCAAAAAGATATGTTTTAATTTTTCCATGTTTATACTTTAATATTTGAGGAAATTAAATTACTGGCACTGATTTGTTTTTTGTTTTTTTTTTAATTTTTTATTCCTCCGGCCCGCATAAATATGGGAAATATATAATGTGGCGCTTACATTGAAAAGTTTGGAGACCCTGTACTATACACTATGAAGAGTGGCAAGCAAAGTGCCCCTGCACACTCTTTCAGTACCCCAGTCGAAATCCCGTCTGTGTGTGTGTGTGTGGGGGGGGGGGGCCTTGTCAAGTGTGAAGGCAACATGAACCATATGTGTGTGTTTTTTTAGGCAGATATTTGTTTCACGAATTTGCTTGGTTCTACCAGTGTTGCAGCTTTACTGCTGTTAATTCTGTCCACACTGGTCGTGTCAGTGTTGCCTCCACTACTGTCCACACTGGTAGTGTCAGTGTTGCCTCCACTACTGTCCACACTGGTAGTGTCAGTGTTGCCTCCACTACTGTCCACACTGGTTGTGTCAGTGTTGCCTCCACTACTGTCCACACTGGTTGTGTCAGTGTTGCCTCCACACTGGTTGTGTCACAATAACATTCAGCATTACCGCTGCACCATACCAACTACTAAACTAACTCCCGCCATTATTGCCAATGTTATGTCACCATAATATGGGTTATGGCTACCCTAGCCCCTGGTGTTGTCAGCGTTGATGTTCGTCATCACTGATTGATGTGCAGGTGATTCAATATGGATTTATTGATACATGAATGGTCCTCGCATGAAAAATATAAATATATGTGTCTCTCTGTCTCCCTCTGTCTGTCTGTCTTTGTCTCTCTCTCTCTCTCCCTCTGTCTTTCTGTCTCTCTCTCTCTCTCTCTCTCTCTCTCTCTCTCTCTCTCTCTCTCTCTCTCTCTCTCTCTCTCTCTCTCTTTCTCACACCTCATGAGAAAGGAGATGAAACTGAAAGCGGTTCACTACATCAGGAAAAGCACAGGCGAGAAAGCAAGAACAGTAAAACAACAGCAGCAACAACAACAACAGGAACAACGGAACAATAATAACTTTGACTCATCACAATACAGTAATGACGAAGGTACACAAGGGGACGTCGGGTAAGGAAGACAAATGAGAAGGGAGGGAGGGGAGGGGAAGGACGAGGAGAGGGCGGGCTGAGGGTGGAATGAAGGAAGAGGTGGGCGGGGTGGGGGGAAGATGGGGAAGTAGAAGACAGGAGAATAATTGAAGGCGGGGCTGCGGATTACTCAAAAACGGCTTCTTGTGAGTCGTTTTTGTTTGGAGGTGACGCAGATGGCGTGACCCGGATCACGGCTCACGTACGACCGCTCTGCCCACCGACCAATTGGTTTGTATTTGTATAAAAAATATTAATAGTTGAGTTTTTATCTATATACAGGAAGTATATGTCCAAAGTTGGGAGCCAAACGCTTGGGGCTAGCTTCAAATCTTGGGGTTTGGATTTGTTCGCTTGGGGCTTGCTTCACCTTACTTTCCAAGGTGAAAGTGAGGCTTTCACTCAGACAGTATACAACCTGTCCTCTTACAAATTACGTCTGAATTTGCTACGGGCTCACCATAGCCCGCGCTACTTGGAACTTTTTCTTCCAGGTAGCGAATCTTAAAAATCTTAAACAACAACAACAACGTCTGAATTTGGCCGTTTGCTTGTATGGCCGAAAATGGACGCAGATTGAAAATTAAAAATAATTGAAAATATATTTAGGATTTTTTTCCAAAACAGCAAGTTAAGGATCCTCTGGTAGGTCAGGAGGGCAGAAAGTTCTCCTAAGGTTTCAAAACGTCATGAAAACCGTTAATTGAAAGTTTTCTCTCCTACCCTAACCGAGTAAGCCGGAGGACTCAAAACAGAAAACGGGACAGTACATCACTTTCGTGAGCAGATTTCATTTCAAACTACGTCCATTTTTGGCCAATGCGCACATACAAGCGAAAAGCGACGTTCTTCTAAAGAGTATGGTTTGCAATGAATGTCATAGGCTGGCTGGCGTCGGTCACTTGCCTCACTTTAAGAAATATCGGCCCCCTTCAGCAACCCCCCCCCCCCCTGCGGTTTTCATGTCTGACTTTATTGAATTGTTTTCAAGTAAAATCTCAACTTTTCGCAATATTGCATTTTCTGAGACAGACAGACTGGTAATATATATATATATATATATATATATATATATATATATATATATATATATATATATATATATATATATATATATTTTGGTAGCAGTCTTTCCTGTAGACATATATTATTAAATATGACCGAAAAAGTAAGATTAATAATTCTAACACGAATTTTCTCGATCTTTCGTACATTCCTTTTCACTGTTGGTGATAATTCAAAAATCAATTCTCCAAAATTCATTTTTATTTCTAGTCTAGAAATTTTTTATTTCTAGACTAGAAATTTTTTATTTCTAGACTAGAAATAAAAATGAATTTTGGAGAATTGATTTTTGAATTACCACCAACAGTGAAAAGGAATGTACGAAAGATCGAGAAAATTCGTGTTAGAATCATTAATCTTACTTTTTCGGTCGTATTTAATATATATATATATATATATATATATATATATATATATATATATATATATATATATATATATATATATATCATGCAACAACGATCACAAAAACACTGGTCCAACTATGCGGAAAAACCACATGTAAAAAATAGAGAATGCTAAATGCTTTTTCTGCTCAATTCGCCTTCATCAGAGCAAAATAAAATATTTTGTATTTTATTTTCCATCAAATAAAATTTTGATAAATAAAAATAAAAACTAGTCCATCAAAATATTTTGATGGACTAGTAAATCTTGCCCCAGCCCTGAAAACCCAACAGATCTTACCCGATCTTACCTTACTTCCTTACCCGATCTTACCTTACTTCCTTACCCGATCTAGTTTATGATCACATAAACTAGAATGTAAATGATAAAACAGTTAAGTCCATGTTAATTAAGAACTCTCCCTCGTCTGTAGCAGGTTGTGTGTACTCCATCCCTTGTAATGAATGTGCATGTGTTTACATCGGCCAGACAGACTCTTTCCTCGCGTTTAAAACATTCATATGCTGTTCGTACAGCCCAGGACTCCAGTGCATTGTATTTGCATTCTAGGTTGTGATCATTCTATCGACTTCAGAGGGGCGAAATGTATTGTTAAAAGTAAGGGTTTTTATCGAACTAAATGTGATTGAGTCTGCTCTGATCAAACACTGTAGCAATAGCATTAATGTAAGCTCTGGCATGTACAAATTAGAGGCCCATATAAACTTCAATATAGAACGTCAACACAATATATCTTCCAATTAATCTGTGTTTATTCCAGTGACACTTACATATATATTTTCCAGTTATTACGACATATATATGAGTGAGAAGGATATAAGAGCAGCCTCGTATGGGCCTGCTACAGTTACCTTCCTCCTAAGGTTTCATCCCCTATCTTGGTGGTCAAGTGACCTGCCCTGGCGGGTAATAGGTCTACGTACCACATTTCCTTTTTCATTCTATTTTGCGCTGATGAAGGCGAATTGAGCCGAAAACGCGTTTAGCATTCTCTATTTTTCACATGTGGTTTTTCCACACACACACACACACACACACACACACACACACACACACACACACACACACACACACACACACACAGAAAGAAAAAGACTTGGGAGTTGATATCACGCCAGACCTGTCTCCTGCAGCACATATCAAGAGGATAACATCAGCGGCATATGCCAGGCTGGCCAACATACGAACGGCATTCAGAAATTTGTGTAAGGAATCATTCAGAACTTTGTATACCATATATGTCGGGCCAATTCTGGAGTATGCGGCTCCAGCATGGAGTCCATATCTAGTCAAGGATAAGACTAAACTGGAAAAGGTTCAAAGATTTGCCATCAGACTAGTACCCGAGCTGAGAGGTATGAGATACGAGGAGAGACTGCGGGAATTGAACCTCACTTCGCTGGAAGACAGAAGAGTTTGGGGGGACATGATCACTACATTCAAGATTCTCAAGGGAATTGATAGGGTAGATAAAGACAGGCTATTTAACACAAGGGGCACACGCACAAGGGAGCACAGGTGGAAACTGAGTGCCCAAATGAGCCACAGAGATATTAGAAAGAACTTTTTTAGTGTCAAGAGTGGTTTACAAATGGAATGCATTAGGAAGTGATGTGGTGGAGGCTGACTCCATACACAGTTTCAAGTGTAGATATGATAGAGCCCAGTAGGCTCAGGAATCTGTACACCTGTTGATTGACGGTTGAGAGGCGGGACCAAAGAGCCAGAGCTCAACCCCCGCAAACACAACTAGGTGAGTACACACACACACATACATACTGGATGTGTAAAGTAAGTTCCAGTAAAATACTGAAAAGAATAATTAGGCTACGACTGGTTGCACACCTGGAGAACGTTGGGTTTGTGAACAAACTTCAACATGGGTTCTGGAAAGGGAAATCGTGCCTAACAAACCTTTTGGAATTCTATGATAAAATAACGAGGATAAGACAGGACAGAGATGGTTGGGCAGACTGCATATTTCTGGACTGCCAAAAAGCCTTTGATACAGTACCGCACATGAGACTGCTATTCAAACTCGAGAGGCAGGCGGGGGTGGGGGGAAAGGTCCTAGCATGGATAAGGAACTACCTAACAGGAAGGAGCCAAAGAGTTACGGTAAGGGGCGAGAAGTCGGACTGGCGAACAGTAACGAGTGGAGTACCACAAGGATCGGTGCTGGGACCAATTCTGTTTCTAGTATATTATTAACATGTTTACAGGCGTAGAGTCCTACATGTCGATGTTCGCGGATGACGCAAAGTTGATGAGAAGAGTTGTGACAGATGAGGATTGCAGGATCCTCCAAGAGGACCTGAACAGGTTGCAGAGATGGTCAGAGAAATGGCTACTGGAGTTCAATACGAGCAAATGTAAAGTTATGGAAATGGGACTAGGAGATAGGAGACCAAAGGGACAGTACACAATGAAGGGGAACAGCCTACCTGTGACGACGCGCGAAAGAGACCTGGGTGTGGACGTAACACCTAATCTCTCACCTGAAGCACATATTAATAGGATAACGGCTACACTGGCAAAAGTTAGAACATCATTCAGAAACCTAAGTAAGGAGGCATTTAGGGCGCTTTACACTGCCTACGTGAGGCCAGTTTTAGAGTATGCCGCCTCATCATGGAGTCCCCATCTGAAGAAACACAGAAGGAAACTGGAAAAGGTTCAGAGGTTTGCAACGAGACTCGTCCCAGAGTTACGAGGGATGGGGTATGAGGAGCGCCTGAGGGAACTGTGCCTTACGACACTAGAAAGAAGAAGGGAGAGGGGGGACATGATAGGAACGTATAAAATACTCAGGGGGATTGACAGAGTGGACATAGACGAAATGTTCACACGGAATAGTAACAGAACGAGGGGACATGGGTGGAAGCTGGAAACTCAGATGAGTCACAGGGATGTTAGGAAGTTTTCTTTTAGCGTGAGAGTAGTGGAAAAATGAAATGCACTTAAGGAACAGGTTGTGGAAGCAAATGCTATTCATAATTTTAAAACTATGTATGATAGGGAAATAGGACCATAGTCATTGCTGTAAACAACCGATGCTCGAAAGGCGGGATCCAAAAGTCAATGCTCGATCCTGCAGACACAAATAGGTGAGTACAAATAGATGAGTACACACACACACACACACACACACACACACACACACACACACACACACACACATATATATATATATATATATATATATATATATATATATATATATATATATATATATATATATATATATATATATATATATATATATATATATAGAGGTCTGTCGTTTTTGTATATTAAGTTTCAGCTAAGTCACGTTAAGATTACCGTTACTGCATCGACTAAGGAAGTTTTATATTGCTGTATTAAAACTTTTAAGTCATATTAGTCAGATTTTATATTCTCTTTGATTGTATTCGATCACGTAATTTTAATCGAGTATACATCTCTGTATAAAGAATTTATATGTGAAAATTGTATTCCCTTTAGACTGATAACGAGACTCGTTTAATGCATTATTCAGTGAATATGTGGATATCTTCACTAAGTAATTGGGATACCGGATAAGCCAGCAGTTTGAATTATGGGAGGAGTGTCTTTCCATTGATCTCTCTCCATTTATAAATGTCGTTTTATAGTTCTCCAAGTCTGAATACGTAATCAAGGGCAGGTCGTTCGAGGGACTTGTTGAACTGAATGGACGGTTCTCCTATCCAAGTACCAAAACGTACGTCCAATAGTGTCTAGCTTTCGGGTAACTTTTGTTTACGGCTGTTGTGGCAAGTGTATTATCTTACTAAATACTTATCTTGAGGTTATCTTGAGATGATTTCGGGGCTTTAGTGTCCCCGCGGCCCGGTCCTCGACCAGGCTTCCACCCCCAGGAAGCAGCCCGTGAAAGCTGACTAACACCCAGGTACCTATATTACTGCTAGGTAACAGGGGCATAGGGTGAAAGAAACTTTGCCCATTGTTTCTCGCCGGCGCCCGGGACCGAACCCGGGACCACAGGATCACAAGTCCAGCATGCTGTCCGCTCGGCCGACCGACTCCCTATACTTATCATTTGACTCTCCGGAAGATTGAGAATCCTATAGTGCGGTATTGTAAGTTGACAAAATATAGTTAAGGACTATATAGCATTTCATAATGAAGGAGAAGGTGTAAGATATAATGTTCGTGCCACCACAAAGCTCCAGCTTCCCTACACACGGAAATCACAATTGCCTGATGCATCAAATGAACAAATCCACAAGGGCCGTGACAAGGATTCGAACCTGCGTCCAAGAGCATCCCAGACGCTGCCTTAATCCTTTTGACCATGTCGTAGCTCAGGCGATTAAGGCAGCGTCTGGGGTGCTCTTGGACGCAGGTTCGAATCCTCGTCACGGTCCTTGTGCATTTGTTCTCCCAGGTTCCCTTCCTCTTAGATTGCTGGAGTACACAAGGTACCAGGCAGGTGCTGCCTGGTACACAAGGTACCAGGCAGCACATATTCTAACTTAGCATGGATACCTGTCTTCACTGGGTACATGTATACCGAGGGTTTGTGTTTCTGTATATTATATTTTCATTAGTTCCCGTGTGTTATCATGCTAATGCTGTAATTGATATATATATATATATATATATATATATATATATATATATATATATATATATATATATATATATATGAATGATCGTAAAAGGTTTGCTCTTCTAAGCCCTGGCAATTTAGGTATGTTCTATTAGTCACAAATAATTAAGTTAGCAGGTAATTTCAGTGATGAGAATTGTGTAGGGGACCGGCTTGGGGTGAGTCTTGTGTAGGGGGACGGGCTTGGGGTGAGTCTTGTGTAGGGGACCGGCTTGGGGTGAGTCTTGTGTAGGGGGACCGGCTTGGGGTGAGTCTTGTGTAGGGGACCGGCTTGGGGTGAGTCTTGTGTAGGGGACCGGCTTGGGGTGAGTCTTGTGTAGGGGACCGGCTTGGGGTGAGTCTTGTGTAGGGGACCGGCTTGGGGTGAGCCTTGTGTAGGGGACCGGCTTGGGGTGAGGCTTGTGTAGGGGACCGGCTTGGGGTGAGTCTTGTGTAGGGGACCGGCTTGGGGTGAGTCTTGTGTAGGGGACCGGCTTGGGGTGAGCCTTGTGTAGGGGACCGGCTTGGGGTGAGCCTTGTGTAGGGGACCGGCTTGGGGTGAGGCTTGTGTAGGGGGACGGGCTTGGGGTGAGGCTTGTGTAGGGGACCGGCTTGGGGTGAGTCTTGTGTAGGGGACCGGCTTGGGGTGAGTCTTGTGTAGGGGACCGGCTTGGGGTGAGTCTTGTGTAGGGGACCGGGTTGGGGTGAGTCTTGTGTAGGGGACCGGCTTGGGGTGAGTCTTGTGTAGGGGACCGGCTTGGGGTGAGTCTTGTGTAGGGGACCGGCTTGGGGTGAGCCTTGTGTAGGGGACCGGCTTGGGGTGAGTCTTGTGAAGGGGACCGGCTTGGGGTGAGTCTTGTGTAGGGGACCGGCTTGGGGTGAGTCTTGTGTAGGGGACCGGCTTGGGGTGAGTCTTGTGTAGGGGACCGGCTTGGGGTGAGTCTTGTGTAGGGGACCGGCTTGGGGTGAGTCTTATGTAGGGGACCGGCTTGGGGTGAGTCTTGTGTAGGGGACCGGCTTGGGGTGAGTCTTGTGTAGGGGACCGGCTTGGGGTGAGGCTTGTGTAGGGGACCGGCTTGGGGTGAGGCTTGTGTAGGGGACCGGCTTGGGGTGAGGCTTGTGTAGGGGACCGGCTTGGGGTGAGGCTTGTGTAGGGGACCGGCTTGGGGTGAGGCTTGTGTAGGGGGACGGGCTTGGGGTGAGCCTTGTGTAGGGGACTGGCTTGGGGTGAGCCTTGTGTAGGGGACCGGCTTGGGGTGAGTCTTGTGTAGGGGACTGGCTTGGGGTGAGGCTTGTGTAGGGGGACGGGCTTGGGGTGAGTCTTGTGTAGGGGACCGGCTTGGGGTGAGTCTTGTGTAGGGGACCGGCTTGGGGTGAGTCTTGTGTAGGGGACCGGCTTGGGGTGAGTCTTGTGTAGGGGACCGGCTTGGGGTGAGTCTTGTGTAGGGGGACGGGCTTGGGGTGAGCCTTGTGTAGGGGACCGGCTTGGGGTGAGGCTTGTGTAGGGGACCGGCTTGGGGTGAGTCTTGTGTAGGGGACCGGCTTGGGGTGAGGCTTGTGTAGGGGACCGGCTTGGGGTGAGGCTTGTGTAGGGGGACGGGCTTGGGGTGAGCCTTGTGTAGGGGACCGGCTTGGGGTGAGCCTTGTGTAGGGGACCGGCTTGGGGTGAGCCTTGTGTAGGGGACCGGCTTGGGGTGAGGCTTGTGTAGGGGACGGGCTTGGGGTGAGTCTTGTGTAGGGGACCGGCTTGGGGTGAGTCTTGTGTAGGGGACCGGCTTGGGGTGAGTCTTGTGTAGGGGACCGGCTTGGGGTGAGTCTTGTGTAGGGGACCGGCTTGGGGTGAGTCTTGTGTAGGGGACCGGCTTGGGGTGAGTCTTGTGTAGGGGACCGGCTTGGGGTGAGTCTTGTGTAGGGGACCGGCTTGGGGTGAGGCTTGTGTAGGGGGACGGGCTTGGGGTGAGTCTTGTGTAGGGGACCGGCTTGGGGTGAGGCTTGTGTAGGGGACCGGCTTGGGGTGAGGCTTGTGTAGGGGACCGGCTTGGGGTGAGTCTTGTGTAGGGGACCGGCTTGGGGTGAGTCTTGTGTAGGGGACCGGCTTGGGGTGAGTCTTGTGTAGGGGGACTGGCTTGGGGTGAGTCTTGTGTAGGGGACCGGCTTGGGGTGAGTCTTGTGTAGGGGACCGGCTTGGGGTGAGTCTTATGTAGGGGACCGGCTTGGGGTGAGGCTTGTGTAGGGGGACGGGCTTGGGGTGAGCCTTGTGTAGGGGACCGGCTTGGGGTGAGCCTTGTGTAGGGGACCGGCTTGGGGTGAGTCTTGTGTAGGGGACCGGCTTGGGGTGAGGCTTGTGTAGGGGGACGGGCTTGGGGTGAGTCTTGTGTAGGGGACCGGCTTGGGGTGAGTCTTGTGTAGGGGACCGGCTTGGGGTGAGTCTTGTGTAGGGGACCGGCTTGGGGTGAGTCTTGTGTAGGGGACCGGCTTGGGGTGAGTCTTGTGTAGGGGACCGGCTTGGGGTGAGTCTTGTGTAGGGGACCGGCTTGGGGTGAGTCTTGTGTAGGGGACTGGCTTGGGGTGAGTCTTGTGTAGGGGACCGGCTTGGGGTGAGTCTTGTGTAGGGGACCGGCTTGGGGTGAGTCTTGTGTAGGGGACCGGCTTGGGGTGAGTCTTGTGTAGGGGACCGGCTTGGGGTGAGTCTTGTGTAGGGGACCGGCTTGGGGTGAGTCTTGTGTAGGGGACCGGCTTGGGGTGAGTCTTGTGTAGGGGACCGGCTTGGGGTGAGCCTTGTGTAGGGGACCGGCTTGGGGTGAGGCTTGTGTAGGGGGACCGGCTTGGGGTGAGCCTTGTGTAGGGGACCGGCTTGGGGTGAGTCTTGTGTAGGGGACCGGCTTGGGGTGAGTCTTGTGTAGGGGACCGGCTTGGGGTGAGTCTTGTGTAGGGGACCGGCTTGGGGTGAGTCTTGTGTAGGGGACCGGCTTGGGGTGAGGCTTGTGTAGGGGACCGGCTTGGGGTGAGTCTTGTGTAGGGGACCGGCTTGGGGTGAGTCTTGTGTAGGGGACTGTTACGAACCCGGATCCAGCGTCCGAGCACGGAGCAGTAACGACCACGCCATCTGTGGGTCAGCTCCCGAAACCTCCGCCAAACGGACGACGACACCTGGTGAGGACGGCGAATACCGGCCACAAGGGCCAGTTTCCAGTCCCGTTCAGCACTCTACACCGCCGCTGCTGACCGCTGGTGAGGTGGTGCTCAGACACCAGCACCATCTATGGAGTGGATAGGTGGGCGTTTGTGTCTGAGCCTGTAAGTGAGGTGTTTTAGTGTCCCTGTTATTGATGACGTGTCTGCTTACAGAGTCGACCTGGGACTGCTGTGATGGAAGTCGAGTCAGTCTACCCGAGGCAGCCGTCTCCAAACCTTGAGCTTTGCTGCAGCAGTAGCGAAGTCGTCCCCCCGGAAGAACACTGTGGTGTGTTAGCCTGCCAGTGGAGTGGCAGTAAAAGGTTTACCCAGGACCGACTGTTGGAGACGATCGTCCACTGGGGTATTGAGGACGGGAGAGTGATTTGTGGTGTCACACGAGGCTCCTGTCCAGGGCGTTCCCCTTATATCGTTCGTGGAGTGGCCTGACCAGCCTTGCTGTTCCGGAACCTGCCAGCAGACCAGCTGGACGTGGGGTTGACGGCCTCCACGGCGGTGCCCCCAGTGGACCTGTGGCCAGGGTAGGCTCAACATTGTGAGGCCACGAAGAAGCACCAAGGACTCGGCACCGAGCGTCTGGATCCAGAGTCTTCAGTTAGAAGACAATTGTGTGAACAATCCCCTTGTATAGTGTCAATACCCCTCCCCCTGTGTACTCCGTTTATATATTTATTTGGTGATGGTAATTATAATCTTAAGTTCTTAACGTTCTTTCCCTTCCCCCTTTAAGTTCCTTGCGTCACGGATCACATCCCTTGATAGCCACTACTGGCTTGGGAACGGATATATATCTTCCTCTAACAACATCAGAGTAAGAACCCCGTTGCGTCCCGAGAGGGCCGTAACAGGGACCGGCTTTGGGTGAGTCTTGTGTAGGGGACCGGCTTGGGGTGAGGCTTGTGTAGGGGACCGGCTTGGGGTGAGTCTTGTGTAGGGGACCGGCTTGGGGTGAGTCTTGTGTAGGGGACCGGCTTGGGGTGAGGCTTGTGTTGGGGACCGGCTTGGGGTGAGTCTTGTGTAGGGGACCGGCTTGGGGTGAGTCTTGTGTAGGGGACCGGCTTGGGGTGAGGCTTGTGTAGGGGATCGGCTTGGGGTGAGTCTTGTGTAGGGGACCGGCTTGGGGTGAGTCTTGTGTAGGGGACCGGCTTGGGGTGAGTCTTGTGTAGGGGACCGGCTTGGGGTGAGTCTTGTGTAGGGGACCGGCTTGGGGTGAGGCTTGTGTAGGGGACCGGCTTGGGGTGAGTCTTATGTAGGGGACCGGCTTGGGGTGAGGCTTGTGTAGGGGGACGGGCTTGGGGTGAGCCTTGTGTAGGGGACCGGCTTGGGGTGAGCCTTGTGTAGGGGACCGGCTTGGGGTGAGTCTTGTGTAGGGGACCGGCTTGGGGTGAGGCTTGTGTAGGGGGACGGGCTTGGGGTGAGTCTTGTGTAGGGGACCGGCTTGGGGTGAGTCTTGTGTAGGGGACCGGCTTGGGGTGAGTCTTGTGTAGGGGACCGGCTTGGGGTGAGTCTTGTGTAGGGGACCGGCTTGGGGTGAGTCTTGTGTAGGGGACCGGCTTGGGGTGAGTCTTGTGTAGGGGACCGGCTTGGGGTGAGTCTTGTGTAGGGGACCGGCTTGGGGTGAGGCTTGTGTAGGGGACCGGCTTGGGGTGAGTCTTGTGTAGGGGACCGGCTTGGGGTGAGTCTTGTGTAGGGGACCGGCTTGGGGTGAGGCTTGTGTAGGGGACCGGCTTGGGGTGAGTCTTGTGTAGGGGACCGGCTTGGGGTGAGTCTTGTGTAGGGGACTGTTACGAACCCGGATCCAGCGTCCGAGCACGGAGCAGTAACGACCACGCCATCTGTGGGTCAGCTCCCGAAACCCCCGCCAAACGGACGACGACACCTGGTGAGGACGGCGAATACCGGCCACAAGGGCCAGTTTCCAGTCCCGTTCAGCACTCTACACCGCCGCTGCTGACCGCTGGTGAGGTGGTGCTCAGACACCAGCACCATCTATGGAGTGGATAGGTGGGCGTTTGTGTCTGAGCCTGTAAGTGAGGTGTTTTAGTGTCCCTGTTATTGATGACGTGTCTGCTTACAGAGTCGACCTGGGACTGCTGTGATGGAAGTCGAGTCAGTCTACCCGAGGCAGCCGTCTCCAAACCTTGAGCTTTGCTGCAGCAGAAGCGAAGTCGTCCCCCCGGAAGAACACTGTGGTGTGTTAGCCTGCCAGTGGAGTGGCAGTAAAAGGTTTACCCAGGACCGACTGTTGGAGACGATCGTCCACTGGGGTATTGAGGACGGGAGAGTGATTTGTGGTGTCACACGAGGCTCCTGTCCAGGGCGTTCCCCTTATATCGTTCGTGGAGTGGCCTGACCAGCCTTGCTGTTCCGGAACCTGCCAGCAGACCAGCTGGACGTGGGGTTGACGGCCTCCACGGCGGTGCCCCCAGTGGACCTGTGGCCAGGGTAGGCTCAACATTGTGAGGCCACGAAGAAGCACCGAGGACTCGGCACCGAGCGTCTGGATCCAGAGTCTTCAGTTAGAAGACAATTGTGTGAACAATCCCCTTGTATAGTGTCAATACCCCTCCCCCTGTGTACTCCGTTTATATATTTATTTGGTGATGGTAATTATAATCTTAAGTTCTTAACGTTCTTTCCCTTCCCCCTTTAAGTTCCTTGCGTCACGGATCACATCCCTTGATAGCCACTACTGGCTTGGGAACGGATATATATCTTCCTCTAACAACATCAGAGTAAGAACCCCGTTGCGTCCCGAGAGGGCCGTAACAGGGACCGGCTTTGGGTGAGTCTTGTGTAGGGGACCGGCTTGGGGTGAGGCTTGTGTAGGGGACCGGCTTGGGGTGAGTCTTGTGTAGGGGACCGGCTTGGGGTGAGTCTTGTGTAGGGGACCGGCTTGGGGTGAGGCTTGTGTAGGGGACCGGCTTGGGGTGAGTCTTGTGTAGGGGACCGGCTTGGGGTGAGTCTTGTGTAGGGGACCGGCTTGGGGTGAGGCTTGTGTAGGGGATCGGCTTGGGGTGAGTCTTGTGTAGGGGACCGGCTTGGGGTGAGTCTTGTGTAGGGGACCGGCTTGGGGTGAGTCTTGTGTAGGGGACCGGCTTGGGGTGAGTCTTGTGTAGGGGACCGGCTTGGGGTGAGGCTTGTGTAGGGGACCGGCTTGGGGTGAGTCTTATGTAGGGGACCGGCTTGGGGTGAGGCTTGTGTAGGGGGACGGGCTTGGGGTGAGCCTTGTGTAGGGGACCGGCTTGGGGTGAGCCTTGTGTAGGGGACCGGCTTGGGGTGAGTCTTGTGTAGGGGACCGGCTTGGGGTGAGGCTTGTGTAGGGGGACGGGCTTGGGGTGAGTCTTGTGTAGGGGACCGGCTTGGGGTGAGTCTTGTGTAGGGGACCGGCTTGGGGTGAGTCTTGTGTAGGGGACCGGCTTGGGGTGAGTCTTGTGTAGGGGACCGGCTTGGGGTGAGTCTTGTGTAGGGGACCGGCTTGGGGTGAGTCTTGTGTAGGGGACCGGCTTGGGGTGAGTCTTGTGTAGGGGACCGGCTTGGGGTGAGTCTTGTGTAGGGGACCGGCTTGGGGTGAGTCTTGTGTAGGGGACCGGCTTGGGGTGAGTCTTGTGTAGGGGACCGGCTTGGGGTGAGTCTTGTGTAGGGGACCGGCTTGGGGTGAGTCTTGTGTAGGGGACCGGCTTGGGGTGAGTCTTGTGTAGGGGACCGGCTTGGGGTGAGTCTTGTGTAGGGGACCGGCTTGGGGTGAGCCTTGTGTAGGGGACCGGCTTGGGGTGAGGCTTGTGTAGGGGGACGGGCTTGGGGTGAGCCTTGTGTAGGGGACCGGCTTGGGGTGAGTCTTGTGTAGGGGACCGGCTTGGGGTGAGTCTTGTGTAGGGGACCGGCTTGGGGTGAGTCTTGTGTAGGGGACCGGCTTGGGGTGAGTCTTGTGTAGGGGACCGGCTTGGGGTGAGGCTTGTGTAGGGGACCGGCTTGGGGTGAGTCTTGTGTAGGGGACCGGCTTGGGGTGAGTCTTGTGTAGGGGACCGGCTTGGGGTGAGGCTTGTGTAGGGGACCGGCTTGGGGTGAGTCTTGTGTAGGGGACCGGCTTGGGGTGAGTCTTGTGTAGGGGACTGTTACGAACCCGGATCCAGCGTCCGAGCACGGAGCAGTAACGACCACGCCATCTGTGGGTCAGCTCCCGAAACCCCCGCCAAACGGACGACGACACCTGGTGAGGACGGCGAATACCGGCCACAAGGGCCAGTTTCCAGTCCCGTTCAGCACTCTACACCGCCGCTGCTGACCGCTGGTGAGGTGGTGCTCAGACACCAGCACCATCTATGGAGTGGATAGGTGGGCGTTTGTGTCTGAGCCTGTAAGTGAGGTGTTTTAGTGTCCCTGTTATTGATGACGTGTCTGCTTACAGAGTCGACCTGGGACTGCTGTGATGGAAGTCGAGTCAGTCTACCCGAGGCAGCCGTCTCCAAACCTTGAGCTTTGCTGCAGCAGTAGCGAAGTCGTCCCCCCGGAAGAACACTGTGGTGTGTTAGCCTGCCAGTGGAGTGGCAGTAAAAGGTTTACCCAGGACCGACTGTTGGAGACGATCGTCCACTGGGGTATTGAGGACGGGAGAGTGATTTGTGGTGTCACACGAGGCTCCTGTCCAGGGCGTTCCCCTTATATCGTTCGTGGAGTGGCCTGACCAGCCTTGCTGTTCCGGAACCTGCCAGCAGACCAGCTGGACGTGGGGTTGACGGCCTCCACGGCGGTGCCCCCAGTGGACCTGTGGCCAGGGTAGGCTCAACATTGTGAGGCCACGAAGAAGCACCGAGGACTCGGCACCGAGCGTCTGGATCCAGAGTCTTCAGTTAGAAGACAATTGTGTGAACAATCCCCTTGTATAGTGTCAATACCCCTCCCCCTGTGTACTCCGTTTATATATTTATTTGGTGATGGTAATTATAATCTTAAGTTCTTAACGTTCTTTCCCTTCCCCCTTTAAGTTCCTTGCGTCACGGATCACATCCCTTGATAGCCACTACTGGCTTGGGAACGGATATATATCTTCCTCTAACAACATCAGAGTAAGAACCCCGTTGCGTCCCGAGAGGGCCGTAACAGGGACCGGCTTTGGGTGAGTCTTGTGTAGGGGACCGGCTTGGGGTGAGGCTTGTGTAGGGGACCGGCTTGGGGTGAGTCTTGTGTAGGGGACCGGCTTGGGGTGAGTCTTGTGTAGGGGACCGGCTTGGGGTGAGGCTTGTGTAGGGGACCGGCTTGGGGTGAGTCTTGTGTAGGGGACCGGCTTGGGGTGAGTCTTGTGTAGGGGACCGGCTTGGGGTGAGGCTTGTGTAGGGGATCGGCTTGGGGTGAGTCTTGTGTAGGGGACCGGCTTGGGGTGAGTCTTGTGTAGGGGACCGGCTTGGGGTGAGTCTTGTGTAGGGGACCGGCTTGGGGTGAGTCTTGTGTAGGGGACCGGCTTGGGGTGAGTCTTGTGTAGGGGACCGGCTTGGGGTGAGTCTTGTGTAGGGGACCGGCTTGGGGTGAGGCTTGTGTAGGGGACCGGCTTGGGGTGAGTTGTGTAGGGGACCGGCTTGGGGTGAGGCTTGTGTAGGGGGACTGGCTTGGGGTGAGGCTTGTGTAGGGGACCGGCTTGGGGTGAGGCTTGGCCACCATACCTGTGGTCAGTCTCCTCTCTCCCTCCCCCTCCCTCTTTCAATCCCTCTCTTTTCTCTCCGTCTTTCTTGACTCTCTTTCCACCCTCCTTCCCCCCCCCCCTCTCTCCCCTTCTCCCCTCTTTTCCTCCACTCTTTTCCCCTCTCTCTTTTCCCACTCTTTTCTCACTCTCTCTTTTCCCACTCTCCCTCCTTTCTCTTTCTCTCTCCCACCCTCTCTCTTTCCCTTCTCTCTCTTTCCCTCCTCTCTCTTTCTCTCTCCCACCCTCTATCTTTCCCTCCTCTCTTTCTCTCTCTCTTTCCCTCCTCTCTCTTTCTCTCTCCCACCCTCTCTCTTTCCCTCCTCTCTCTTTCCCCTCTTCTCTTTCCCCTCTCCTCTCTTTCCAGTCTCCCCCTCTCTCCCCTCAATCACTCTCCCTCTGCCTCCCTCCCCAAACTACCTCCCCCCCAACCTACCTCCCCCTTGGTCCCTCCCCCCACCTCCCCCCTGCCCCCCACCTCCCCCCTGGCCCCCCCCACCTCCCCCCTGGCCCCCCCCACCTCCCCCTGGCCCCCCCCACCTCCCCCCTGGCCCCCCACCTCCCCCCTGGCCCCCCCCCAACCTCAGTGCCCCCAGTGTGGCCGTCCAACTCCTCCCCAGCACACCAATCAGCCACAATGGACTCACTCCATAATAACAGCTGCAATAAAATTTTGTCGAGTTAGGCAAATCAGGTTAACGTGAGGTAACTTACCTTTATGGCAGGTAACTGTCTGGTCGTGTGAGGTTGCTGGCGGGGGGGGGGGGGGGGGGGGGTCTGTCGCCGCCCCCTCTATCTTGTCAGCCCCCCCCCCACCATCCCCCTACCCCTCACCCCTTAAACCATACCCCCCCCCCTCTCACCACCCCATGTACTTGTTAATTAGTGGTTGCTTCTCGGTCGATGGTTCGGTAGTTTCAGGGGAAGAGAGTTGATTGTTTTTTATTTTGTTGGCAGTGGTTCTTTCTTTTTTTACAGTTTGGGATTTTTTTTTGTTTTTGGTCAGTGTAAATAAGTTATGTGTTAGATGGGACGACGAAGGCAGGACTCCTCCGAGTCACCGTCCGCCTCTACACTGTGTTACCTCCTCCTCCACCTCCTCCTCCTCATTACTTCTCTTCTCCTCATGTTCCTCCTTGTCCTCTCTCCCTTGATTCTCCGCTCTCGTGACTTATCCCCTTAATCCTCCTCCCGTCTTCTTTGGCTCCCTCTTCTCTTCTTCTTCCCTTCCTGTCATTTATCCTTACCTGTCAGTCTTGCTCCTCCTCCTTCTCCTTGCCTTTCCCCACTCAACTTTCTTTGCTGTTTTTTCCCCTCATCCCTCCATCCTCGTTTACTTTCCTTCCCATCTTTCCGTATTTCCATCTCCCTCTTCTCCCCTCTTGGCCGTGCCACAGTGGTGAGGGAGGCCGCCACACGTGCCTAAGGGGGGACGGATATTTTGCACAACACAATTTACACAACATCAAAAGTTCCCCCTTTGGTTGGTGCAGTTGTGGCGCCGTACACTACCACACACAACACGGCGGTCAGGTGGGAGGTATTATGCCAGAACTGACCACCAGGCAGCCTCTCCACCTCACCGTCATCTTGAGGTTATCTTGAGATGATTTCGGGGCTTTAGTGTCCCCGCGGCCCGGTCCTCGACCAGGCCTCCACCCCCAGGAAGCAGCCCGTGACAGCTGACTAACACCCAGGTACTTATTTTACTGCTAGGTAACAGGGGCATAGGGTGAAAGAAACTTTGCCTATTGTTTCTCGCCGGCGCCCGGGATCGAACCCGGGAAGTCCAGCGTGCTGTCCGCTCGGCCGACCGGCTCCCCTAGTCGCTAAACGTTCCAAATGTCACTGAACTGTTGTACTAAAGTGCCCGAACCTAACCTACCCGAAGACCCACGATCAGAAAACGCGACATCGTGTAAATTTCGCGGCCCGCTTCCATATTTTTTGTATATCAGTTGTTAGTCTTAATGAATGTATACGTCAAATTGTGATGTGTTGTTAGGAGAACGTTGAATGGTCGCCTAACTTTATCAGCGACATTTATAATTAGTTTTTGTGAAGCAAATAATTATATTAATACGAATTTCATGGTGATGGCTTGACGCTTCCGCGCCACTGATCCACACAGAGTTACCTGTCTGTGGAGCTTGGTGCCCGGAGTGTTGTGGGGCTTGGTGCCCGGAGTGTTGTGGGGCTTGGTGCCCGGAGTGTTGTGGGGCTTGGTGCCCGGAGTGTTGTGGGGCTTGGTGCCCGGAGTGTTGTGGGGCTTGGTGCCCGGAGTGTTGTGGGGCTTGGTGCCCGGAGTGTTGTGGAGCTTGGTGCCCGGAGTGTTGTGGGGCTTGGTGCCCGGAGTGTTGTGGGGCTTGGTGCCCGGAGTGTTGTGGGGCTTGGTGCCCGGAGTGTTGTGGGGCTTGGTGCCCGGAGTGTTGTGGGGCTTGGTGCCCGGAGTGTTGTGGGGCTTTATAATGGCTTCACATGTTAAATGTTTCACATCAGCGGTGCTCCAGTATCACCAGCTTTATGTATGTAGATACTCAAGGTTCCAACTAACATAATATGTTGGGAAGGAACTCAGCTTTGATCTGTATTGCTTATCTTTAATAATCACGCGTTTCTTTTGTTTGGCGTGTGTGTGTGTGTACTCACCTAGTTGTACTCACCCAGTTGTGCTTGCGGGGGTTGAGATCTACCTCTTTGGTCCCGCCTCTCAACTGTCAATCAACAGGTGTACAGATTCCTGAGCCTACTGGGCTCTATCATATTTACATTTGAAACTGTGTATGGACTCAGCCTCCACCACATCACTTCCTAGTTCATTTCATTTGTTAATTACTGACACTAAAAAAAATTAATATCTCATTTGGGTACTGTTTCCACCTGTGTCCCCTTGTTCGTGTTCCACGTTTGTTTAATAGTTTGCCTTTCTTCACCCTGTCAATTCCTCTTGAGAATTTTGTATATGGCGATCATATCTTCCCTTACTCTTCTGTCTTCCAGGGACGTGTGGTTTAGCTCCCGTAGTCTTTCCTCATAACTCATACCTCTCAGTTCTGGGACTAGTCTGGTGGCATACCTCTGAATCTTCTCTAACTTTATCATGTGTTTAACTACATATGGACTTCTCGATTGGTCTGACGTAAGTGGTATACAAAGTTCTGAATGGTTCCTTACACAAGTTTCTAAAGGCAGGTCTTGTGTTGGCCAGTCTAGCATATGCCCCTGATGATATCCTTTTGATGTGGGCCTTTGGGGGCCTGTGGGCCTTCAGGTTCGGTGTGATATCAACCCCCAGATCTTTCTTTCTTTTTGACTCTCGCAGGATTTCACCTCCCAGATGGTACCTTGTGTTCAGCTCCTGATGTGGCTGTGAAGCAGTTTTGGTTGGCTCTTGGCTTTAGTCGCGATGTCATTGTCATACTGTCTCTCTGCTTCTCTCCTCACTCTGAGGTACTCATTCCTGGCCCTCTGGTATCTCCCCCTGCTCTCTGGTGTTCTAATATTCCTATAGTTTCTCCATGTTCATGTTCTTAATTGCTTTGCTTCCTTACATGCCTGATTAAACAATGGATTCTTTTGTTGTTTTTATTTTTCTCCTTTCTGTGTACTTACTTAGTTGAGCTGGGTTGAACTTCGGCTCTTTGGTCCCATCTCTCAACTGTCAGTCCACTAGTGTACAGGTTGCTGAGCTTATTGAGTTCTATCTTATATACATTTGAAACTGTATGGAGTCAGCCTCCACCACATCTCATTCTAATGCATTCCATTTAATAACTACTCTGACACAGAAAATGTTCTTCCGAATATCTCTGTGGCTCGTCTAGGTACTTAGCCTCCATCTCAACCCGTCTTCCTAATAGAGCCTCGCATTTTGACGCAGACTCCACCTAAGGCCAAAAACTGTCGTACTAGAAAATGGCAGCGGCTCGCGAAATTGACATACTGTCCTCTTTTCTGTTTTGGGTCCTCTGGTAGGTTAGGATAGGACACTTAAGTACAAACTTTTCCTAGCGTTGGGAAACCTTAGAAGGATGGGCTGTCCATTTGTGTCCCCTTGTGCAAGTACCACCCGTGTTAAATAATTCGTCCTTATCTACCCTGTGAATTTTGAATGTAGTGATCATGTTTCCCCGAGTACTTCTACCTTCCAGTAATGTGACGCGCAATTCATACAGACTTTCCTCGTAACTCATGCCTCTTAGTTCTGCGACTAATTTAGCGACATACCTCTGAACTTTCTCCAGCTTCGTCTTGTGCTTGACATGGTATGGACTCCATGCTGGGGCCGCATGTTCCAAGATTGGCCTTACATATGTGGTATACAGGGTTCTGAAGGATTCCTTATACAAGTTTTTAATGGCAGTTCCGATGTTAGCCAGCGTTGCATACGCCGCTGAGGTTATCCTTTTGATGTGGGCCTCAGGAGATACGTTCGGTACGCTATCTACTCTCAGGTCATTTTCTCTGTCCGTTTCATGGAGGACTTCCCATTTGGTACCTTGTGTCTGGCCTACTCCCTCCACCTAGCTTCATTACTTTACATTTGCTTCAGTTAAACTCTAGTAGCCATTTATTGGACCATTCCATCAGTTTGTCCAGGTCATCTTGTAGTCTCTTGCTTTCTTCCTCCATCTTAATCCTCTTTAATAATTTTCGCATCATTAGCGAAATGAGATAGGAAAGAGTCTATTCCCTCTGGGAGAGCATTTACATACATCATAAACAGGATAGGTTCGAGGACTGAACCTTATTAGACTCCACTAGTGACGCCTCGCAATTTTGAGACCTCACCCCTCACAGTGAGGCTGTCTTCTGTTGCTATGGTACTACTCCACTGGAATATCTACATTTTCATTCCAGTTCTATCACCAACTTATGCACTAGTCTCTTATGGGTTATTGTCCTAAAGGCTTTCCGGCAATCAAAAAACATGCAGTCAGCCTACACTTCTTTTTGCCTAATTTTTGTCGCCTAGTCATAGAATTCAATTAATCCTGTGAGGCAAGATTTGCCATCCATGATCTCATACTGGTATGTGTTCGAAAATATTTATCTCCAGATTTTTTATTTATTTTTTATTTTTTTTTTAAATCTTCTCTAACACCTTGTATGGTATGCAAGTTAGGAACACTGGCCTGTAATTCAGTGCCTCCTGTCTGTCTCCCTTCTAGTATATCGGAACTACATTAGTCGTCTTCCAAGTTTTTGGCAGTTCTCCTGTTTCCAGCGACTTGTTATACATCATTGAGAGTGGTAGGCATAGTGCCGCTCCCTGCCTAAAGAGGGAGCGGCCTCCCCGACAGCCTTTGTCATATTTAATACTAGCAAATACTTCCTTATCTCCCCATTGGTAATCACAAACTCCTCCTGTGGTGCCTGGTTAGACATGCCCTCTCTTAGTTCAGGAACTTCTCCTTGTTCTACTGTGAAGACCTTCTGGAGTCTCTTATCGATTTCCTCACAACAGCACCTTGTCCTTTGTAATGAATCTGTCTGCCCCTATCATCAGTTTCAGTACCTGTTCCTTCACTGTTGTTTTCCTTCTGATGTGGTTGTGCAGCAATTGGACTGGGTTTTGCTTTATTTGCTGGCATTGTTGTCCTGTCTGCTTCTCTTCTCCCTGAGGTATTTGCTCCTGGCCCTCTGATATCTTCCTCTGCTCTCTGGTGTCCTGCTATTTCTGTAGTTTCTCCGTGCTCTTGTACTTAGTTGCTTTGCCACCTTACATCCCTCATTAAGCCATGGGTTCCTCATTTGTACTTTTTTCCTTTTGTACTGGGACAAATTTGTTCGCTGCCTCCTTGCACTTCTGGATAATAGTCCATGTCTTGTGCAGTATTTCCTCTGAGCTGTATTGGTATTTCTATTAGGAATTTTCTTATCTCCTCGTAGTTTCTGGACGGTAGAGCGACGGTCTCGCTTCATGCAGGTCGGCGTTCAATCCCCGACGTCTCAGTCAGGCATGTCAAACTAAGGCCACCCCCCCCCGAGGACCATATGGGTCACATTTGTGTTGTCATGAGGGCCACACATGACAACTAATTGAAGTCATTTAATAAACAATATTGCAGAAAATTTGCATTACTTAAACTTAGAAACATACAATGTGCATACAATTGGTTTACCTGCTAGCTACATTCATGAATGCAAAGTAATGAGGTAGTTTAACAAAAGAAAAAGAAAAAAAGAAACGGCAACTACAGACTTCTATGCAACAGCAACAAATACATTGTACAAAAATTATATTTCAAAATGAACATTTATTTACGACTATGCAATCATTTTGTGTTATGTCCTCAGGCTTGACACCTCTTTTTAATGACAATTTTTGCTATGTCTGGCTGTAATGTCTGAGCTGTTCCCACTTTGATCATAAATGACAAGTGTTGATCAGTCAGCCTTGTTCTCTGAGAAGTTTTTGTTGATTATATGAAGGAAAATAACTGTTCACACACACACACACACACACACACACACACACACACACACACACACACACACACAGATTTTTAGTGTCAGAGTCGTTGACAAATGGAATGCATTAGGAAGTGATGTGGTGGAGGCTGACTCCATACACAGTTTCAAGTGTAGATATGATAGAGCCCAGTAGGCTCAGGAACCTGTACATCAGTTGATTGACAGTTGAGAGTCGGGACCAAAGAGCCAGAGCTCAACCCCCCGCAAGCACAACTAGGTGAGTACACACACACACACACACACAGAACACACACACAGAACATACACACACACACAGAACATACACACACACACAGAAAACACACACACACACAGAACACACACACACACACACACACACACACACACACACACACACACACACACACACACACACACACACACACACACACACATAGAACCGAACATTGCCATAATCTTTGTGGCAAACTTTCTCAAGTTTCTTAACTTTTCAGGAAGGTGTGAAAAGAAACAAAGTATCTCCACTTCAAGATACTTTGCTCAAAGTGTTGAATCCGACAGCATTTCTAATAGTTGTATCTGCAGGCTTTCTTCTGCCTTGGCAACATCAAAGGTGAATGATGCTGAGAATAATGCAAAGTGGTGTTCAATAGATAAGAAATTACGAAATCTTCCCTGAAATTCTTTTGAGAGCCATTCCAGGAGGCTACCTTGAGGTGCTTCCAGGGCTTAGTGTCCCCGCGGCCCGGTCGTCGACCAGGCCTCCTGGTTGCTGGACTGATCAACCAGGCTGTTAGACGCGGCTGCTCGCAGCCTGGAGACTTTCATACTTAGCAAAGCTAAGCACACACTCAGTATTAGCAGTGTTTTTTCAGCTCTTTGCACTTAAGAAAACGAACTAAATTTTCATTTGACAACTGTGACTTCCATCAACTTAGGTTTGTAATATAACACTTAATGTCATCACACAACAGAGTGATGAGTTTGATTTTAACTTGTAATTTGAAATTAGAATCAGTTAGTCGATGACCTATTTCTCACGTGTGTGTAGCTTTGTGAGTATAGAAGAGAGAGAGAGAGAGAGAGAGAGAGAGAGAGAGAGAGAGAGAGAGAGAGAGAGAGAGAGAGAGAGAATAGGAGAATTAGCGATGAAAGGAGTTGACTAGTAAGTAATAATGTGCAAGGAACAGGAAGAATTGCACACTATTACTAGCGTGTCTCCCTCAGCAACTGCCTATCCCCCTCACTTTATCGTTGGTCAATTAGCTCTACTTTCACCTCTCTCTCTCACTCTTCACTCACTCCCTTGTCACTCTCCCCTCACCTTCACCCTTCTCGTCCAGGTGTTATCGACTGTTGCTTGTTTAACTGTGCTCTTCAAAGCTTTAAGAGATGAATGGTGATAAAAGGTAGAGGGAGAGAAGGTAGGGAGGAAGTCTTGTGTTCAGCTTGGTGACTGATGACTGCCGGGGGGGGGGGGGGGGCGGGGGCTACGTTACGCTCGTAACGTCTAACGCTGTACTTGTTAGCTTTACTGCTGTTACTGCTAAAGCTGTTGCTCCTGTTGTTCCTGTTATCGATGCTAAAACTTTTACTACTACTGTTTATAACGATGCGGAGGGAAATGCTATTCAAGTTGCATTTACTGCTGGTCTCGCTCCATGCACGTCGGCGTTCAATCCCCGACTGTCCATATGGTTAGGCACCATTTCTTTCCACCCCCGTCCCATCCCAAAACCTTATCCTGACCCCGTCCCATCCCAAAACCTTATCCTGACCCCGTCCCATCCCAAAACCTTATCCTGACCCCGTCCCATCCCAAAACCTTATCCTGACCCCGTTCCATCCCCAAACCTTATCCTTACCCCTTCCAAGTGCTATATAGTTGTAATGGGTAGGCGCTCCCCCCCCCCCTGATAATTACCTACCGCCAACGTACTTTAAAAGATAATTTCTACACCTACTTGTAATTACGTCTTCGTCAGTTAACATTGTTATATGCTTATCTTCAGTTCCATCCATCTTTCTGTAAGTCTCCTTACTGCGATTAACTCTTGCCTGAATATCTTTTAGTTTTTTCTTTCCTATTTCAGTCTCTTATTTTTCTGGTCGACTAATCTTGTCTCAAACTTTTACTCTCATTAATCTCAGTTTTTGTTCCTCTCACTAATTTTGTCAGAGCATAATCGGCATCTTTTTCTTATGAACTGCTTTTGCCACTTCTTCATTCCTCAACACTTTAATTCTCCCACCAGACTGTGTTTTTTTTAACTTTAACGGTCAAAACAACAAAATACTTTAACGGTCAAAACAACAAAATACTTTAACGGTCAAAACAACAAAATACTTTAACGGTCAAAACAACAAAATACTTTAACGGTCAAAACAACAAAATACTTTAACGGTCAAAACAACAAAATACTTTAACGGTCAAAACAACAAAATACTTTAACGGTCAAAACAACAAAATACTTTAACGGTCAAAACAACAAAATACTTTAACGGTCAAAACAACAAAATACTTTAACGGTCAAAACAACAAAATACTTTAACGGTCAAAACAACAAAATGGAGAAAACATATAAAATAATATTTGATATACTTCCCTTTGTGTTTTTGGTGGGTAGCGTTTGGCTGGTGACTTTGGAATAGTAAACGAATGATCACTATCCCAGTAGACTGTGTATCATTACACACGCCTCTGTCATGCCAGTCTTAACCCAATATTCGTCCTATCTTGAGGTTATCTTGAGATGATTTCGGGGCTTAGTGTCCCCGCGACCCGGTCCTCGACCAGGCCTCCACCCTCAGGAAGCAGCCCGTGACAGCTGACTAACTCCCAGGTACCTATTTACTGCTAGGTAACCGGGGCATAGGGTGAAAGAAACTCTGCCCATTGTTTGTCGCCGGCCCCCGGGATCGAACCCGGGACCACAGGATCACGCGTCTAGTGTTCTGTCCACTCAGCCACCGGCTCGTACTCATACCAGTTACTTAGACTAGTCGGTAGAGCAATGACCTCCGTTCATACAGGTCGGCGTTCGATCCCCGATGGCCGCAAGTGGCTGGGCACCATTCCTTCCCTCCGTCCTATGTTAGCTCATAATTCTCTTATCTCTCTCTTCCATAGGCTATATAGTCGGACAGGCTTAGCACTTTCTCCTGATAATCACATGGTATCAGTTAAGAGATGAAATCCTTCAATAATTAGGTAGCGAGAAAGGTAGGGGGGGGGTCATATTACACCGAACCAGGTAGGGAGCCGGTCGGCCGAGCGGACAGCACACTGGACTTGTGATCCTGTGGCCCCGGGTTCGATCCCGGGCGCCATCGACAAACGATGGGTAGAGTTCCTTTCACTCTATGCCTCTGTTACCTAGCAGTAAATAGGTACCTGGGAGTTAGTAAGCTGTCACGGACTGCTTCCTGGGGGTGGAGGCCTGGTCAAGGACCGGGCCGCGGGGACACTAAAAACAAAGCCCCGAAATCAACTCAAGATAACCTCAAGATATAGATAACCTGTCTCCTGAAGCTCACATCAAAAGGATATCAGCGTCATATGCGAGGCTGACTAACATAAGAACTGCATTTAGAAACTTGAGTAAGGCATTATTCATAACGTTGTATATCACATGTCGGACCAATCCTGAAGTACGTGTGTCTTCACCGTGGAGACCATACCTAGTTAAACACAAGATGAAGTTAGAGAAAGTTTAGAGTTGTGACATCAGACTAGTCCCCGAGCTGAGACGTATGAGCTACGAGGAGTGGCTACTGGAATAAAACCTCACTTCAGTGGATCCAACCACTTGGGCTGGACGGTAGAGCGACAGTCTGGTTTCATGCAGGTCGGCGTTCAATCCCCGACCGTCTAAGTAGTTGGAGCACCATTCCTTCCCCCCGTCCCCATCCCAAAACCGTATTTTGACCCCTTTTCAAGTACTATATAGTCGTAATGGCTTGGCGCGTTCCCCCTGATAATTCCCTTCCCACACGTCACTGGAAGACAAGATTTATGGGAGAAATGATTACCATCAACAAAATAGAATTGACAGGTTAGATAAATACTATTTAACACGGGTGGTATAGGAACAAGGGCACACAGGCTTAAAGTCGTTGGAAACAGAGACGTTAGAAAGAACTATTTCAGTTCCAGTGTAGTTATTAAATGGAATGCACTAGAAAGTGATGTGGCTGACTCTATACACAGTTTCACATGCAGATATGATAAAACTCAAAAGGGCTTACGACCTGTACACCAGTTGGTTGACAGTTGAGATGCGGGACCAAGAACCGCAGCTCAATTCCCTCAAGCACTCCTAGGTGAGTACATGTCGCATTAATAATAATAATAATTGTAATTATATAAATTTTGGACTTTAGTGATAATGAAGAAAGCAAAAGCGAACGGAATTGAGCTGAAATTTGGAAGGAGCTGTCACGTATATTAAGCTGTAACTAGACTATCTGTATTCAAATAAGCTCGGGGGCGTAGCGAGGAGTGTAAGCCATTCAGAGAGTCCTCCAGCACGCCGCCTGCTGCTCTAAATGAACAAGTCTCGCCATCTTTGTTGGTAAGACACCGGGTTGCATCTTAATTAAGTTTAAGTTCGGTTATCTCTGTTTAAGGACCTCTTTACGCTTCTGCCCTGCCGACCAGCGGGGATTTTATACGCCGTCTGCAACTAACAGACAAACAAACAAACAAAGCTACAGAATATCCAATTGTTACATGCGTTGGTTGTATTTATTAAACAAAAAATGTTTTTTTTATTGTCTGAATGTAAATATATACACAATATTTTCCCAATTTTTAGTTGTTGATTAAAAAAAATCAGTTTTGCTTTGTGTAATTGATAATTTATTTTAAAAAATTTATGCTTTATTTTTCACACACATTAATGGCGAACTGAATTTTATTAAGAAAATTCGATATTTTGTGTTGGTAACTTAATATGGATCTGTTGAGGCGTGAAGCAGCGTGGCATCCGGCCTTCACGTTTCACTAAGGGAAATTCAATATAGAAAGGGGGGTTGAATTCTGTTCATATATCCGGTCCACTGATTTACCACTCGCTATCCGACTGGTATTTCTTTGCTGTGCGAATACCCATCCGAACAAGCTAATGCAATTTCAGTTTTCGTTATCTATCTCAAACCTATTTCGTATATCGATATCACATCCTCGTCCTATCAAGGGGCTTCGTAGCCTGGTGGATAGCGCGGACTCGTAATTCTGTGGCGCGGGTTCGATTCCCGCACGAGGCAGAAACAAATGGGCAAAGTTTCTTTCACCCTGAATGCCCCTGTTACCTAGCAGTAAATAGGTACCTGAGAGTTAGTCAGCTGTCACGGGCTGCTTCCTGGGGGTGGAGGCCTGGTCGCGGACCGGGCCGCGGGGACACTAAAGCCCCGAAATCATCTCAAGATAACCTCATGTCAAAATATCTGAACTAAGATAACCAACTACATTATTGTCTTATTTATTTTTTCACCGCAAAATCGTGTGTGATTATGTAAACTAGAATGTAAAAAGTGTAAAAATGTATAAGAAACTAGAACAAGATTTGAGTGTAATAACATTTGTGTTCTTATGTAGTGGCTGTTAGGAACGCCTCTGTTTGGTATTAGGCGGCGTTATTGCCCGGGGGATTGTAGGAGGGTTGTAGGTGATTGTTTGTGTTTGTGTGTGTGTGTGTGTGCGTGTGTGTGCGTGTGTGTGTGTGTGTGTGTGTGTGTGTGTGTGTGTGTGTGTCTGCTCGCGTAGTTGTATTCACCTAATTGTGCTTGCGGAGGGTTGAACTCTGCTCTTTCGGTCCGCATCTCAACTGTTACTAACTACTAACAATATTTTTTACACACACACACACACACACACACACACACACACACACACACACACACACACACACACACAGAGGAAGCAGCTCCGTAACAGCTGTCTAACTCCCAGGTACCTATTTACTGCTAGGTAAGAGGGGCATGAGGATGAAAAACTGCTCATTTTGTTTCTGCCAACACCGGGGATCGAACCCGGACCCTAGGATTACGAGCCCAGAGCGCTGTCAACTCAGCTATCAGGCCCCATGTGTGGGGGGGAGGGGGGGGTGGACAAGGGTTGTTATTGTTAGTGTATTTGTTCGTGGTGGTATATTGGGACGGGTGTTTGTTGGTTGTTTAATTTGGGGTAACTGGGGGTTGGGGGGGGGGGGGGGTTTGGGGGGGGGTTGGGGTTGGGGGTTGGGGGGGATTGTGTTTTGACGATTTTTTTGGTGAGTGTTGTTTGTGTTACTGGAACATAGTTGGAGGAGAGTGTTGTTTGTGTTACTGGAACATAGTTGGAGGAGAGTGTTGTTTGTGTTACTGGAACATAGTTGGAGGAGAGTGTTGTTTGTGTTACTGGAACATAGTTGGAGGAGAGTGTTGTATTCACCTATTTGTCCTTGCGGGGGTTGAGCTCTGGCTCTTTGGTCCCGCCTCTCAACTGTCAATCAACAGGTGTACAGGTTCCTGAGCCTATCGGGCTCTATCATATCTACACTTGAAACTGTGTATGGAGTCAGCCTCCACCACATCACTTCCTAATGCATTCCATTTGTCAACCACTCTGAGACTAAAAAAGTTCTTTCTAATATCTCTGTGGCTCATTTGGGCACTCAGTTTCCACCTGTGTCCCCTAGTGCGTGTGCCCCTTGTGTTAAATAGCCTGTCTTTATCTACCCTGTCAGTTCCTCTGAGAATCTTGTACGTGGTGATCATATCCCCCCTAACTCTTCTGTCGTGTAGCATACTGTGTTGCTCTTGTTACTGGGGTGTGGAGGGTCACTTGCATACTTTGTTGTGCTTCTACTAAACCACTTGGGCTGAACGGTAGAGCAACGGTCTCGCTTTGTGTAGGTCTGAGTTCAATCCCCCTGACCGTCCAAGTGGTTGGGTACCATTCCTTTCCCCCCGTCCCATCCCCAAATCCTTATCCTGACCCCTTCCCAGTGCTATATAGTCGTAATGGCTTGGCGCTTACCCCTGATAGATCTCTTAGCTTGTTGAGGGTCGGGACGTGGAGTGTGGCTGCGGCATATTATGCTGCCTTACAGACCTTACTGTTACTGGCCAGTCCTGGGATGACAGGGTTCGAGCCCATTGCATAGCCTCAATATTTTCTCATACATCACATTTTTTTTTAATTGCAAAGTTTTTTTTAGTCAGTAGCAACAATATCTTTCAGGACGGTGATTACTCATTATTTTCAATATTGTTATATTGATCATACTGCACTTATTAAATGTCAGTGCACTTGCACAATACACTTGCAGGTATTGGTTATGGTTGACGGACTTGACACTATGGACTTAATCGTTTCTTCTTGTGGATACATATTGACTATGGCTATGAAACTGGCTGTCGTTCGCTGTCTAAACCTGCGTAGATGTCTTAGGATGATGAAATGTGCCCCAAATATTGCATATATGGTCGCTTTAACACTGGTCCCTGCATGCGTATGATAGAGATGCTGGAAGAAAACCGCACGAATAGTGGGAACATAAACAGAACTAAATGAGCAAGTTGTAGAGGCGATCGTTATTTATAACTTCAGCAGTAGATACGAGTACGGACGTACGCGCTGACATGGGTATGGAAATTACCTAACAGAGGTGAGAGAGAGTCACAGAGGGACGACGACATGCAGTGGTGCTGTGTGTGCCCCGGCTTTCCCTCTTGAAGATAAAAACATAAAGGCTTACGCTATATTAAAGTCGCCGGAAACCAAGGCGCCTTGCAGCGAATAAGCGCACAGGCTGATGTTTGGGGAGCCCTAGGAGCCCTTGAGGGAGGCAAGCACCGGCCCTCATCACACACACACAGAACACTCACACACACACACACACACATGCACTCATACAACACGCTCACACACAGGTAGTCAAACAGTCAAGGTACAAATACCGCCCCTTCTAAACACGTACCCAAATGGGCAAAAGCGTCTTCCAGTCACCTGGGGTAGAGCAGGCGCCAGTTACCCACCATGACCTCCTAATGGGCGTCGTGAGGTAATTCCGTGCATATGAAATGTTAAAATTAAACTAGTGTTTGGTGTTTTAGAGAGTATCTTTCTGGGGAGGACCAGTGCGTTTGGCTTTTTCTAAATGATGTTTTTTATTAAACAAAATCACAAAATAATTACTATGTAGGATTATTTTAGGCATCCCAAGGATTCATATATAGCATTTTTTATAAAATAGATGTGATTGATATGAATTATAGACCTTTAAAACAATATTTTATTTTAATTAAGGCTAATTTTCATGATAAAATGCAAGCCAAACTGTAAATATAATTTTTTTTTGTCTGTGTACAAAAGTAACATATGTGGCTATGTAAAAATGCAGCAGTTTAGCACATTATAAATGTAGAATAACATATATTTAAATTACGATTTTTTCCCCTGTAAGAATGCCTTTTAACATATTACTGGTCAGTGTCTTCATCAGTCACATCCCCTATAATACCCAGACCATGAGATGTGTTCATATCCTCTGCTATGTGACCACATTGTTCACAACTACATTGTTATGGACATGGTAAATTTCCAGTGAGACAGCTACATCTCCCACTGGGAGCATCCCTTCTGACATGAGCATTTTGTCAGCAGTTAGGATAGACTGTGGTGCAGGGGGATCAACTGGCCATATGGACGACAGTCTTCGGTCCTCGTCCTTCCAACCATATTTGGTTGGGGATGGAAATTCTGGCTGTAGAGCATCAGCATGAACCATGGTCTTATAATGTACTCTTGATGTGTGGCATAAGTGTTACATGGGCTGGTGGTAGTTTTCCTGTTCTGTATGTTTCTCTTAACACCATGCTTGTTTCTCAAAGTATCTCTTGGGAATACACCACCATTGCTGCTCCATAGAGAGTATATATATTTTTCTGTGGGTGTGTACTTCTGAAAGTCTTAGCTATAAATTGCAAAATACGCTGGCTTTTGGTAATGGGGACATGATTGCTGATGTAATTTCCATTTGTTTGATCACTGCATTTGTGTTTCTAATTGCAAACTCCCTGGGTATGTCTCGCCAATATTAATTGTATTACTGACATCTGTCAAGTTGTTCTCTTGTTATTTGATGAAGCATCTGACAAAGTCCAGTCGATAGGGAAGTATCTCTTCTGGTTCTTCCGGTATCTGATTTTGACTTATATTTACTTGGTGGTCTGACCTGCACGCTTTTATTATTTGCTGTGCAATGTCGCTTGCATTTTTGCTTGTGCCTGGCTAATTTTGGTGTCTCCATTCTTGATGTAGGTCCCTCAATCAGCCATTTGATGAATGAAAAGTCTTTGTGGAACTTCAAAGAATGAAAATGATACTTTAAAAGTCCATTTGTCAAATTTGGATACTTTCTTCCTGACAACAGATGCTACCAGCAAAAGTAGTTTCACATCAACACCTTCATCAGTCTTCTCTGTTGCAATGTGCTTGTTTTCTTCCTTTGTATCGGTAAAACAAAGTTTCTCTGGCTCATCTTCCCCTTTAACTTGTGGAAGCTTGCAACCTTGAGCACGTGGAAGGTTTTCAGCAATAAAAGCCTTCATTTTGACGCTTGAAGTTACCTGGTGGCTTGGTGGTGTTGGCAAGGTCCTCTAGAAGGTCTCGGTAAGTATTGTTTACTTGAGTCGTGTCCATCATTTCTAGCTCTGAATAATGCAGAGAATGATGCACAGTCTTCAACAATTTTATATCTGCAATTTCCCTGCCAAGTTTACATGAGTAAGTTTCCAATTTCTCCTTAGATTTGTTCAGCTTTCGTCTGTTGCAGAACCCAAAATGGAAGATTTTGGTGGGCTTTGCTACAGAGCTGCTTTATATCGTGTACTATTGTATCACCCGGGTGATGCTACTATATCACATACTTCCAAGTCAAACCTTCAGTGCTTCATTGTTACCCGCGTCAACACCTGTGTTAATGTTTTGTCCCATGTTAACGTCCGAACTTTAGGAAGGATCTCTGATTTTGCTCCTGGCGAGCGATGCAGACGTCTTATTATAAGGTACAAGTTAGAGCGGCTACATCCTTCAGCTGGGACTGTAGTGGACCAACTGGCTTTTCCAGTCGATGATGGCTTACGACGCTTCTTCACAATAACTGCTCCAGCATGGGGTTTTTACAAGTCTTTGTTATAGCGTTCTTTTGCTGTGTCCAGCATCATGGGATGCACCAGTTGGGAATAACATGATGAATGAAAGAAAGCCTTGCTAGCTCGGAGGTTGGAAGGTGTTTAGTTTTCAAGTCTTTATGCAAGATACGGTATTATTAGTTCCAGATTTGGTCGGCCGAACACACAGCACACTGGACTTGTGATCCTGTGGTCCCGGGTTCGATCCCGGGCACTGGCGAGAAACAATGGGCAGAGTTTCTTTCACCCTATGCCCCTGTTACCTAGCAGTAAAATAGGTACCTGGGTGTTAGTCAGCTGTCACGGGTTGCTTCCTGGGGGTGGAGGCCTGGTCGAGGACCGGGCTGTGGGGACACTAAGCCCCGAAATCATCTCAAGATAACCTGGCGTTAGCAAATGTCACTTGATGATGTTTCGGGATACACACTTTGTAGAGATTTAGAATTTGTTTGGCATAAAACACACAGACGGAAACTTATGGCATATAACACACAGACGGAAACTTATGGCATATAACACACAGACGGAAACTTATGGCATATAACACAGACGGAAACTTATGGCATATAACACACAGACGGAAACTTATGGCATATAACACACAGACGGAAACTTATGGCATATAACACACAGACGGAAACTTATGGCATATAATACACAGACGGAAACTTATGGCATATAACACACAGACGGAAACTTATGGCATATAACACCCAGACGGAAACTTATGGCATATAATACACAGACGGAAACTTATGGCATATAACACACAGACGGAAACTTATGGCATATAACACACAGACGGAAACTTATGTCATATAACACACAGACGGAAACTTATGGCATATAATACACAGACGGAAACTTATGGCATATAACACACAGACGGAAACTTATGGCATATAACACACAGACGGAAACTTATGGCATATAATACACAGACGGAAACTTATGGCATATAACACACAGACGGAAACTTATGGCATATAACACACAGACGGAAACTTACGGCATATAACACACAGACGGAAACTTATGGCATATAACACACAGACGGAAACTTATGGCATATAACACACAGACGGAAACTTATGGCATATAATACACAGACGGAAACTTATGGCATATAACACACAGACGGAAACTTATGACAGTTTTTTTTTTTTTGCGTCTTACAGCTCCATTGTGGTGTTCGTCTTACTTAGTTCTGTTAATCCTTGTAACAGACAATAGCAGTATTATCATAATCACTAGTAAATCACTTCATGCTTAAGGTATATTACACATTTAGGGGAGAGAGAATAAGTGGGTATTCTCTTTTTGGGAAAGTATATCTGGGAAAGTACCAAACATTTGTAATAAGTGAACTATAACTACACAGCCAACAGCTATAGTACTGTGTCCCACAATGATGTGTACAATGTAACATCAGGACTGAACAAGAGAACAATGAGTAAACAAAAGTAAGCAAGCAAAGAAGCAAAGTAAGACTGTTTAATAATTGAATCCATTAACCTTTTGGATGTCAAATCTGCTGCACAGTGGAAATCCTTATGGAAATTATTAACAACCATATATTTATGTTAGAATTCAAATAAATGTGACAAGTTGAAGAAGCATTTGTTTTACGCCATATATTTTATAGTTTATAGAATTGTTCGAAATATATTCATCTTTTGAACTAAAAGTGTACTTGTTCAATACCTGTGTACAGGCGATGAGTCACAATAACGTGGCTACAGTATGTTGACCAGACCACACACTAGAAGGTGAAGGGACGACGACGTTTCGGTCCGTCCTGGACCATTCTCAAGTCGATTGAGAATGGTCCAGGACGGACCGAAACGTGGTCGTCCCTTCACCTTCTAGTGTGTGGTCTGGTCAACAACACCTGTGTACTATAAACACGTGTTCTGAGGTGACACCAACACTCTCATTTACAATATAGAAATTAAACTAGTAGAATATTTTGGAAATTGGCTTGGAACTTAATTAGTCAGTTGCACTCTATATAATCTTCTCCAGTTCATATATTAGCTAAAATAAATCATACGGTTTACTGATGTTTAGTACATAAACATGTTATTCATTGCTTGCAGTGATACCATACAAACAACAAAATGTAAAATTAGGCATTTCTTTAACAACACGGGACATTTAGTTTTTGTCTGAAAACCTTTAGAAAGTCGAAAGGAAAAATGCCACACTCATACATTTTCATCTCATCATATAAGACAACAATGTCCCGCACTGTGAGGGCACACCAGGACCCCACTAAGACGCACCAACTCTCGGCGTCTCTCGGCCAAGCCGTCTTCGGCCAGCATCTCTCGGCCAAGCCGTCTTCGGCCAGCATCTCTCGGCCAAGCCGTCCCTGGCCACCGTCTCCCCGCCAGAAGAACTGGCCAGAAAACTTAAAAAAAAATGTATTAACTAGCCTGTAACCTCAGGCGTTAAGTGCGACAAGTGTCTTAACAATCCGGACCATTGAATAAGAATGCCTGATGGCTGTATAGACACCCAAGGTAAAACTGCGTCACGTGATCCGGCGGCCCCCTGGCGGAGCAGGTGTCCAGACGTCCGCTCATCGTCAGAACCAGGAGTCCCACGGTGAGGGGTGAGATGTCGGAGTGTCGTAGGGTAACAGGCGGAGTATCTCAGGGATCGGTGCTGGGACCCATACTATTTCTCAAGTAAATGACCTATCTGCATGGGTTGAGTCTCTATGTCGGTGTTTGCAGACGATACAAAACTAATGAGAAGAGTTAACAGATGAGAATTGTAAGATTCTTCAAGATGACTTAAGGTGCAGAGTTGGTTTTAGAAATGGATATTGGAGTTGAACACAAGCAAGTGCAAAGTAATGGAAATGGGAACAGGTAACACAAGACAAAAGGTCATACATACTGAAGGGAAATTACCTCTCTGTAACTAGAGTAAAAGACCTGTTATCCTGGGTCTGTGGACCTGGGAGTGGACATACCACCAAACCTAATTCTGGAGGCTCACTTAAATAGAATAACATCAGCAGCATACTCGACACTAGTAGAAGTCAGAACATCAAACAGGAAACTAAATAAGGCGTTTAGTTCGCTTTGCACAACCTACGTGAGACCAGTTTTAGAGTATGCCGCCCCATTTTGCAGCTCCATCTTGAAAAAATGCACTGAAGGAAACTCGAAAAGTTAAGAAGTTTGCAACGAGGCTCCTCCCAGAATTGCGAAGGATGGGATATGAAAAGCGACTGAAAGAACTAAACGGGCGAACCTAGAAAGAGAGTGGAGACATGATTGACACGTATAAAATACTTAAGGGAATTGACAAAATAGAAAATGATGAAAGATTCACAATGAATACCAATAGAACAAGATGGCGTGAATGGAAGCTTGAGGCTCAAATAATTCATAGAGAGGTTATAATGTTTTATTTTAGTGTAAGAATAATGTGAACATGGAATCAACTAAAAGAGCAGGTTATGGAAGCAAACTCCATATATAGTGTTAAGAGTAAATATAATGAGGAAATAGGAGTTAATGCACTTGAAAACCGGCGGTTATAAAAGCGGGGGTCCAAGAACTAAAGCTCGATCCTGCAGGCACATATAAGTGAGTACACGAGGCGCCGTCTCCCAGCAGGTCACGTTCATCCTATTCGACAGCCTGGAAATAAGACTCTCCCACACCCTCCTGGAAGCTGGAAATTATGGATGAGGATGCTTATTACCTCTCAGTGCCGATTTCCAGTGATGTTTGGAAGACCTAACTATAAATCTTTTTTTTCTTTAGGGACGATGGAACATATAAATAAAGTTATTCTACAAGAGTTGATGTCCTAAAATGATGACTGAGACAAATTATCCAACTGCTAAAAATCGTATAATGACTGAGCAAAATTATTTGATGTAATATATTATTTTCATAAATGACATAAAATGTTAATTGAAACCAAATTTGTAATTGTTTTTTAGACTTAGGGGAAGGCACACAGGGTGATAAACGATGTACTGCGGATTAACGGGAAGAGGAAGAGACAATAAATTAGAAGAGAAAGGGGAAGGGAGATAGAATGGGGAGCCGGGGAGAAGCGATGTTTAATGGAGTGGAATGCAGGAGAAATCCCGCACACGCTGTGTCTAACATGTGTATTATGCATATATATATATATATATATATATATATATATATATATATATAATATATATATATATATATATATATATATAATATATATATATATATATATATATATATATATATATATATATATATATATATATATATATATATATATATATATATATGTGTGTGTGTGTGTGTATATCACGAAAATAAACACGTGATTAAGAATGTGACAATGTCAGACCACGGAGGAAAATGAAACAGGAATTTTCTTAAGTACTTTCGTATATTAAATACATCTTCAGAAGGAATCAATGTCTGTGGTCTGTATGTCTATATGCGTGGTCTGACATTGTCATATATATATATATATATATATATATATATATATATATATATATATATATATATATATATATATATATATATCACGACGTTGATATAAAGGCGTTCTTGAACGCCTTTAAAGAACGCCTTGAGAGGCCTTTCAAGGCGTTTTAAGAACGCCTTGAAGGAAACCAACGTCGTCAATGCCTTCACATGCCCACTTGGGGACTGTCAGCCCCAAAGATCTCAGTATATAGGTGTAACGTATCGGAAAATAAATGAAAAGAAATGAATCATGAAGTAATGGGTGAGGGTGAGGGAGGTAGAGAGGTGGGAGGAGTAAGGAGTGGTCAGGAAAAAGGGAAAGATTAGACTGAGGAAGGAGGGAGAGACTGAGAACACGGAGAGGAGTAGAAAGTAGAAGTGGGATGTTGCTGCCACCATCCATTCTATTCAGTATATAAAGGACAGGGAATGGAACTTGTCTGTATCATTAAATTTATCTCATGCTAACATGTATCAACTGGAATCATGTACTCGTACATGCAAGAATCTTTTAAGTCAATAAACTCAGAGTGCTCTACACTCTAGCTTGCAATATATCAGAATATCCAAGATCTAGGGAACAAAATTAAAGACAGTTTAAACAATAAATTCATCAATTATATCTTTAACATGATAAAAATCATAATTCAAGCAATTTAACTTAATGTTCACTATGTCAAGATTAATATACAATATGAGTCATTACACAAGACTTTGAGAACACCACGGCTGACTGCCCCTGAGAACACCACGGCTGACTGCCCCTGAGAACACCACGGCTGACTGCCCCTGAGAACACCACGGCTGACTGCCCCTGAAAACACACAACACCTCCAGTTGTAGACACACCCACTTTTGTCACCTTACAGTTCACCTCACCAAGTGTCTGAGCCTAAGTTGGGTAGAGAGGAGGTGGAGGTGGATTACGGTTGACAGTCCCCACCCGGCCTGACGGCCTGATCTGTCAGACTCAGGACCAGCGATCTCCATTGCTGTTCTGCTCTCCCCTGTGTCTGCTGTATCTGATCTCTCGAATGTACAGTTTCCTGGGTATATATGGGGGAACCTGGAGCTAGCTGTGCCTACTAAGTAGAGAGCCTCAGGCCATCTACCTACCACGCCTTAAACAGCGGCTTGTTTGAAGGACACACCCGGCTACCTGTCTACAATTATCAGCTTAGCAGAAGCAAGGTCAATTCACACGACCTGACCCCTGGTCAACTTGTGGTCATTCACACTTCTATAGGTGTGACTTTTTAATTACTAAAGGCTGACAGTCTGATGCCTCAAATATCCTGTCTGGCTGACTCATGATGTATGTAAGATAAAATATAACTAATCTAAACACCTTTATGGTGTTACATAAGCAAGACAACAACGTCTCTTTCTAGGCAATTAACATGCACAAACAACATGGCTCAATCAAGGAACATATAATCTCCTCACACAACCAGACCATCACCAGAGAAATCTTAACAAGCAACACAGAAATTATGGACAGATACAACAACAGGAGACTCGACATCAGCGAGGCCCTACACATCAAAAAGTCAAAACCAGCAATCAACAGCCAATTAACACATAATTACATTCTACCCACTTCAAGACCCCGAACCAACACTGAAGCTAGAAGGTAAAACACGCAATGTACCCATTGATTCATGTCACATCACCTCAACCCCCCCCCCCAAATTTATATAATATATATATATATATATATATATATATATATATATATATATAAATGGGTACATTGTGCAAGCACCCAGAGGTTGGTTATGGGGTACATAATAACCTCAGTACACAGCCATACCGTGGGTACAGTCTGGGTGTAGCACCTAGAACAATCCGCTGGCTCGCTCTGGCATCCAGTCGGAGTAGTTACATGGTTCGTTACCTCGTGTTCCAGCCGACCGGAGCGCTGGTGAGGAGCAGACGTGGGTCACGTAGGTGTGGTGAGCACAAGCAGGAAGACTAGACATATACCGAGGTGTGTTCTGTGCCTTCCTCAGTTACAGCCCCGCTCCTGTGCCAGGTAAATCCACTACGGGCTCACCATAGCTCGTGCTATTTGGAACTTTCGTTTTGAGTAGCTGAATCTAAGATATTTGTCGTCCTCTGTGTTTGAGCTTACTGCTGGTACTTCCACCATGTTTAGGTCTTCATTTCTGTGCGTCTTGGCTGTCTGTGCGCCTTGACTCTGTGCACCTTGGCTCTCTGTGTGCGTCTCTTGGCTGCGTGTCCCTTGATCGAACTACCATCAACTCATATGAGTGTGACACAGAACAGTATTCACACAAAACGTAAACATTGTAAAAAAGGATTACAAAAAAGTTCACGTAAACACATTAATCATGCTGACGAGTCTGTTGGTCATGACGAGTCTGTTGCTCGATTCTTACGTACATACGTAATAGCCATTTTCGTAACAAGTCAATTTTCGTGACATTTAATTTTCCATGTGGTTTTCTTATGAATGATAGTTTTCATTCTACTCTATATAATGACAATTTTATGTTATTTGGGTCAAAACTAAGATTCAATTTTTTTATCAAACCTAACCTATTAAAGTCAATAATTCATGTTCCTAATATAATAGATTATTATTGTTAGAAAAGGGCCAATCTTTAGAGAAATATTTGAAAATAAATCTTTCGGCCTGTTAGGCAAATCGGACCTTGCATACTAGGTCACGTACTGGGGTTCTGCCTATTAGGCACAAGAGGTGTCGTACCTAATAGCTGGTGAGTATGCACTGTACGATTTGCCTAACAGGCGGAACGATTTGTTATTTTCAAGTTTTTTTTTCCAAATTGGTTCTTTTCTCTCAGTACAACAATATATCAGGGAAATGATTTACTGACTTAGGTTAGGTTAGAGTTGATCAAATTTCTATGTTAATTTTGACTCAAAGTAAATAAAAAACAATAAAATCATGTACAATGTAATGGAAAACTTTCATTCCAGAAGAACACATTTTTGACAATATTCCAGGAAAATTCGGCTTGTTAAGCAACTAGGCCTATTAGGCACAACGTATACCTTCATACAAGGAGATGTACCTGGTGGTACCCGGGGTAGACTGCTTCTCCCCCATTCCAACCCTCACTTTCCCACTCTCCCGTCCCCTCACCTTTCCGCCCCCATCCCCTCTCGCCTTCCTCTCCCCCTCCTCTTTCCTTCTATCTCCCCCATTTCCTCCTCCAACCTCACACATATATTTCCATTTATATATGAAGGGGGTACATGGGTCTCTTCCCCTCTCTACTTTTACCCCCTTTTTCCTTCCCTTCACCACTTTGACCCCCCCCCCCCTCCATCCCTTTCCTCTTCCTCACTTTCCCACTGCTAACCCCCCCCCCCCTCTTCCTTTTCTCTCAGAACATATACCATTAAGAAACACTGAAGCAACTGTATAGTCTCAGAAAATATATTAATACAATCACTAAAGACTCTAAGAGAATCACGCCAAAAACTTACACATTTGTCTCCATGAAAGTTGCATAAGTGTTTCTAAATGGTAATATTTCTTAGAGCACTTAACCTGGGTCTACCCCCTAACCCAGGCCGTTTTCCCCTCCAAATTTGGGTGAGGCAAGTTGGTGTTGTCTGTTGCAGAAGTGGAGGCAAATATGCGCAATTGTGTATAAGATTTGGGAAACACCTGATGTCACGAAAACCCTCTTAAGGTATATGATCCTGACTGCCCTAGATGAAGGGAAATTTTAATTATTTTTTTAAAGGAAATAAGAAAGTCTATCTAGTTTTAACTGTAAAGGAAATAGTTTGTGCATAAACTGATCGTGTTTAAAATAATATTGAGTAATATTAATTTCCATTGTCAGGGACAGAAAGTTTGCATATATATATATATATATATACATATATATATATATATATATATGTCGTACCTAGTAGCCAGAACTCACTTCTCAGCCTACTATGCGAGGCCCGATTTGCCTAATAAGCCAAGTTTTACTGAATTAATATATTTTCTCTAATTTTTTTCTTATGAAATGATAAAGCTGCCCATTTCATTATGTATGAGGTCAATTTTTTTTTATTGGAGTTAAAATTAACGTAGATATATGACCGAACCTAACCAACCCCACCTAACCTAACCTAACCTATCTTTATAGGTTAGGTTAGGTTAGGTAGCCGAAAACGTTAGGTTAGGTTAGGTTAGGTAGGTTAGGTAGTCGAAAAAGAATTAATTCATGAAAACTTGGCTTATTAGGCAAATCGGGCCTTGCATAGTAGGCTGACAAGTGCGTTCTGGCTACTAGGTACGACATACATATATATACAATATATATATAATATACTTTAGGCTTGTATAGAGGTCAACCCCTCGCCTTCTCAAGGTCGAACTAATGACCTTACGCAGGGTTCTACCCCACAGCAGTTGCCTAGATCTCGGTTACCTATTTACTGCTAGGTGAACAGAGTTATTAAGTGAAAGCAAACGTGCCCAGCTTTTTCTGTCCCGCCCGGGATCTCCGATTGCGAGTAAAGAACGTAGCCACCTGGTCTACGGAAAGGAGCCGACTTTTTCCAAGTTGTAAACATAGTCAATCTTGCAGCGTTAAAGATGGTGTATCCAGGCTTACGGTTTCTGTCGGCGGAGAAGAATGGACACAATTTATTCGTATAAAAAGATAATTTCATATAGGAAGAAAAAAGTCAAAAGAACGAGAGGTTTGTTGACGGAATTATTTTTCTCTCTCGAACTGTGCAGTGTGTGTGTGTGTGTGTGTGTGTGTGTGTGTGTGTGTGTGTGTGTGTGTGTGTGTGTGTGTGTGTGTGTTTAGTGGAAGAGGGACCAGAGTCACAAGGTGGAGGAGATAACTCAAGAAATTGCCAAATATTGAAGGGAAAGTTGGTCTTGGATGTTTGGAGGACGATGAAGGAGTGAGATAATTTGTTAATAGACTATATTCTGACGACACACAGCGAAGCACATACCAGTAAACAGAACCGTCGTCTATTGTGTAGCAGTAAGAGAAATTGGCGTGTTGAGCATCATATATTTACAAGATTTATACATATTTTAACATTAATAAATACCATTCAAGCGATTGATGAAGGAAAGGGGAACAAATGAGAGAGAGAGAGAGAGAGGGAAAGGGGTGGAAGAGTCATAAACAACCAACCTATATTAGTACTCAGACCAGGTCTTCCCTCCCACCTCTGTCCCATCATCGTCCACTCGACACTCAACGTTTTGTTATTTCAGCCTCCAGTATCAAGCTGCTCCTGCCGCCTCATCCTTTTGTCTCTCTCCTCCTTCCTCCCCCTCTCTTTGTCTTCCATGCTCTTTCCTCCCCCATCTCTCTTTGTCACTCCCCTCTCCTCTTTTCTCCCCCCCCTCTCTTTGTCTCCTTTCCTCTTCATCCAATCCCTCCCCTCCTTTTATCTCTCTCTCTCTCTCTCTATCTCTCTCTCTCTCTCTCTATCTCTATCTCTATCTCTCTCTCTCTCTCTCTCTCTCTCTCTCTTCCCTTCCCTTCCCTTCCCTTCCCCGTCACACAGTCTTGGCCTTACTCTCTCCAGCAACTTAAATTCTGTACTTCAGTTTCCAGTGTTCAAATCTGGTCTTAGTTTCTTAGTAACAAGGTATATGTAGTTTGTAATCCACATATAAGATGCCTATATAAGTGCTACATAGACGCTGCATAGCAATTCTTTCCTGAAGGGTGTCCACCTAACATTGGTAATGAAGCCATCGAATCGTCTATGTTTATGCCCGGGGATCGAACCCGAGTCCCTCGGTTGTAAACCCAGGACGTAGGCCACTGTCTTACAGCACCCTTCTGACAGGTGTCTATCATTCGCTCGTAACGAGGTCTTGGTAACCTTGGTTGATTTTTCGAATCATTCATCAAATTCTCATTTCGTCACGCTTTGCATGCAGTAATTCTCACTACTTAAAAGCATGACTCTTGTTAAGTTTAAGGTGAAACTTGACATGTATTAGTGTCATGCGACAACTTGTATGCCAGACGTGACAGGCACAACCTTTGTTTCATATTATATAATAAATGACAGGGATGTGCATACATCCCTGTCGAATGTCCTATGTTTATCCCTTATGTATCCCCCCATGTTTTCACCTTCATTATATATATATATATATGTATATATATATATGTGTATATATATATATATATATATAATATATATATATATATATATATATATATATATATATATATTTATATATATATATATATATATATATACACACACACACACACACACACACACACACACACACACACACACACACCCAGCCAGCTCCACACAGGCAGAGGGGGGTGCGGGGGATGGGGGGAAGCCAGCACAACGCAGGGAGAGCGAGAGAGAAGGGGGCGGGGGGGGGGGGGGTGCCAGCTCCACCCAGTGAGAGAGGAAGCAAGCAGTGAGGGGGCGCGCCGTGCCCCCTCCCCGTATCTCTCCTTCGGGACCAATACCGGCCACGTGACCTTACTCTCCAACACCTCCACCATCACCCAATCACCATCATAACTCCACAACTACCATCACCACCACCAACCAATCACCACCAAGGCCCGGGCGGCAACCCCTACAATAAGCATCACTTCTACTCGACACCCACACTACCGGTGTGGGTAATTCTTCTTTAAACTTCGCAAAAAGATGAACAAATCCACAAGGGCCGTGACGAGGATTCGAAACTGCGTCCGAGAGCATCCCAGACGTTGCCTTAGTCGGCATCCGGATGCTCTGGGACGCAGGTTCGAATCCTCGTCACGGCCCTTGGGGATTTGTTCATT
>NC_091183.1:34223827-34391327 GCF_040958095.1 Procambarus clarkii | reverse complement strand
TGGGGTCCCTCTCTGACCCAGGGTTGAAGGATGACCTCCCGGGTCGTCGACAGGAGGGAATTTACAAATAAAATTTATCCTTCAATTTGCATATATGAAAATTATTCCTCCCTCATACCTGAGAATATATAATTATATCATATCAAGTAATCACAAGAGAAGCAGTGTCACCTGAGGGAGTAGTCTCACCAGGTTGATGAGATTATGTTAAGACTCAAAACACACAAATAAACTTTATATCACTGGCATAACTTTACCCTATCACGTAAAGACAAGTTTTATCCCGCATGTGAATTATAGGGAAGCAATTTCACGGTAAGTATTACAAGGGGAAAGTCATCAATAAGAGTGGGAAGCTCTGGCAGCCAAGGTACCTTGTGAATACCAAACGAGACATCAACATCAAACTCAGCTCTTCAGTGCCAACCACGATAAAACTAGGAAATGTGAGTCTATTGAAGTCAATGGAGAAAATGTGATATTCCCAGCAGTAACGCCGACTTGGAATCTGAAAGCTTTGAAGTTACTGCCGTTAGCGTCCCATATATCCCCCGGGGATCGGCTGTGTCTGCCAGCAAGTATTCCAGTATTCTCTGGGATCTGGGCCCAAGGAATGGGGGAAAAAATAACAGGACTGCTGACTTGGAACTGTAGGCGTCACAACAGGTTTTTAGAGGAATATATTGTTATGACTCGAACTGTGTGATATGAACCGACTGCTTCATATTGCAGACTTAGCTAAGAAACTGTAAACCATTACAAGCGAACCCTGCAAATGTGGAAAATTGTCTCCAGAAGTGTTTCATCCGAAGATTATTATTTATTTGCATAAATATAAATATTTATCCAAAATACAACTGAAAAATTGTGACGTCAGATGCATTATATTACCCTCGTGGAGTGGGGAACACTTGCTGGGTTATAAGAGCACTTTGTTATTGTTTATGCTCTTATATTCGTACACGTCAGCTGTAAATCATGACATATATTACCCTAGAGACGTGCAGCAAGCCACCATTTATTTCCTAGTCGACTACGCCACGACATTGTAAAAAAAATGTAATCTGGGGTACTACTGCACCCTCTAGGATTACCGAGGCTTGCACGGAAGTCAAACAGAAGTTTCACACATAGGTTGCAATTATTTTACCATGTGGCGTAGTCGACTAGTGTGCATCTGGGAACAGCCAGCGCATGGGTTCGAATCCTCATCACGACTCCTGTAGATTTTCTCATTGATATATCACTATAATATGATTTCTCTATATATGATGTTATTATAGGCCTAATATATAAAGGTATATAGGAGGGTGCAGGGCAGAATGATGCCTTACATTACGTCAGATTACGTATTATTTGATAGTGTATGTCATGCCTTCTGTGGGTGGTACTGTAAGGGTTACAGAGGCATCCCACACCCATGCTGTAGTCGGTGGTAGATGAGTTACAATGGGTACCCCTTACCCATCCTGTGGGCGGTATTGGAAATTACTTCGACCCCCTTAGTGTGCTGTTGTGCCGGAGCAGGAAGGCTCATTACTCTGTGGTCATCGAGAATATGAAAATGCCTAGATATAGGTCGTGTCTGACTCGATCTGATGGAGCAGCAGGGAGTCAGAGATATTTGTTCATTAAATTTGTATATGATGGTAATTGATGGTAAAATGGATCTCGTTTATGGGGACGACAGCTTTACATGCATAACAGAAGGGATTCACTGATACAACCATGTCTCTCTTAATGTACAAGTTTATTAAACACTAGCTGTACCCAGCCACGCGTTGCTGTGAAAATTCATAGATCGAAATCTAAGAAAATTCAATTTATCAATGCAATCGGAAACATTGAAATGCAATCGTACCATATTTACTATAGCGTGTGTTGCTATTACGTGCAGCAGATGGGGCTGTTTTTTTTTGTTTGTTTAAAAAAAAGCATGTTTTACTTATTACAGGTGTGGTATCTATATAGTAGGTATATAAAAACACGCGCCTATTCGAATGGAACGTTGTATGAAAATTTCAAAGCAATCGGTGAACAACTTTCGGAGATTAGCGAATTTGAACAAACGAAAATTCTTATTTTTTATTTATATAGATTGAAAATATATATATTTACGTATGGTTGGGAGATAATTGTCTTTTCTTTAAGGTGCGTCGAATAAGCAAATCTACGCGTAGTATCCGTTATGTTGATGATACTGAAGACACAAGACCCAAGCTTAACACTCAACACGCACCCTCCAGTAACCGGCTGCCGTTGTTACAAACCACTGACGTTTAAGTCAAAGGACAGACGCTCAAATGATGCTCGGGAGTAAATTGGTTGCACATAAATCAAGATGTATTAGAATATAAGCACACACACACGCTTGGTTATGTACCAGCACTTCGAGGAGGGTCTTGCTTTGAACGGCCGGACTGCATCCAAGTCAAGAGCATCTCTAGACTCACTGGGTGGCACTTACGCACCACAAAATGTGAGTATAAGTATACTCAGTATTAAACAGATTACTGAACAGATACAGCCACACCACACATTCACAATCTTCCTTGCTGTCTTGATGAATGGGTCCCACTGCTGGATTATTCATCTCTATCATCCTGGGGTCATCCTGGGGTCCCTAATGAGTTATTAGCGGGAAAACGCCAAGTCATTACAACTATATAGCATTTGGAAGGGATCGGGATAAGGATTTTGGATGGGATGGGGGGGGAAGGAATGGTGCCCAACCACTTGGACAGTCGGGGATTGAACGGGGACCTGCATAAAGCGAGACCGTCGCTCTACCGTCCAGAGAGTTCATAGAGCTGATAAGTTTCCAGAATTAGTAAATTGTAGCTGGTAGGGGGATGTGACTCAGAGCTCGGAGAGTCCACGTCATTCCTGTCTAGAGCTCTTCCTGAGAATGACATAGCAAGCTGGGGCAAGACAGCCAAGCCCACACCTCGCATCTGGTTACTAAAGAACCTCCACACAGGACACCAATCAGAATGCAGTTACAACCGCAACTCAACACTTGGTTGGATGACCTATGGGTCCCTCTGACGTCACGGAGAGTAGCGGAGAAGAGTCAGCTTAACCAGTGGAAAAAGTCAGGTCAGATCCAGACTCTCCCGCTACCTGCTACATTCTGTAACGAAAGTTATTGTAACAAAAATTAAACCCCACCCATAACTTACATTTATTCTACAAGGGGAGGGATGATGTGTATATTAAATATTAAATTAAAGAAACTACAAAATACAACAAAACAGCCTAGCTGTTTGATGGTAGACTGTGCAACTCCTTTACTTGAGTGGTTAAAGATGTGCAATGAGGAAGGCTGCTCTCACAGGATGAGTGCTGCTCTCACAGGATGAGTGCTGCTCTCACAGGATGAGTGCTGCTCTCACAGGATGAGTGCTGCTCTCACAGGATGAGTGCTGCTCTCACAGGATGAGTGCTGCTCTCACAGGATGAGTGCTGCTCTCACAGGATGAGTGCTGCTCTCACAGGATGAGTGCCGCTCTCACAGGATGAGTGCTGCTCTCACGGGATGAGTGTTGCTCTCACAGACCTCCAGTGTAATATCTAAATTTAAAATCGTAATATATTTAACCTTTATTATAAGTGCAGTAAGCACTTGTAGATAAATAATTTCTGGGTAGTCTAACCTATACTTCATATAATAATTGTATAAATAAGAATTATTCAGTACATTATCTATCATTGAATAAAATACTTCATAACATAGTATATTACTCTATATTTATACACTACACGTGCAAGAGAAATATAAGGTTTAGTGCTACAAAGTGTGTAATGGACTCACCTGTGGGCTCAGGATCCCGTTTTCTAACCACCTCTACCACCCTTTTAGCTATATTTTTTTTATTTAGGGTTTAATACTTGCAATAAGAATTGGATGGGCTGCCCAGTTATCTCGCCTACAAATAGGATTTATAAGCTGGGGTAGTGACGGTGACTGTTGTTTGTTGCTGTAGTCGAGGCGTCGTTGTGGTCATCAGTTACTGTTTTTCACTGTAATTCTGCTGACACTGTAGAAGCATCTATTCTGTTATATTTTCTTAGTGTCAAACAAGATGCATCTACGGATAACACCGTGTCCACCAAGTGATATTAATAGCTTGAAGCTTCCTCCTGCTGTTGTTGTTGTTGTTTAAGATTCACTGCCTGGAATAAAAAGTTCCAAGTAGCACGGGCTATGGTGAGCCCGTAAGGAGTCCTCCAGCTGGGGTGTTGTGAGCAACTGCCCGCATTGCCCCTAGATGGCACTCCTATAGGGTGTCCGCCTTCTTTTAACTTTAGATATGTAGCTCGTGATTACCTAATGTGCAGACGAGGAGTCACAATAACGTGGCTGAAATATGTTGGCCAAACCACACACTTGAAAGTGAAGGGACGACGACGTTTCGGTCCGTCCTGGACCATTCTCAAGTCGATTGTGACTTGAGAATCGACTTGAGAATGGTCCAGGACGGACCGAAGCGTCGTCCCTTCACTTTCTAATGTGTAGTTTGGTCAACATTACCTAATTTATCTGACCTAACATTTAATTACCTAAAATATTATTTATTTTGAATTTACTTACTGTTTAAATGGTAATTTTATTTGTACCCCGAAAGGAAACCATTACTGACGCCTTTTCTGTCCACTGTGTGTTGTCATATATGACGTGTTTCGCTGATCAAGCAGTCTCTCTGTTCTAGCTTTAAAAGTAGCCAGACAAGGCCCATGTGCTTCCTTGTTCTATAATACACCTCTAGGCCATGACTAACCCATATATGCTGAGTTTTAACTTAGCATAAGTGGATATTTGTCCACACCCGTGACTGTACATGCAAGATGTACACACTAGCATCTGACCATATAACCAAACGTCATATGTCTCCACAAATACTTGGTCTGAACTGCAAAAGGCATTACCGATCAAACGAGACCCCAACATGGGGGGGATACTGTGACCTGGGATAGGGGTAATCGGAATTGCACAGTGCACAGCACTTGCAACCACGGGTGTTCAAGCCCAAGAGACGAGCATTCTCTCACAGGCGGTATTGAAAAGTTACAGAGGGTAGGTATCCGATACCCATCCTGTGGGCTGTACTGGAAGGGTTACAGAGACACCCCATACCCATCCTGTGGGCTGTACTGGAAGGGTTACAAAGACATCCTATACCCATCCTGTGGGCTGTACTGGAAGGGTTACAGAGGCACCCTATACCCATCCTGTGGGCGGTACTGGAAGGGTTGCAGAGACACCCCCATACCCATCCTGTGGGCGGTACTGGAAGGATTACAGAGGCACTCCATACCCATCCTGTGGGCGGTACTGGAAGGGTTACAGAGGCACCCTATACCCATCCCGTGGGCGGTACTGGAAGGATTACAGAGGAGACCTCATACTCATCCTGTATGTGGAAGTGGAAGGGTTACAAAGGCGCAAATAGGTTCGGGACATGGACCTACGTGTTAATAAGTTTTAGCATTAATTCACGATAGGCGAATTATGCAGATTAGGCTAGGCTTTATGGCCAAAACATTTGTACTTTTCTGGAATACTTATAATTGAATCGTGTTTAATATTTTTTATTGTATACAAAATAACGTTAAATGTGGGAGTTATTCCTGTGACATTGTTTATCACCAACCATGTACTCACCTAGTTGTGTTTGCGGGGGTTGAGCTCTGCTCTTTCGGCCCGTCTCTCAACTGTCAATGGTATTAGCGCGGGGTGCCAGCTGCCAGCTCACAAAGGACACCTGTAGCCTAGCGGGAGCCAAGCAGTTGTAACGTGTACGCGTGTTCACCTTGTTATATGAACCATAACAAGTTATTAATCAGTTCCGTCACGCAGTCAGAGATCAACTTGAGATGAAATACACACCAAATAAACTGACAACATCGGTACTAATTATCAAAAAGTTCAATATACGCCTGTCCCAGCGCATATTCCTTGTCATCCAGTACATAGGACGACATAAAAACTTCAACGCCATAATATAGTCGGTTCCAACGCTCATCACAACTTGACCATATCGAGGCAATTAAAAGTAACATAAACCAATCTAATCCTAGATTGGATTAGATACAATGCTAAGATTAAGCATTGTTCGCGAAAATATAACGGAACACTCTTGTTGTCACACTTGGTGACAGCTGCGGTAGTCCAGTAGTCTTTATACATAAACCTCAGTACTTGTATTTTCTCCATTTTCTTATACATGTATATACACAATTTTCTTAAAGATGTACATGACTTCTGATTCAAGTATGTTAGTCATGTTTTTTTTAAGTTAGGAAGAGTTAAGGATGGTAGCTAGAGATAAGGTGTGAGTGTTGACGTGTGTACACGCCCAAGACCTTGTAGCCAATATTTGTGCTTGGAGGAGCTATTTAGTCATACTGAAATATCTACAAGTACACAATGAAATCACAATAAGGCGACATACCTACCAGAAAATCTTAGGAGCAGGACGACGGGATCGAACCACTATTCTTGTCTCTTCTTTCTACCTTGCCTCCTCTCGCGATCCATCAGTCCCTGGCAGAAGCAGAGCATCCATAGGACCTGTGAATGAATATATTGCACGAATCCACAAGAGCCGTGATGAGGGTTCGAACCTATGTGCTGGGTGTTCCCAGGCGCGCTCTAGTCCACTGTATCAAGACATAGGAACACCCAACGCAGAGATTCGAACTGTGAACCACGTTGTCACGTTAATTCACTATTGGTAATGCATATAGTATTATAAACATGATCACATAAATGATGCAAAACACACCAGAGGAGTTGGAGTAACAGTTTTAGTAGTTCCAAGGGACAGGTATATGGTCCGAGGGCTGACAGAGGCTTGAGAACTACACGTGTGGTGTTCAGGCAGTGACACGAGTGTCAGACAAAACAGTCCACAGTTTAGGTAGTGCTTACAGCAGCGATGAGAACTATCGTATATACATTGACGTAAAAGCCAATTAGAAAGTAGAAATCGCTACTGTTGAATTTGGGAAAACTAAAAAAGTTTTTGTATTGATGTTGTAAAGAAAACCTAAACTAACGATCCTTCCTAGGCATAATGCTAGCTATCTCAGGCTTTATATAGGACATATAAGTGTATAATAAGCCTTGGAATATTTAAGTTTGGGTTTTAGCTTTATTTTTTCCGGACTATAAAGCAAGTAGTACCAAATTCTACTATCTAATTGTCCATTACGTGTATGTATGTGCGATGGTGTAGATAGTACGCACAAAGTACTATCTACACAGGAGGATGGGTTGGACAAAGGGGTATCGAGCAGTGACCTGAGTGATGGTACCAAGCAGGCGCCACCAGGGGTTTGAGCGAGGGCTGACAGAAGAGGGGAAGGCGCTGAAACGAGAAACATTGAGGGGCGGGGACTGGAGGCCAGGGAGGGGACCAGGGTGTGTGAGGCGGGGCACGCGGCGTGAGATTGGCTTCTGTTCAGGATGGCCAAGGGAGACCCACACCCTCCAGAATGTGGCATCCGGTATTCCGCGTGGGCGAGGCTTTCGGGGTTTGTTACCTCATAAAGTAAAAATATATATATAATAGAATCTTTTCCCTGGAAGTTGTGAACTACAAATGGAACAGGCTTCAGATCGTTGATGGGTATTTAATATGCAGTTTAGAAACGAAATGTGTCCAGGAGATGGGAAGGTGGGGCTAGGGAGCCATGACTCGAATCTGCAAACACAATTAGGCGAGTACAACTAGGTGAGAACACACATACACACACACAGACCCCGATTTGCATGCCTAGTCTCTAGACCTCCCCCCTTCCCCGCTCGTACGCACCACTCCCCCCCCCCACTCTCCTCTCCACCCCCTCCACCCCTCCCCACACCCCTGAAACTCTCTCCTCCCCACAAACCTCCCCTCTCCCACCTGCACTCCTCTCCCCACGTCCCCCTAGCACCCCCCTCCCCTCACACCTTCGTTGCTCCCCCTCCCTTGTCCCTTCCACCCCTCCCCCTACCCCCCAGCACCCCACTCCTCCCCTGCAGCCACAAAACACTTGCACGCTGCTACTGAAGCGACGTCCTGGAATACTCCCACAGGAGGACTGGGCGTCCACCTTGTTACACCTGAAAGTCGGTGACGAATTGTCCAATTTCCTGCATCTTTCTTGAGCCAGATGGTGTCGGGATAGCCATCTGGGCGAGGCTGAGGATAGCGAGTCGCTAGGGAGCGAAGAGGGAGGGAGGGAAGGAGAGAGGTAGGAAGGGAAGGAGGAGGAAAAGAGGGAGGGAGGGAGATCAGACTTACAGGAAGTGTGGAGGACAGAGAAGTCAGAAGATTGGTAGGGAAGGAGGTTGGGGAAGAGTGGGTGGTGGAGATGAAGAAAAGGAGCAAGGTGGAGGTGAAGAGACTTCTCTCTCTCTCTCTCTCTCCGTTACGTCTCCACCGTCCGTCCTTGTGTGAGGGAGGAGAGAGGAAACACATTCAGAAATAGTGATGTTAAATCAAGCACAAACAAATTTCATACAAATTAACATCAAGTCAAAACAAGGACGTCAGTGTAAACAAAGAACAGAATATATATGGAAATAATCCTTCAGGGGAACCACAACAAAGGTTTCTACTTTAACGCGCTCGCGCACACGCACAGGTCCTCGTGGCCGAGCGGACAGCGCTCTTGGGTCATAGTCCTAATTGCCCGGTGTCTTGTCTCCCGATCGATACAAACAAATCGCCAGTTTCTTTCACCTGATTGGCTTCTTCACCTAGCAGTAAATAGGTAACTGGCCGTGGCAGTTAGACAGCTGCTACGGGCGTTACACCTGTCTGAGGCCTGCCTGCCTCAGTTAGACAGGTGTATGTGAGACAGGTGGCGTACACAGCTAAGGAACCTGGATACCAATTGATTGACAGCTGAGAGACGGGTCCAAAGTGTCGAAGCTCAACCCTCCACCAGCACAACTATGTGAGAACACATATAAACCACCCTGATATGTATAGTTCATAAGGCGGGGCTTAGGAAATAGCGGTCAACATCTACCAGCACATTTGAGCTATTATGCATGAAGTATAATATATTATATATATATATATATATATATATATAATATATATATATATATATATATGCGGAAAATCCACAGAGAAATATGAAATGAGGTGAACGTTTCGGCTTTGTTAAAGCCTTTGTCAACACCAGACTGACTAAGGAGAAGGGAGAAGGGGGGAAGATATATAAGCCGACACCTGACCAACCCATCCCAAGGGTTGGTCAGGTGTAATTAACCAAAAACAGGTATAGCTTAGCTTAGAATGGTCAAAGAGGATTAAGCGGTCAGAGAATAAGGATGAAAGATTAAAGAAAAGCCTCATGAACACACAATATATGAATATACAAATATAATGAGACATTGTAAGCCTCTCTTTCAGAGTTGTTTCTTAAACTGTTGTGCAATATTATAACTTAAAAATGGATCAAGTTTGTACATTCCAGTACTAACATTAAGAAGATTTGGACACTGATTAGAGCAGACTCAATCAAATTCCGTTCCACGAAATCCCCACAATTGGTAATGCTTTTTGCCCCATTCCAGTTAATATTGTGATCGCATAAACTCGTATGTAGATACAATGCATTAGACGTTTGGGCAGTTCTAATACTATAAGCATGTTGTGACAACCGCAATTGTAAGGACTTTCCTGTTTGTCCAAGGTACACAGAATCACAATCATTGCAGGGAATCGAATACACACAACCTGCTGTATCAGGGGAGTTTTTTATTAAATTGGATTTGATCGTACTATTAGTGAACACCAAATTTATATTAAGTTTCTTAAAAATCAGAGACAATTTTTCAAGTCCACTCGCATAAGGTACCACCAATGAGTTAATAATTTTTGGTTTCGCCTTAGGGACGTGATTATAAAACGTACGCTTGGCTTGTACAAACGAGTACGTTTTATATAGTATTAGAGTTTTATATAGTATTATAGTACGTTTTATATAGTATTAGAACTGCCCAAACGTCTAATGCATTGTATCTACATACGAGTTTATGCGATCACAATATTAATTGGAATGGGGCAAAAAGCATTACCAATTGTGGGGATTTCGTGGAACGGAATTTGATTGAGTCTGCTCTAATCAGTCAGTGTCCAAATCTTCTTAATGTTAGTACTGGAATGTACAAACTTGATCCATTTTTAAGTTATAATATTGCACAACAGTTTAAGAAACAACTCTGAAAGAGAGGCTTACAATGTCTCATTATATTTGTATATTCATATATTGTGTGTTCATGAGGCTTTTCTTTAATCTTTCATCCTTATTCTCTGACCGCTTAATCCTCTTTGACCATTCTAAGCTAAGCTATACCTGTTTTTGGTTAATTACACCTGACCAACCCTTGGGATGGGTTGGTCAGGTGTCGGCCTATATATCTTCCTCCCTTCTCCTCAGTCAGTCTGGTGTTGACAAAGGCTAACAAAGCCGAAACGTTCACCTCATTTCATATTTCTCTGTGGATTTTCCGCATAAAATGATCAGTGTTTTGTGATCGTCAATTGCATATATATAATATATATATATATATAATATATATATATATATATATATATATATATATATATATATATATATATAATATATTATACATACATGACATGGGTGCTGCAGTACGAGTCAAGATTCATCAAGCACTTATCCACTGACGAAACCTGTAAATGTTTCGTCGGTCATATGAGTTTATGAACTTCCAAGTGCTACATAGTTGTCCATAGTAATAAGTCGTGAACGGCCTCGCGGCGTTTCCAAGCTTGTAAACTGGTCAGTAAATCCAGCCTTGAGCCACTATGATGGAGGAAATGTGTACAGGTTACCACAGTGGGCCCTCTTGTGCTCCAGGAATCCTGGCCTCAGAAATACAAGGCAATACAAGGCATTATTAATGTGAAGGAGAACGCTGGAGACTGACACCAGAACAAACTAAAAGAAGTTAGGAGAAACTAACGAAGGAGAGGTGAGAAGAGGATTAAAGGTAAGGGTGGCGAAGGATGCAGACTAAGAATGGGAGACAATGAGAGTAGGGTGGCTAAAGGGGAACAATAAAGGGAGGGGACACTAAGTGGTGGGAAGCAACAAAGAGTAAAAACTAAGAGATGAGGAAAATGTAGAAGAGATCCCATGAGGGAGACGGTCCTCCCTCTCTCCACTCCCGGGTCATCAACAACATTCACGGCGCCCTCGAGGATGACCAGGAGCTCGTGGCTCCCAGCAACTCTCAAGGATTACACCAATGTTTCTGTTTTGTGTTGCAATATAGGAGTTGTGGGAGGTCGTGTGCTGTGGGTAGGATTACGTGTTGTGTAGGATTAAGTGTTTGTTATGATTGGGATTAAAAGTGTGTTATGGATAAGATTAAGTATGTATCTGTTGTGTATAGGATTGAGTGTATGTGTTTTATATATATATATATATATATATATATATATATATATATATATATATATATATATATATATATATATATATATATATATATATAATATATAATATATGCGGAAAATCCAGAGAAATGGGAATGGAGGATGTTTATATAGATGACGGTATATTGCGTAAGCCTCATCGTATGTGTGTAATTATTACGGCTGTGTGGTGTGGCATTTGTTTGATAATTAAAAATATGAACGAAGAAAAGTGAAAATTGTTCTTTTAATACAATCCACAATAAGCCGGAGACCTCTGTGTAGTAGAATCCAGATTTAACCCAAATGTGTGGCCCCATAGCTGTCTGGCTCAGGGTCCCCCTCACTCTGTCTTGCCAAGGGCCCCCTAACACTGGGCCCTTGGGGGGGGGGCGGGTAAAGGGACGCAGTGCCGTCGTCACAATCATCTGACCATCTCGACAAACCAAGTTCACGTTTTGTGTTGACAGCGAATTAAGCAGTTGATAATTCTTACATAAAAAATACCAATGAAGAGCAGAGGTGCCATAGCCACAATCAGAGAACACTGTATAAACATCAGAGGTCCGCGGTTGTTCAACGTCCTCCCAGCAAGCATAAGAAATATTGCCGGAACAACCGTGGACATTTTCAAGAGGAAACTAGATTTATTCCTCCAAGGAGTGCCGGACCAACCGGGCTGTGGTGGGTATGTGGGCCTGCGGGCCGCTCCAAGCAACAGCCTGGTGGACCAAACTCTCACAAGTCGAGCCTGGCCTCGGGCCGGGCTTGGGGAGTAGAAGAACTCCCAGAACCCCATCAACCAGGTCGGCGTGGAAGGAGCTGAAGATACTGTTGTGGAAGGTCTGGCTTATAACTCTAAATTAACGTGAGTTTTAACTTAGTCTTTTGTAGGAATATTTTTTGGTGGGTGGCGAGAGGATTGTTGTGAATGTAGAGATGAGAATGTGTTTGTGTGAGGGAGATCTTGAACACGTGTTTGACTCTACTTGATGTGCTTGTAGGATCGCGCTCCACCTCGTTATGTCCCGACTTTTCAGATATAGATCGTTGAATACTGTGACTCACTTATGTCAAATACTTAAGACATATTATAAGTATCACATTTACTTATAAAACTGTGTAGGCTTTTGAGCCGAAGATCTTCCTCTCATATTTGTGGGTAGAATATGTCTTTTCCGATAATGTTCTTTTCTTCAACTATATCTCATTTTAAACATGTCTTTGCTCACTATGTCGATTCCTTTTATAAATTATGTACGTTCTTATCATATTTCTCACGCTCTTGTTCTCTCATTCTGTGTGAGTGTGAGTGTGTGTGTGTGTGTGTACTCACCTAGTTGTACTCACCTAGTTGTGTTTGCGGGGGTTGAGCTCTGGCTCTTTGGTCCCGCCTCTCAACCGTCAATCAACAGGTGTACAGATTCCTGAGCCTATCGGGCTCTATCATATCTACATTTGAAACTGTGTATGGAGTCAGCCTCCACCACATCACCCCCTAATGCATTCCATTTGTCAACCACTCTGACACTAAAAAAGTTCTTTCTAATATCTCTGTGGCTCATTTGGGCACTCAGTTTCCACCTGAGTCCCCTTGTGCGTGTTCCCCTTGTGTTAAATAGACTGTCTTTATCTACCCTATCAATTCCCTTCAGAATCTTGAATGTGGTGATCATGTCCCCCCTAACTCTTCTGTTTTCCAGTGAAGTGAGGTTTAATTCCCGTAGTCTCTCCTCGTAGCTCATACCTCTCAGCTCGGGTACTAGTCTGGTGGCAAACCTTTGAACCTTTTCCAGTTTAGTCTTATCCTTGACTTGATATGGACTCCATGCTGGGGCTGCATACTCCAGGATTGGCCTGACATATGTGGTATACAAAGTTCTGAATGATTCTTTACACAAGTTTCTGAATGCCGTTCGTATGTTGGCCAGCCTGGCATATGCCGCTGATGTTATCCGCTTGATATGTGCTGCAGGAGACAGATCTGGCGTGATATCAACCCCCAAGTCTTTTTCCTTCTCTGACTCCTGAAGAATTTCCTCTCCCAGATGATACCTTGCATCTGTCCTCCTGCTCCCTACACCTATCTTCATTACATTACATTTGGTTGTGTTAAACTCTAACAACCATTTGTTCGACCATTCCTTCAGCTTGTCTAGGTCTTCTTGAAGCCTCAAACAGTCCTCTTCTGTTTTAATCCTTCTCATAATTTTAGCATCGTCCGCAAACATTGAGAGAAATGAATCGATACCCTCCGGGAGATCATTTACATATATCAGAAACAAGATAGGACCGAGTACAGAGCCCTGTGGGACTCCACTGGTGACTTCTCGCCAATCGGAGGTCTCACCCCTCACCGTAACTCTCTGCTTCCTAGTGTGTGTGTGTGTGTACTCACCTAGTTGTGCTTGCGGGGGTTGAGCTCTGGCCCTTTGTTCCCGTCTCTCAACTGTCAGTCAATTGATATACAGATTCCTGAGCCTACTGGGCTCTATCATTTCTACATTTGAAACTGTGTATGGAGTCAGCGTCCACCACATCACAGCCTAATGCATTCCACCTGTTAACTACTCTGACACTGAAAAAGTTCTTTCTAACGTCTCTGTGGCTCATTTGGGTACTCAGCTTCCACCTGTGTCCCCTTGTTCGCGTACCACCGTGTTAAACAGTTTATCTGTTATTTATTACAGATAAACTGTAATATTCCGTTTAATATTCCTTTCTCTCTGTCCGTTAATTTATACGGACAGAGAGAAAGATCTTGGAGTTGATATCATGTCAAACCTGTCTCCTGAAGCCCACATAAAAAGAATAACATCAGCAGCGTATGCAAGGTTGGCTTATTTCTCCATGCCCTTGTACTTGCTTTGCTAGTTTACATATTTTAAAGCATGAGTTTCTCGTCTGCATTTCGTTTTTTTCCTTTTGGACTAGGACGAACTTGGCTGCTGCCTCCTTACACTTTTGCGTGATGTGTGTGTGTGTGTGTGTGTGTGTGTGTGTGTGTGTGTGTGTGTGTGTGTGTGTGTGTGTGTAGTCTTATGTGTATTGTGAAATCTAAAATTTGATGTAGATTTCGCCTTTCTAGCCGCTAGTTGTCTAATGTAATAACTCCTGCCACATTCCTCTATCATATATATTTGTGAAAATGTGAATGGAGTTCACTTCTTCAACCTGCTCATTTCGTTCATTCCATTTACCCAATAATCTTACGCTGAAAGAAAACTTTCTAACTTCTCTCTTTGACTCTTCTGTTTCTCAAGCTTCCATCCATGTTCTCTGGATATATTATATTTGTTTTGAACATCTCTTTTTTCCACTCTTGTCTATTCCCTCCTTAGTGTTTTATGTCTGTATCATGGTTCTCTTTCCTTTTTTTTCTAGCGTCGTCAGATCTAGTTCTTTCAGACTTTATTCATATCACGTCCCTCGTATTTCTGGGACGAGTCTTGCTGCAAACCTTTAAACCTTTTCCAGTTTTTGTGTGTTTTGGGATGAGGGCGCCACGATGGGGAAGGGTACTCTAAAACTGATTTCACGTAGGCGTTGTGCAGTGATTAAATAATTCCTTATATTCTTGAACGATGTTCTGACTTGCCATTGTAGAGTTTGCTGCTGATGTTATCATATTTATATCCCTCCGGAGTTAGGCTTTCGTGATGTATCCAATCCCAGGTCTTTTTCTAGTCGTTACAGGAAGGAAGTTTCCCCTTCATTGTGTACTGTCCTCTTGGTCTTGTCTGTGTTTGCGTGTCTGTAATTACCTGAGTGTAATTAACTAAGTGAAGTTACGTGATGAGAGGTACGCTTGTGGTGTCCCGTCTTCCCGGTACTCTTTGTCACATGACGTACATGCGTGCTGGTGCTCATACATGCTACAGTATTCATATCATGTAACCAAAGTTGCTGTACAGTCTCAACTTTACCGTAAGTAGTCTACATAATTACACGAAGTAAACTCCCGCTTCACAACTGTTGTCTAACATGAGGTCCTCATACCACGGCCATATATTGATCATATAATTACTCTTGAGTTGCAAAAGCATATAACAGCTGCCACTTTAATATTCACTTCTGTGCGCAATTTCCCATGAAATTGCTTGAATTATAATAAGGGTGATACATTCATGCTATACACTGACGCGTTGAGCATATTCATGCCTTTGTTTCCAGATAAGAGCTCATTATGTAAACATGAGTTTGGAGGCGAAAGCTTTTTTTTCATCTGCCGGTAAAGGGAAGTGTATTAAGTCAGTCACTAGTCCAAGATCAGTTAGTTGGGCGGGTGTGAGGACGGTGTTGGTGGAGCTGCTTACTGGAGTCCTCGTCTCTCGTCGCTTGCCAATGGCAGCTGTTTTTAATGCGGTTATTTAGCGTCCTAACCGTGACACTCATCACATGTTACGAAATGTATGTTCCCCCTAAGAAGTAGATAGGTACTTAGGAACTAGTCAGCTGTTTGGGCTGCATCCTCGGGAGAGAGGGAGAGGGAGGGAGGATGTGGTAGATATGATCCAGAAAATAAGTCAGGATACAGTATATTAGACAAACTACGGTTAAAAAGGTGGGGTCCAAGATCACCTCGATCCTACAGAAACACACACACACACACAGGAATGAGTGCGTCAGGGTGAGAGGAGAAGCAGAGAAAAATTTTGAAAATGATATAGCAAACAAAGCCAAGACCGAACCAAAGCTACTCCACAGTCACATCAGAAGGAAAACAACAGTGAAAGAACAGGTATTGAAACTTAGAACAGGCGAGGACAGGTATACAGAGAATGACAGAGGTGTGTGTGAGGAACTCAACAAGAGGTTCCAGGAGGTCTTCACAATAGAACAGGGTGAGGTCACTGTGCTAAAAGAAAGGGAGGTAAACCAGGCGGCCTTGGAGGAGTTCGAAATTACGAGAGAGGAGGTCAAGAGACACCTGCTGGATCTGGATGTTTGAAAGGCGGTTGGTCCAGATGGGATCTCACCATGGGTACTGAAAGAGTGTGCAGAGGCACTTTGCTTGCCACTCTCCATAGTGTATAGTAAATCACTAGAGACGGGAGACCTACCAGAAATATGGAAGACGGCGAATGTGGTCGCAATATACAAAAAGGGCGACAGACAAGAGGCACTGAACTGCAGGCCAGTGTCCTTGACTTGTATACCATGCAAGGTGATGGAGAAGATCGTGAGAAAAAACCTGGTAACACATCTGGAGAGAAGGGACTTCGTGACAAATCGCCAACATGGATTCAGGGAGGGTAAATCTTGCCTTACAGGCTTGATAGAATTCTACGATCAGGTGACACAGATTAAGCAAGAAAGAGAGGGCTGGGCGGACTGCATTTTCTTGGATTGTCGGAAAGCCTTTGACACAGTACCGCATAAGAGGCTGGTACATAAGCTGGAGAGACAGGCAGGTGTAGCTGGTAAGGTGCTCCAGTGGATAAGGGAGTATCTAAGCAATAGGAAGCAGAGAGTTACGGTGAGGGGTGAGACCTCCGATTGGCGTGAAGTCACCAGTGGAGTCCCACAGGGCTCTGTACTCGGTCCTATCTTGTTTCTGATATATGTAAATGATCTCCCGGAGGGTATCGATTCATTTCTCTCAATGTTTGCGGACGATGCTAAAATTATGAGAAGGATTAAAACAGAAGAGGACTGTTTGAGGCTTCAAGAAGACCTAGACAAGCTGAAGGAATGGTCGAACAAATGGTTGTTAGAGTTTAACCCAACCAAATGTAATGTAATGAAGATAGGTGTAGGGAGCAGGAGGCCAGATACAAGGTATCATCTGGGAGAGGAAATTCTTCAGGAGTCAGAGAAGGAAAAAGACTTGGGGGTTGATATCACGCCAGACCTGTCTCCTGCAGCACATATCAAGCGGATAACATCAGCGGCATATGCCAGGCTGGCCAACATACGAACGGCATTCAGAAACTTGTGTAAAGAATCATTCAGAACTTTGTATACCACATATGTCAGGCCAATCCTGGAGTATGCAGCCCCAGCATGGAGTCCATATCTAGTCAAGGATAAGACTAAACTGGAAAAGGTTCAAAGGTTTGCCACCAGACTAGTACCCGAGCTGAGAGGTATGAGCTACGAGGAGAGACTACGGGAATTTAACCTCACTTCGCTGGAAGACAGAAGAGTTAGGGGGGACATGATCACCACATTCAAGATTCTGAAGGGGATTGATAGGGTAGACAAAGACAGTCTATTTAACACAAGGGGAACACGCACAAGGGGACACAGGTGGAAACTGAGTGCCCAAATGAGCCACAGAGATATTAGAAAGAACTTTTTTAGTGTCAGAGTGGTTGACAAATGGAATGCATTAGGGGGTGATGTGGTGGAGGCTCACTCCATACACAGTTTCAAGTGTAGATATGACAGAGCCCGATAGGCTCAGGAGTCTGTACACCTGTTGATTGACGGTTGAGAGGCGGGACCAAAGAGCCAGAGCTCAACCCCCGCAAACACAACTAGGTGAGTACAACTAGGTGAGTACACACACACACAAGAAAAATCTATGGTATAATAGGGCATGTATGAAAGCAAAGGAGCTGAACAAAAGGGCATGGAGGAACTTCCGTAATAACAAAACACCAGAAAGTAGAGAGAGATACCAGAGAACCAGGAACGAGTATGTTAGTGTGAGAAGAACAGCTGAGAAAAGATATGAAAATGATATAGCTAATAAAGCCAAGACCGAACCAAAGCTACTACACAGTCACATTAGGAGGAAGACAACAGTGAAGGAACAGGTGATGAAACTTAGAACGGGTGAGGACAGGTAGACAGAGAATGACAAAGAGGTGTGTAAAGAACTCAACAAAAGGTTCCAGGAGGTCTTTACAATAGAACAAAGAGAGGTCACGGCGCTAGGAGAGGTGGCAGCAAACCAGGCGACCTTGGAAGGGTTCGAAATTACAAAAGATGAGGTCAAGAGGCACCTATTGGAGCTGGACGTGAGAAAGGCTGTTGGGCCGGACGGAATCTCACCATGGGTATTGAAAGAGTGTGCAGGAGCACTTTGTTTGCCACTCTCCATAGTGTATAGTAGGTCACTGGAAAAGGGAAACCTACCAGAAATATGGAAGACAGCTAATGTAGTCCCAATATACAAAAAGGGCGACAGACAAGAGGCACTGAACTACAGGTCATTGTCCTTAACTTGTATACCATGCAAGGTGATGGAGAAGATTGTGAGAAAAAACCTAGTAACACATCTGGAGAGAATGGACTTCGTGACAACCCATCAACATGGGTTCAGGGAGGGTAAATCTTGCCTTACAGGCTTAATAGAATTCTACGATCAGGTGACAAAGATAAAGCAAGAAAGAGAAGGATGGGCGGACTGCATTTTTTTGGACTGTCGGAAAGCCTTTGACACAGTACCCCATAAAAGGCTGATGCATAAGCTGGAGAAACAGGCAGGAGTAACTGGTAGGGCGCTCCAGTGGATAAGGGAGTACCTAAGCAATAGGAAGCAGAGAGTTACAGTGAGGGGTGAGACCTCAGATTGGTGTGAAGTCACCAGTGGAGTCCCACAGGGCTCTGTACTCGGACCTATCCTGTTTCTGATATACGTAAATGATCTCCCAGAGGGTATAGACTCATTCCTCTCAATGTTTGCTGACGACGCCAAAATTATGAGAAGGATTAAGACAGAGGAGGACTGTTTGAGGCGTCAAGAAAACCTGGACAAGCTGCAGAAATGGTCGAACAAATGGTTGTTAGAGTTTAACCCAAGCAAATGTAATGTAATGAAGATAGGTGTAGGGAGCAGGAGACCAGATACAAGGTATCATTTGGGAGATGAAATCCTGCAAGAGTCAGAGAGAGAGAAAGACCTGGGGGTTGATATCATGCCAGACCTGTCTCCTGAAGCTCATATCAGGAGGATAACATCAGCGGCATATGCCAGGTTGGCTAACATAAGAACGGCCTTTAGAAACTTGTGTAAGGAATCATTTAGAACATTATATACCACATATGTCAGACAAATCCTGGAGTATGCGGCTCCAGCATGGAGTCCATATCTAGTCAAGCATAAGACTAAACTGGAAAATGTTCAAAGGTTTGCCACCAGACTAGTACCAGAACTGAGGGGTATGAGCTACGAGGAGAGACTACGGGAATTAAACTTCACGTCACTGAGAGACAAGAGTTAGAGGGACATGATCACCACATACAAGATTCTCAGAGGAATTGATTGGGTAGATAAAGACAGACTTTTTAACACAAGGGGGCACACGCACTAGGGGACACAGGTTAAAATTGAGTGCCCAAATGAGCCCTAGAGACGTTAGAAAGTTTTTTTCAGTGTCAAAGTAGTAGACAAATGGAATGCATTAGGAAGTGATGTGGTGGAGGCTGATTCCATACATAGCTTCAAGTGTAGATATGATGGAGCCCAATAGGCTCAGGAACCTGTACACCTTTTGATTGACGGTTGAGAGGCGGGACCAAAGAGCCAGAGCTCAACCCCCGCAAGCACAATTAGGTAAGTATAATTATGTGAGTATACACACACGCACACGCGCACACGCGCGCACACACACACACACACACACACACACACACACACACACACACACACACACACACACACACACACACACACACACACACACACCACATATGTAAGACCAATCCTGGAGTATGCGGCCCCAGCATGGAGCCCGTATCTTGTTAAGCACAATACGAATCTGGAAAAAGTTCAGGGGTATGCCATTAGGCTAGTCCCAGAACTAAGAGGCATGAGTTACGATGAAAGGCTACGAAAATGCACCTCACGACACTGGAAGACAGAAGAGTAAGGGAAGACATGATCACTACCTACAAAATTCTCAGGGGAATTGACAGGGTAGATAAGGATAAACTGTTTAACACGGGAGGTACTCGAACAAGGGGACACAGGTGGAAGCTGAGTACCCAAATGAGCCACAGAGACATTAGAAAGAACTTTTTCAGTGTCAGAGTAGTTAACAAGTGGAATGCATTAGGCTGTGATGTGGTGGAGGCTGACTCCATACACAGTTTCAAATGAAGATATGATGGAGCCCAGTAGGCTCAGGAACCTGTACATCAGTTGATTGACTGTTGAGAGGCGGGAACAAAGAGCTAAAGCTCAACCCCCGTAAGCACAAATAGGTGAGTACACACACACGCACACGCGGGGTCTGATGGCTGAGTGGACAGCGCTTGAGATTCGTAGTCATACGGGTCCGGGTTTGATCCCCAGCGGAGGCGGAAACAAATGGGCAGAGTTTCTTTCACCCTGATGCACGTGTTCACCTAGCAGTAAATATGTACCTGGGAGTTAGATAGCTTCTACGGGCTGCTTTCTGGGGGGAGGAGGGGGGAGAAGGAAAAAATCAGTTGATTGATTGACAGTTGAGAGGTGGGCCCAAAGAGCCAGAGCTCAACCCCTGCAAGCACAACTAGGTGAGTACACACACACACACACACACACACACACACACACACACACACACACTCGTAGGCCTCGTAGCCTGGTGGATAGCGCGCAGGACTGTAATTCTGTGGCGCGGGTTCGATTCCCGCACGAGGCAGAAACAAATGGGCAAAGTTTCTTTCACCCTAAGTGCCCCTGTTACCTAGCAGTAAATAGGTACCTGGGAGTTAGTCAGCTGTCACGGGCTGCTTCCTGGTGTGTGTGTGGTGTGGGGGAAAAAAAAAGTAGTTAGTAAACAGTTGATTGACAGTTGAGAGGCGGGCCGAAAGAGCAAAGATCAACCCCCGCAAAAACACAACTAGTAAACACACTTAGTATATATCTCCGAGTTAACCTTTTTCATTTTTGTAAAAAGGGAAGACTGTGACAGCAGAGAGCCAGCACGGGAATAACAACCTTGGTATATCTATGACTGTAAGTGGAAATGTCTGTCGTTCAGTCTGTTCAAGGTTGGAGGCCAGACGCTTGCGGATAGTCTCATTAAATGTTGTAGGATTAATGGCGATTTTATCCGGAGTGACGGAGGGGGATTATGGTTGATCCAGTGCTCTCCTGAAGGGGGGGGGGGGGTGGTACGCAAGTGCCCTCATCAAGGGGGGGGAGGACACGGCCTCAACAATAGTTCCCGTCCTTCAACTCATCGCTGAATGTGAACGGTTCAACTCTACGTTTATAATTTGTATAAAAGATAATAGATTTGCATTTTAATTGCGACCATTTGGTTACAGTGTAGCTTGTATATAGGAAAAAGGGTTACAATGGATCTTGTATATAGGAAAAAGGGTTACAATGGATCTTGTATATAGGAAAAAGGGTTACAATGGATCTTGTATATAGGAAAAAGGTTACAATGGAGCTTGTATATAGGAAAAAGGTTACAATGGAGCTTGTATATAGGAAAAAGGTTACAATGGAGATAGTATTTAAGGAAAAGGGTTACAGTGATGTGGGAAGAGGGAGGTCGGGTGTGGTGTGCAGAGGGAGGTCGGGTGTGGTGTGCAGAGGGAGGTCGGGTGTGGTGTGCAGAGGGAGGTCGGGTGTGGTGTGCAGAGGGAGGGGCATTGATTGATTGATGAAGATTAAGCCACCTAAGAGGTGGCACGGAGATGAGTAGTCCTCAAGTGGTAGATTCTTTGGAGTGAATGTGATATTTGATCGTGAGAGGATATTCTGTGTGCTGAGCGCCCATTTAAACAATCAATTCTTACTATGCAGCTGCTATCGCGGGGGTGGATACTGGGTGACAGTATATATGAGGGTGTCCAGCTGCTGAACATCTTTTGTGACCAGAAGAGTGGCAGTCTTGATGGTTTCAGGGTGGTTACTGCAAGATGCAGGGACTCTTAAAGCTCTTCTAAGGTCGTTGGCTGCTTCACATTCCAGGACATAGTGAAGTAGTTGCTTTTCTGTGATTGCTTACCAGAAGATGCATTCCCACTCTCTGGGTTCACCAATCTCCCAGTTGAATCAGTAACCTAGACGTAGTTTATATAACCGAACTGTTATATTCATGTGGATTCCTTCCGGGATATTTAACCTGTCTAAGTTCACATGGGGGCTCCCAGTGTAGCTCTCATAGCATTGTTTTGGGCAACTTCAAACTTTTTCCACTGCTGTTGTGATAGATTTGTGAGTGCAGGTGCGGCATAGTCGATCACTGATCTGACTGCCTGTACATAGTATGTGCAAATGACTTGCAGATTGGCTCCTCCAGACAGGGAGGGTTAGCAACCTGAGGATTGCCGTCCGGGGCGGGCCGGGTTTTTAAGTAAGCGACCTCAGCATTAAAATTTGTGTGTCCAGGATTATTCCTAGATACTGATAAGTGTCCACCCTTTCATTTGGTTGACCCTCTACTTTGAGTTGGTTGTTGGGCTTCACTATTTTTTTATGTGCATGGCTTTTGTCTTGATAAGGTAGTTTTCTACCAATCTGCTTTGCCTTTTCTCTGACCCATTTGGGTGCAAGGCGCGCCGCATCCCTTCCTTTTATGATGATGAGAAAGTCGTCCGCATAATTTAGCAGCCTGCAGTATTGTGGGAGTTTCAGCCTCATTATACTTTCTATTAAACAGTTAAAGAGTAGGGGGCTGTGAGTGTACAAAAACGTGTGAAAACGGTACACTACCTTGCGGTGTACCGTCTTCAAGTCTTTTTGTATTCAGAGATTGTGCCTGAAGTTTCACTCTTGCTTTTCTGGTTATGAGACAGTTTTTGGTCCAGGAGAGCAGATTGACTTTGACCTCTTTGTCAATGAGGCAGCAGAGAATAGTTGGGGGCGCTAACCAGTTCATAGTCTTTCTTGGGGTGTAGGAATATCAGTATTCCTGGAATGTCATTCAGGTGGGCTAACAGAGTGGTAATACTTTCCATTGTGCCAACCCCTTTTCTATAGGCATACATGTCATGGTGCAGTTTAGGCATTTTTCACCCAAGTTGAGTGCCATTCTGCTAGCCGTCTTGGCTGCACAGCTTTGGAGAGAGATGGGCTTTGGATTAGCAACCTTAGGTATGCAGCGTCTCCCTCTGGGCCGAGGTTTCTAATAATTTTATAGGTTATTTTGTCGTCTCCGGGGGATGTATCTTTGGAGTTTTTCTTAACGCGAATGAACTCATCCAGTGTGAGAGAGGTATCAGTGTCATAGGTTTTTGCACATGCTGTTAGGATTCTGTGCCACCTTTCTTCCTCTAACCCTTTCTACACAGCTGGTACATCTGGTGGAAGATGATTACTGGCTGCTCTTTCTGCAAATTTGGTTTCCAGTACTTCGGCTTCCTATTGAGGATTCTTAGGGTGTGGGGCAATTGGTGTTTTATTTCCTATGGCACTGTGGATTTGCTGCCACATCTCTCCAAGAGAGGTGTGTTCATTCAGATGCGAACACCATTCCAGACACTTTTATTCTTTGATTATCCTGGTCTCTTGATGCACATGTTCCTTAATTTCACTGAGTAGGGTCCCGTTGCGTTCACTTGGCTGCATTTTTTGTCCCTCGATAGAATTCTTGGCGACTCAGATACTTTTGATATCTTTCGCCTTATGCGTTTCTGTTCTCGTATTGGCATCCTTGGTGATATTTAGCGCCCTCTGATTATCCCGCACATTTGTCACCACACACACCCAGGCCTTGTACCCCTTGTGGAATAAGGCCAATGATACCCTGGGCCGCATTCCCTTAACGACTGTCAATGCACAGGGTTCAGTACCCTCGACCTAGCCCCAACAAAATAACTGTCTCAAAGGTCGCCTACCTGGCCAGCTCACCCTGCTGCCGCCAGGTACCTACAACAACGTACTGGTACTTGGTCCTTGAAGCCAGCAGCAGTGTGCCTGGTCCCTCGGTCACTACCACAGGTAAATAACCCTGTACCTCAGTGTTTACACAGTGAACTAGGTAAATATCGAGTATAAACACTCAGTGTGTTTATACTCTTGGAGATCCAGAGATGGTAACGAGGGAAGGCCTGATACTTTTATGGCAATTTGGTGATTAAATACTTGTCGCCCTGTGTCAAGCCACAGGGCGGGTCCGTGGCTTGACTTACCCTGGGAGTTTGTGTTGTTTATTGAAGATGCTCTTCTGGACTGACCCCCCCCCCTCTTCTCTCTCTCTCTCTCTCTCTCTCTTTCTCTCTCTCTCTCTCTCTCTCTCTCTTTCTCTCCCCCTTCTCTGGTTCGGAAACAGGACTGTAGACCAGTTACCCACCAACATCACACAAACATTACTGAAACAGAAGCTAGAAGATTGGTGGACAGCTGATATGGGACTGCTGATGCTGCCAGTGTCTTCAGGGTGAGTTAAGCTGGTGGCGACATCACCCTCAGGAAGGGGGTCGAGTCCAACAAATACCGGGAATTGAACCCCGGTACGCACAACACCGGAGAGACTAGGCCTCTAAAGAACCTCTCAAGAGGTTCTTTAAAGAAGTCTCAAGAACATTAATAACAACCTGTCATCTTACCAAATACATCGCTTTTTTAACGCTATCGTCCAAACCGTCAAAATTGCGGGGGGTTGTAAGAATTCAAGCATTCAGCACGTTTTCTGAACACCGAACTTAACAGGTTTCGTGGGTTTCTCGGGTTCATATGTTTCTGGTTAGGCAAAACGGTCGCATTTTTTGCGGAATGTTAGATGGTGAGGACGGGCTGTTTTCAGCGAGTTGAGTTGTAGGCTCGTTGGCACTACCAGGACTGCCAGTTTCAGATTTTAGCGATGCACAGGCAGATATTATACGACAATAGACAGATATTAGCCTATTGTAGCTAATACTGCCTAAAGCATAACTAACATCATTGTGGTCCCGGCCTGCAAGCTAATATGCACTGAATAAAATATATACGTCTTCCTGGTGTCCAGAAATATGAAGAAGTAACATTAATACTACCAGCAACAATTTAACAGTTCATTAATGCTGATTTAGACAAGACAATTTAGAATTATGAACTAGAGACAAAAGCCAAAATCCCAGTTCCAGTCTGTAGTAGTGAATGGGTAATAATGCACCAGAAAAGTATCAATTAGAACAGTAATCCCCACTAACCACTTTGCCTGGGCACGTAACTACTCTACAGGTGCCACACTTAATTTTCACTAATACACAACGAATACAATCCTATTTAATGAGACACTGTTTATTCATCACGTAAAATATATACCTGATTCTACTACAGTTTCTTAAAAGGTAAAGGAATACTTAATTGCATGAATAGCTGAGTCAGCAGCCCACTTCCAGTCCTCTCAAGAGCTGGAATATGTATATATAAGGTAAGTGTGTGCAGGGTCAGTTGTGTTACACGTGGTGTGTGTTATACATGGAACGTTTTCCTTTACGGTGTGGCACGGTGAGATGGTTGTACTTGGTCCGTAGACTGTCTCGGGTGTTTATACCCTCTGATCTCACAGTCCTGAACACTCCAGTTGCAAACTCTGTGAACACTCTAGTTGCAAACTCTGTGAACACTCCAATTGCAAGCTCTGTGAACACTCCAGTTGCAAACTCTGTGAGCAGGAACTACGGCATGATCTCCCGCACTACATCACCGAATGCCCAGTTATTAGACCTTTCAGACCAGTTGGCATGAGGTACCTGGAGCTTTGCAATTACTTTATTCATTCTCGTATTCTTGAAGATATCCTCACAGTATACCCAAAATTTGCCAGTGCAGGCTACTAAACATGGCTCTGTATGACTAACCATCCTGCGAGATGGGGACTTGTATTACCACTGCTATCTTATTCAATATTGTGTTGTTGATATCCTCAAAATGCATCCGGAGTCTGCCAGTGCAGACCGCTTATCACATGCCTCTGTATGACTAACCATCCTGTGTGATGGGGATTTCTTAGCATCACCTAGTTAGCTTTTTTGACACACTGTACTCCACTTCATATAGTCTAGGGTAGCTGCACTAATGCAGATGTACCTCATGTATTAGTAAAAAAAAAAAAAATATGCTCCAATAGGGTGTTGTGGGTGGGTCATGCTCTCGTGGTTCATGCTCTCGTGGTTCATGCTCCCGTGGGTTATGCTCCCTTGGGTTATGCTCCCTTGGGTCATGCTCTCGTGGTTCATGCTCTCGTGGTTCATGCTCCCTTAGGTCATGCTCTCGTGGTTCATGCTCCCTTGGGTCATGCTCTCGTGGTTCATGCTCTCGTGGTTCATGCTCTCGTGGTTCATGCTCCCATGGGTTATGCTCCCTTGGGTCATGCTCTCGTGGTTCATGCTCCCGTGGGTTATGCTCCCTTGGGTCATGCTCTCGTGGTTCATGCTCCCGTGGGTTATGCTCCCTTGGGTCATGCTCTCGTGGTTCATGCTCTCGTGGGGTCCATGCTCTCGTGGTTCATGCTCCCATGGTTCATGCTCCCGTGGTTCATGCTCCCGTGGGGTCATGCTCCCATGGGGTCATGCTCCCATGATAACGCGAAAATGAATAACAGATCAAATGAATAAATAATACGATAAATAAATAAATAACAAGGCAATATCACCGAGATAAATGAATTTTCCCTGTACATTTCCCCAGCGACCAGCAGGAGCAGTGGTCGCCCAGAGTGTGTAGTCACCAGGCCTCAGCCCTCCCCGCCTCCCCCACCTCGTTGAGGAAATCCTCCCTAGATCTCTCCACACACAGATTTCTTCCATCCCATCACGATTGTAAAGCCTCACATTACCGGGGAAATTCCCTGCATTTCCTCCCCGCATTCTTCAGGGGTCGGTACAGGCGTGACCAAACATCCCCTCCCCTATCGTTGTTTAAGATTCGCTATCTGGAACAAAAAGTTCCAGTAGCACGGGCTATGGCGAGCCCGTAGTTCTGTATCCCTACTGATACCATATATATCCCCTGCCTCTTGGTGAATTGATCTGTTCCATGAGGGAGGAGGAGAGGTGTAAGTGTTGAGATGAGGAAGGGAGAGCAGCTGAGTAAAGAGATGGAAGTGCAGTGCAACTAGGCAGTGTATGTGGCTTAAGTTGAGAAAACAGATGCACGCACTCACAGGGGTGGGCCTGATAGCTGAGTGGACAGCGCTCTGGGCTCGTAATCCTAAGGTCCGGGTTCGATCCCCGGTAATGGCAGAAACAAAATGGGCAGTTTCTTTCACCCTGATGCCACTGTTGCCTAGCAGTAAATAGGTACCTGGGAGTTGGACAGCTGTTACGGGCTGCTTCGTGTGTGTGTGTGTGTGTGTGTGTGTGTGGAAAACAAATAGTAGTAGTTAAAAACAGTTGATTGACTGTTGAGAGGCGGGCCGAAAGAGCAGAGCTCAACCCCCACAAGCACAACTAGGTGAATACAACTAGGTAAAAATACACACACACACACACACACACGTGTGTGTGTGTGTGTGTGTCTTCTCAGCACAAAGAGTGCTGGGAAGACGGGACACCACGAGCGTAGCTCTCATCCTGTAACTACACTTAGGTAATTACACATATGGAGGACTTAAACAAGTTGCAGAGATGATTGGAGACATGGTTACTGGAGTTTAATACAAGCAGTTGTACAGTGATGGAACTGGCGACAGGTGACCAAAGGGACAGTACACAATGAAGGGAAACTACCTCCCAGTAACGAGATCGAGAAACAAAACTTGGGAGTGGACATAACACCAAACCCAACTCTGGAGTCAAATATAAAATAGATAACATCAGCAGCATACTCTGCACTAACAAAAGTTAGAATAACATACAGGAACCTAAATAAGGAAGCATTTAGGGCGCTATACATTGCCTACATTCCTATGGATACCATCACATGTTGACATCTCAAGGCATGACACTGTTGATATGTTAGCAAAAACAGCCTGTAGAAAACCAGTGGTAGAAATTTATATGGGTGTTTCATTAGCAGTGACAAAGAAAATACTTAAACAAATATCTAATGAAAATCTCACCGACCTAACAAATTCACAAAGATCTGAAAGTTGTAGCATTAAATATTATGATAGATATCGTGAGGAGACATTCACATATGGGACTAATAGAACAAGAACTCGGCAATGTGATGTTATAGTGGCCAGAATACGCCTGGGATATAGACGTATCTGGCAGCTTTCTCAAAACCCAAATGTCGAGTACACAATGTGTCAACTTTGTGAAAGAGAAAACATGCACTCTCTTGAACATTATATTGTAGAATGTCCCATATTGACTGACTTTCGCCTTCCTGGGCTGAGGTATGCTGAACTGTGTAATTACTATATGAGTACTGGAACACTTGATGATATATTAGACTTGCGCTTGTAAAATCAACTTAATCACCTTCAGTGATTAAGTGCTTAATAACACGGTAGTTTCTCTATCAGCTATCTTACCCTCTCAGGGTAGGAGAGCCATAAATGTATGTGTGTGTGTATATATATATATATATATATATATATATATATATATATATATATATATATATATATATATATATATATATATATATATATATATATAATATATATATATGCACATATACATTTATGTCTCTCCTACTCTGACAAGATAAGATAGCTGCTATAGGAACTAGTGTGTTATTAAGCACTTAACCACTGAAGGTGATTAAGATGCTACCACAAGCTCTTTATTTTTATAAACACTTTTTCACATTTATTTTTATATTTAAGACAATGTAAACAATTTGGCTCTGAAGATGGACATTAGTAGTATTGAGAAAATCTATTAATTTGTATTATGTATTAGTAGTATTGATGATGGATGCTACAGCAATAGACAGCCCGAGCCAGGGCTATGGAGCCAGGGCCAGGAGCTAAGTCGTGACCAACTGAAGTGAGTGATTAAACAGTTAATTAGATTTCTCTTTTTGGCTTCTCATTCTTACGAGATTCGATTTTGAAGGAATTTTGTGTAGGCAGAATAAAATATTTGGCTAAAATAATTGCGAATATTATATTAGGCGAGGAAAACTACAGCTGAGCGCCCATAACCCGGGACCATGAACTAGAGCAAGAATAAACTAGAATATAGTGTAAACAAGTGTATGACAACAGAAATTAAATATTTTTGACCTATATAAGTCAAAAATATGAGCTACCTATACCTTAACCTTAGGACTTAACCTAGGAGTTAATATACATAAAGTTATCTGCTGTTAATTGTATGTATTATTATAAAGTTTTAAAATTTATGAATCAAAGTATTAAGAAAATCAATCAGAACAATAAGTTAACTCGAGCCAGCGATCAAGGAACGCCCAGCTGCGCGCTTTACCCCTGCACCACAACCTGGTAAGGTGCGGGACTGGGAGTTACTTGCTCGTTAGCTCCAGTCACCTTATTGCTCAAACTGATTTTCTCGTTGATATACATCACGTTAGTGTGATTATGTAATCAATGTATTATTATTATTATTATTATTATTATTATTATTATTATTATTATTATTATTATTATATAAGCCATAGGTATATGAGAAAACACGTCAGTGGTGTACTCAAGACATAGAATGAACCAGGGAGTGTAGAGTTGGAGGCAGATTTCCCACGGGGCTCTAAGAAAACCTGATAAAAATATCGTTTAGAAACCAGTACACCAATCGATTAATAAGGTTAAGAGACAAGACCCAAGAGCTGAAGGGGAACCCCCCCTACAAGCTCAGATAGGCGACGTCATACATGCAAGTCAATATGCATGTGAACGCAGGCATGCAGAAACACGCATATTTCATTTTGTGTACATAATGTTGTAACACTACACTACACATTTGTTCATAATGTTCATGATGTTATATTTCTTTGTTGCAGGTGAGACCTTCAAGAACACTGACTGGCTAGCACCAACCCAGAGGGTAAAACATACTTGACTAACGCTGAATCAACGTCGTTTGTCTAACATGCGCACTGGTAATGAGTCGTAAGTAATAGATATATATAATATTATATTATTGTATTCCTGTACATTTATTAGGGACTTCTCTTGTGTCACTATTCAGGAATTATCACGTTCATTTTCTGTTATTATTCTTCCTTCTAATTTTGTTAAGTTTTCAGTCAGTATCTCGAAAACTTCTCATTGTATTGACTTGAAAGTAATTAGTCTTGCAGGCTTTGCGCCTTTTGATAATTACTTAGTTGGCTTGAAACTTAAAGTACATTATTCTAAGAAAAAATATACTGTATGGATATTGCTGAAATTTATTAGTGGAAGCCACAGAGCAACTTATTATAAATTTTGATTAGATTTCGTATCTATGCAATATCTTCAGTGCACATATCATTTAGTGTCATACTGACAGTATATATATGACTGATCATGGAAAATATTAGTATTAATATGGTTTAATATATATCAGCCCATCCTCCTGTTTTGGTAGTGCTTATAGTAACAATGCGGACCATAGTATATATATATATACCGCCGTACAACGGAATTAGAAAGTAGAAATCGGCACTATTGAGTTGGACAAACCGGAAAAAAATGTTCTACTTATGTTGCAAAGACGAATATAACCTAACCTTCCTTGGCCTAATACATGATATCTGAGGCCTACTATAGTACATATGTGTGCTATACTAGGCCTAGGAATATTTAAGTTTGTTTTTTAGCTTCATTTTTTCTGACTATAAAAGTGAATGGTACAAAGTTCTACTATATAATTGCTTAGCACTGCGATCTTTGTACTATGATGCACATTGTTGCAAAACTATTCTCTAAACAGGCAAATGCGTTGTATATATGAATATATATTATCAATCTTCCTATTAATACTGTTTATATACATAGTTACATGTGGCATTGGGCCCAGAAATACCTACCTTTATCGGACACGCTCGACACGTATCCAGGCGTGTTATTACATAACAAGGTGGTTGTTGTATATCCTGCCCTCTGTATATTGTCCAGACGACGTTATATCTCCATTGTCTTATTGGTTTCGTATTAAAAAGGTGGGTTCGTATGTCATCAATAACGTATTTTTTCTCGCATTTTCCTTACGTTCTCCTCAATTTTTTTTTTTTTTATAAATTTTCTTTATTCTGGATTCTCAGATATAACTGGCAGTTACTTCATCTGTTATTATTTTATTATGCAGGAAGTACCGCACGTCTATTGGTCATCCAATAAGGTCAACAGACTAATAGATGTTACCACTGCTAGGCTTAGCACTGCTAGGCTTAGGCTCGGCTACACGTACCTCTGGCAGTTTGCACCACCTGCTGGTGTAGACTTGACTAAATGTAAACCTCTCTCAGCAGAACTAAACACAAACTTTGCATCATTATATAATTGAATGCGAAAAAATCGCTGAATTCAGAAGTAACTCCATCAATGGTGTTCAAGAAATATTTTATTCATAATGATAAATAAAATAAAATAGGCAGCTAAAATAGGCATGTATCCACAGTTAGCTTACTGTAGGTGTGGAGCACATGACTGTAAAGCTGCCGCCCAGTTGGGTGGGTGTGGAGCAAGACTAGTAACTCTGTAACTGACTCATCGCAGATGTAAACTCTGTATAAAAACTCTTGTGGTCCACTTTTTGAATCACTTATAATTTAAAAAAAGACTATTGACGTATGTACAATTATTTGCAAAAGAAAATTCTCTCACTTCGCAAAATTGTTACTTGCTTAGCTAAATGAACTGTAGGGATCGGTTCCTGAACCCATTATGTGCCTCTGTGTCCCTTTCCACCACCGCCCACGGGATGGGTAATGGGTGATGTTCGCTCTTTGGCGTAGAACATGATCCCGACTTCAGTATCAGGTCAACGATTGGTGGCGGTGTGTCTGAAGATGGCTAATGTGACCAATCCGGGCCCCGGAAGGCTCGCCCACACATGGGACATATACGCTGCTGCAGAGGTGGAGGTTGCTCTAGCTGCAACCCGTTCTCGCAAATTCGTATAGTCAATATTGACTTATTAACTACGTGCATAGGTGATATACTAAACATAATAGATACCCTTAAAAAGCTTCATAGAAAACACCAACCTTACCTAACCTTGTTAGTATGTTAAGATAAGCATCTTATTGCTTCTTAATTACAATTATTACTTAACCTATACCTATAATAGGTTAAGTAATAATTGTAATTACGAAGCAATAAGATGCTTATCTTAACATACTAACAAGGTTAGGTAAGGTCGGTGTTTTCTATGAATCTTTTTAAGGGTATCTATTATGTTTAGTATATCACCTATGCACGTAGTTAATAAGTCAATATTGACTATACGAATTTGCGAGAACGGGTTGCTAGCTTTGTGCACGGTGCTTTTCCTCTCTCTAGCTCTGTGCACGGCACGTTTCCTCGCTCTAGCTCTGTGCACGGCGCGTTTCCTAGCTCTAGCTTTGTGCACGGCGCGTTTCCTAGTTCTAGCTCTGTGCACGGCGTTTTTCCTCTGAGCCTCTGCAGTCCGTCAATTTTCTGCCGCAAGGGCCCCTGTGGTGACAGCTACGCCAATGGGTATGGGGTTATCTTGAGGTAATCTTCAGATGATTTCGGGGCTTAGCGTCCCCGCGACCCGGTCCTCGATCAGGCCTCCCTTTTGTTACACATTCCCAGGAAACAGTCCGTAGCAGCTGTCTAACTCTCAGCTACCTATTTACGGCTAGGTGAACAGGCGCATCAGGGTGAAAGAACCTCTGCCCATTTGTTTCCGCTTCCGCCGGGGATCGAACCCGAAACCTTAAGACTGCGAATCCTGAGCGCTGTCCACTCAGCCGTCAGGCCCATAGGGTGAATAATAGATGATTAAACTAAGTTATCCCTTCGTACACCCTTTCTCTCCCTCTATATCCATACCCGCTCTGTGTGTCTGACCCATTCCTCTATATATTCCCCTCCCTCCTTCCCTCCTTATCTCCTACCTTCCCTCTCCACAACCTGGCCACGGCTCCTCCGCCAGACCCCTCGCCTCCCCTCACAAGGGCTTTACACCCCGAGGGGTCCAAAGCACACACCATATCTCTCCCCTCTCCTCCCCTCTGTTTGCGTTAGACTTGGCCTATTACACCTGATCCGTTTTAGACAATCCTGTTGTCTGCCTCCAGCCACGGTTTATGCATCCGTGATCTCCCTTTCCTGTGCTGATTATGGGCACTGGAAGCTGGAGGGGGCAGGAGCGGCCAGTGGTAGGGGGTTTAATTAAAGGGCAGCTGATAGTTAGAGGATTATAGAGCTAGAGGATTATAGAGCTAGGGGCAGTGTTTGGGGTGTTTAATTAAAGGGCAGCTGATGGAGGATTATAGAGTTAGGGGCAGTGCTAGGCATTGTTTAGGGTGCGTAGGTGATAGGATATTACAGAACTAGGGGCAGTGTTAGGGTGTCTAGAGGGGTAGCTGGTAGTTAGGTGATTACAGAGCTTGGGATAGCGTTAGGGTGGTAAATTATAGGGAAGCTGGTAGTTAGGTGATTATGGAGAGTTAAAGGGGGGGGGGGGTATTGTAAACCGTGATTGACTATGGAAATGTAAAGTTACAGCTGTTGATTATTGAGGCTGGATGGAAGTTATTGCTAGGAACTACAGTACTTGGGTAAGGTTAACTATGATAATTTAGTGGGCCAGCCAGAGGCTTAAGGCCCGTGCAGAAATATCCCTGCAAAAAAAAAAAATATATATAATAATGATTCTTAGTGTCCATTATAATATAGTGGCATCCTCCGCTGCTAGAGCGGTGCTCGTACTTTAGTCACAGTTAATACAACATATCTAAATACGTATCATATACATAGAGGTACATATCTAAAGTTAAAAGAAAGCGGACACCCTATAGGAGTGCCATCTATGGGCAATGCGGAGCAAAACCCGTCCTCTTAAAAGTAACGTCGCTTTTGTCCGTTTGTTCGTATGGCCGAAAGTGGACGTAATTTGAAAATGAAAAAAAAAATTAAAATGAATTTGAGATTTTTTTTTAACAGTAAGTTAAGGGTTCTCAGGTAGGTTAGGTGGGCAGGAAATTCTCATAAAGTTTCAAACATTATTAAAAACGTTAATTGAAAGTTTCCTCTCCTAACCTTTCCGAGTAAGCCGGACGACTCAAACAGAAAACGGGATAGTACGTCACTTTCGTGAGCCGATTTTATTTCAAATTACGTCCACTTTTGTAATTTATATTGTATTTTCTTAAAGATAAAAAAAAAACTTTTGGCCATAGCGCACATACGAGCGAAAAGCGACGTTAATTTTAAGAGGACGGGTTGAATAATACGGTAAGAATAATATCAATTAGTGTGATAGGCTAATAACCTAGCCTATCACACTTGAGTCCTATGTAGAGGTTAGTGGAGTGAAACCACTGTGTTCCATACAAAGTACCAGTTTACTCTTGAGGAAGTGACACAATTGAAATAATATATTCAGAGTTAATATCATTACACAATGAATATAATTTATCGCTATTGGGCTGATGACCACTTGCACAAAGTACTTATATGGATGGCTTATTGGCTTATACACTTCATTATCCAGACTCGTTAACAACATTCACGCACACACAATCTAAACCAACAACAGACTTATCTTATGAAACACGACCAGTCAGCACGGCCCACACCCAGCTACAGAGTCGCCACACACACACACACACACACACACACACACACACACACACACACACACACACACACACACACACACACACACACGATGGCGCCCGGGTTCGATCCCGGGCGCCGGCAAGAAACAATGGGCAGAGTTTCTTTCACCCTATCCCCCTGTTACCTACCAGTAAATAACAAACACAACCTGGGAGTTAGTCAGCTATCACGGGCTGCTTTTTGGGGTGTGTGTGTGTGGTGTGGGGGAAAAAATAGTAGTAGTAGTAGTTAGAAATAGTTGATTGACAGTTGAGAGGCGGGCCGAAAGAGCAGAGCTCAACCCCCGCAAACACAACTAGGTGAATACACACACACACACACACACACACACACACACACACACACACACACAGGGAAAAGACGGCCCAAGATATGATGGAATACATCACGCAAAAATGCAAGGATGCAGCAAACAAGTTTGTCCCAGTCCAAAAGGAAAACAGTGAAATGAAGATGAGAAACCCATGGTTTAATCAGAGATGTAGGCTAGCTAAGCAGCAAAGTAAAAGGGCATGGAGAAACTATAGGAATAACAGGACACTGGAGAGCAGAGAAAGATACCAGAATGCCAGGAATGAATATGTTAGGATGAGAAGAGAGGCAGAAAGACAATACGAAAATGACATCGCAAGCAAGGCAAAGACTCAGCCTAAATTGCTGCATAGCCACATCAGGAGAAAAACAACAGTAAAGGAACAGGTTATGAAATTAAGGTTAGGGGCAGAAGGATTCACTACAAACGACAAGGAAGTGTGTGAGGAACTGAATAAGAAATTCCAGGAGGTCTTCACCTTGGAGCAAGGAGAAATCCCAGAGATAAGAGAGGGAATAGCTAACCAGGAACCACTGGAAGAGTTTGAGATTACCAGCGGGGAAGTAAGGAAGTGTTTACTAGAATTGGATGTGACAAAGGCTATAGGTCCAGATGGAATCTCCCCTTGGATACTAAAGGAAGGAGCAGAAGAACTGTGCCTCCCGCTCTCCATGGTGTATAACAAATCACTGGCAACAGGGGAACTGCCAGAAATTTGGAAAGCAGCTAACGTAGTCCCGATATACAAGAAAGGGGATAGACAGGAGGCACTGAATTACAGACCAGTGTCCCTAACCTGCATACCATGCAAGTTGATGGAGAAGATTGTGCGAAGAAAGCTAGTGGAACATCTGGAGCGAAAGAACTTTGTAACACAGCATCAACATGGATTCAGGGATGGCAGGTCCTGCCTCACAGGGTTACTTGAATTCTACGACCAGGCAACAAAAATAAGGCAAGAAAGAGAAGGGTGGGCAGACTGCATATTTTTGGATTGTCAGAAAGCCTTTGACACAGTGCCACACAAGAGGCTAGTGAAAAAACTGGAGATGCAGGCTGGAGTGAAAGGGAAGGTACTCCGTTGGATACAGGAATACCTAAGTAACAGGAGACAACGAGTCAGTGTGAGGGGTGAGGTCTCAGATTGGCGAGACGTTACGAGTGGAGTACCGCAGGGGTCAGTCCTTGGACCTATACTGTTTCTGATATATGTAAATGATCTTCCAGAGGGTATAGAATCGTTTCTCTCAATGTTTGCCGATGATGCAAAAATTATGAGGAGGATTGAAACTGAGGACGATAGTAGGAGGCTACAAGATGACCTAGACAGACTGAGTGAATGGTCCAACAAATGGCTGTTGAAGTTCAACCCGAGTAAATGCAAAGTAATGAAACTAGGTGGTGGAAATAGGAGGCCAAACACAGGATACAGAATAGGAGATGAAGTACTTAATGAAACGAACAGAGAGAAAGATCTAGGAGTTGATATCACACCAAACCTGTCTCCTGAAGCCCACATAAAAAGAATAACGTCTGCGGCATATGCGAGGCTGGCTAACATCAGAACAGCGTTCAGGAACCTGTGTAAGGAATCATTCAGAATCTTGTACACCACATATGTAAGACCAATCCTGGAGTATGCGGCCCCAGCATGGAGCCCGTACCTTGTCAAGCACAACACGAAGCTGGAAAAAGTCCAAAGGTATGCCACTAGACTAGTCCCAGAACTAAGAGGCATGAGTTACGAGGAAAGGCTGCGGGAAATGCACCTTACGACACTGGAAGACAGAAGAGTAAGGGGAGACATGATCACAACCTACAAAATCCTCAGAGGAATCGACCGGGTAAACAAGGATAAACTATTCAACACTGGTGGGACGCGAACAAGGGGACACAGGTGGAAACTGAGTACTCACATGAGCCACAGAGACGTTAGAAGGAACTTTTTCAGTGTCAGAGTAGTTAACGGATGGAATGCATTAGGCAGTGATGTGGTGGAGGCTGACTCCATACACAGTTTTAAATGTAGATATGACAGAGCCCAGTAGGCTCAGGAATCTGTACACCAGTTGATTGACAGTTGAGAGGCGGGACCAAAGAGCCAAAGCTCAACCCCCGCAAGCACAAATAGGTGAGTACAAATAGGTGAGTACACACACACACACATACGGCGAGCACCACTCCCAATCATGTCTACACATAAGTATGTAATATCTTACACATTCTCGAATACCAACTCAAAATAATATGCATCTCATAAGGAAAAAATAATTGAATCCAATGCAAAACTGGTGAGAGTGGCGCCCACCAGCACACGAGACAACGTCCCGTGTCTAAGACCTCTCCACTGATACAGCCGCACTACTCACATACAATAAAATACAATATAATACACTATCATTGTATGAAGATGCATAAAATATAATTCAGCACCTATTCAAAGAAACACATAATATGTAAATTCTAATAATATATATGACAAATTGAGGTGAGATGAATATATAATTATGCATATATTAACAATAGTGAGAATCTTGTAATTACCTGGTTTGTAATATATTCTATTGTCACTATTACCACCACCTGTGTCACTATTACCACCACCTGTGTCACTATTACCACCACCTGTGTCACTATTACCACCACCTGCACCACCACTACTACCACCACCTGTGTCACTATTACCAACACCTGCACCACCACTACTACCACCACCTGTCACTATTACCACCACCTGCTCCACTACCACCACCACCTGCTCCACTACTACCACCATCTGCTCCACTACCACCACCACCTGCACCACTACCACCACTACCTGCACCACTACCACCACCACCACCACCTGCACCACTACCACCACCACCTGCACCACTACCACCACCTGCACCACCACTACCACCACCTGCACCACTACTACCACCATCTGCTCCACTACTACCACCACCTGCACTACTACCACCACCACCTGCACTACTACCACCACCACCTGCACCACTACCACCACCACCTGCACCACTACCACCACCACCTGCACCACTACCACCACCTGCACCACTACCACCACCACCTGCACCACTACCACCACCACCTGCACCACTACCACCACCACCTGCACCACTACCACCACCACCTGCACCACTACCACCACCACCTGCACCACTACCACCACCACCTGCACCGCTACCACCACCACCTGCACCACTACCACCACCACCTGCTCCACTACCACCACCACCTGCTCCACTACCACCACCACCTGCACCACTACCACCACCACCTGCACCACTACCACCACCACCTGCACCACTACCACCACCACCTGCACCACTACCACCACCACCTGCACCACTACTACCACCAACAATATCGTCTCCATCACCACCAACTTGTTCAACACTACACAAACAATAATACCTGTACACCTTCTCTTGTTCTTGCAGACCCCACTGAGGAGTGGTCCAGGTGGCGCCACTGAGTGGAGACACAGTTACTACTTAGTTACGCCAATAGCCTTATTGTTCTTGACCTAGTTCGTCCTGCAGGCGCGGCCAACACTCCCCATAATGACTTCCCTGCAGGGGGTCAAGGAGGCGGGGGGAGGGTGGGTGTGTGTGAATATCTAGGGTGTCCTCTCTAGAATATCTAGAGTGGGCTGGAGTGTCCTCTCAAGGGCGCAAAACCTGCTAGGTCGGTATGGAAGGAAGGAACTATCAGGGGAAAGCGCCAAGCTATTACGACTATATAGCACTTGGAAGGGGTCAGGATAAGGATTTGGGATGGGACGGGAGGCAGGAATGGTGTCCAACCACTTGGACGGCCGGGGATTGAACGCCGACCTGCATGAAGCGAGACCGTCGCTCTACCGTCCAGCCCAAGTGGTTCGACCGATCGGTATGGAGAAGCTGTTACACATGCAGCAGGTCCCCCAGTCACGGAGATATGTTTATTGACTCCAAAGTCATTTCTTAAACCGCGTTTTTAGAGTATTTTTAGAGTTTTCTTGCTTATCGTTTGATATTTGCTTGTAAACTTGTGTATCGAATTAAGTTCAACCAAGTCTTCGTCAAAGCCACATCATTTATTTACAACTCTCACAGTTCAGAAGTTTCTTGTGACATTTTTAGCCGTGTCCTTGTTACTGGTTTCCATCCACTTCGGTCCGGTCTTCAGCATTTAACGCTGTATGGCTATTTTTTCCCTCCCTTTAAAGTTTAGATGCTGATATGTCATTCTTCCCTTTTCCTCTTGCTTGATTTCTGTCATGTTCTAAAACTGTTATATGGTTGTGAATCAGGATTTCCCATCACAGGATCCATACTCCTGTTTAGCGAAACAATTTGGCTATTCTTCTGTTTTACTAGTGTCATCGTGGCCTTCTGATGAGTCTCTAGAAACCTGTAAGGGGTGCTTGTTGAAGGAACTAGTCTGTAGTTCACATGTGTTCATTTTATCTACGTATATTAACACCTAATATATATAATATAAAAATATATATTTATATTATATATAAAATATATATTTATATTACATATAAAATATATATTTATAATATAAATATATATTTAAAAATATATAAAAAATATATATTTTGGCCGTTTTCCATCAGTCTGGTAGGTCCCAGTGAGTTTTACAGCACTTGGCCCTGACACATTGAGAACAAGTTGTGGGGAAAAGTTCATAGAAAATATAATATCATAAGCTAAAGGCTTAAACAATACCCAAACCACTCTCATTGATAATATTCTCAAGGGAAAACGCAGGATACTTAGCTGCAAAGGAGCTTTGTTCCTTCTTTGTTGATGTTAGGGTGAAGCAGTGTACTGCGAGGTAATCTTCGCGCTTGGCTTGCAGGGCAACCTTTCCTCAAAACAAGTCCATTCCATCCAGCGGTCGACCCCAAAGACGCATTAATCAATTTTAACATTCTGTTCATTAAAATCATAACTTTTCTCACATATAAATTAATATTATTATATATTGGCATATTGTGCATATTTAGGCACTGGTTAGGTTAGGTGTTAAGATTCTGTTGATGATTATTTGTATTTGTCAACCCGTCTCCGACTCAAGTCCATTCCATCCAGCGGTCGACCCCACAGACGCATTCATAAATTTTTACATGCTGTTCGTTCAACACGGGAATTTTCTCAAATATTAGTATTATAATATATTAGCATATAATGCATATATTGGCACTGGTTAGGTTAGGTGCTTAGGTTCTGTTGGCGCTATTATTTGTATTTGTAGTACGTGAGTGAACCATTTAGAGCGTTGTGGTTCGAACAAAATTTGTTCGAGCTCGAGTGCAAGGATTATGGCAACAACCAGCGAAGGAAGGAAAGGAACTATCAGGAGCCAAGCCATTACGACTATAGCACTTGGAAGGGGTCAGGATGAGGATTTGGGATGGGACGGGGGTAAGGAATGGTGCCCAACTACTTGGATGGTCGAGGATTGAACGCCGACCTGCATGAAGCGAAACCGTCGCTCTACCATCCAGCCCAAGTGGTCTGACGCTCACCAGCCAGCGAGCCGTAGCGTGTTTACTAAGTCAGTGGTAGGTCAACCCGTTCTCGCACTTACAGTCAATATTGACTTATTAAATAAGTGCATATGTGACATACTAAACATACTAGTTTACCTTGAAAAACTTCATAGAAAACACCGACCTTACCTAACCTTCTTAGTATGTTAAGATAAGCATCTTATTGCTTCGTAATTACAATTATTACTTAACCTGTACCTATAATAGGTTAAATAATACCTCTACCTATAATAGGTTAAATAATAATACCTCTACCTATAATAGGTTAAATAATAATACCTATACCTATAATAGGTTAAGTAATAATTGTAATTACGAAGCAATAAGATGCTTATCTTAACATACTAAGAAGGTTAGGTAAGGTCGGTGTTTTCTATGAAGCTTTTCAAGGTAAACTAGTATGTTTAGTATGTCACATATGCACGTATTTAATAAGTCAATATTGACTATACGAAAGTGCGAGAACGGGTTGGGTAGGTAGTGCGCTGGCCAACTCGTCGCGAGTCTACTAACCGCGTACCAGCACAAGAGTTTCAATGAATTTATCAGCACTATTTGTGTTTTTGAGGAAGAGTAACTATTTTGTATACGAAACTTTTAATGTGATATCACATAAATAAGGAATTACATGTAAGCAGGCGATGAGTCACAATAACGTGGCTGAAGTATGATGACCAGACCACACACTAGAAATTGAAGAGACGACGACGTTTCGGTCCGTCCTGGACCAGTCTCAAGTCGATGGTCCAGGACGGACCGAAACGTCGTCGTCTCTTCAATTTCTAGTGTGTGGTCTGGTCATAATTACATGTAAATTATAAATATATAACATTTATTCCTGCAGCTAGGGCGTGAAACCTTGTGTTGGTCCGGTTTCCAGTTTGTAAATATTACGAGTTACTGACATCGATTGGCGGAATCAGTAATTCAGAGAACACGGTGGAAGAATTTTCCACGTAAATGCTGTTTTATGAGCACTTGAGACTCACTGTGTGTCGTGAGGTGAGATGTGTGGCCAGCGATCTCGAATATATTTTATTTTAGAAAGCTACAAATTCAGCATTGATGTTGCTGAAGAAATTATCAGACTTAAAAAGTATAGTAATAATCATATTAATAATACCCACAAGGAAATAAATAAATAAATAAATAAATAAATAAATGTTTATTCAGGTAAGGTACATACATACAAGAGATTTTACAAGATTTTATCGATTTATAGATAGAGCTAGTACATACGATGCCTAAAGCCACTATTACGCAAAGCGTTTCGGCAGTACACTTCCCTGAACTCCGGGGGACCCAGAATGATGGTTCGCATTCCCGGATTTATACAATGATATTTGAAAACTATTAATCAGAATAATAATAATAATAATACATAATGAAATCACATTAACGTGATGTAATAATGAGAAAATCAGTAGGACACGTGATGAGGATTCGAACCTGTGCTCTGGGTACTCCCAACCACACGCCTTAGACCACTACACCACGATATGGTCAAGATCAATGCAATCTTAGGAACTTAAGAACCTCTAAGGGTCCTAAGGTTTCTAAATGAACAACCCATCCTCCTTTTTAGATAGTACTTTTTGTTACTATGTTCACCATGGATAGCACGCTGGACACGTGATCCAGTGGTCCCGGGTTCGATCTAGGGCGCCGGTGAGAAACGATAGGCAGAGTTTCTTTCACCCTATGCCCCTGTTACCTAGCAGTAAATAGGTACCTGGGAGTTAGTCAGTTGTCACGGGCTCCTTCCTGGGGGTGGAGGCCTGGTCGAGGACCGGGCCGCGGGGACACTAAAAAGCCCCGAAATCAACTCAAGATAACCATAGTACAAACATTGTCGTACTAAACAATTAGATAGTAGAACTTTGTACTATTCGCTATATAGTCCCAAAAAATTAAAATAAATATTACTAGGCCTAGTATAGCGCACACACATGTACTATATAAGTACTATATACTATATATACTATATTATATATTCCTCAGATAGCGTGTATTAGGTCTAGGAAGGTTAGGTTAGTTTAGTTTGCCTTTGCAACATAGGAAGAAAATCGTTACCCGGTTTGTCCAAATTATATAGTACCGATTTCTACTTTCTAATTGCGCTCTATGTCGGAATATGTACCATGGTCCTCATCCTTCCAGTAAGTACTACCAAAACAGGAATATAGGCTAAAGTGAAGCCTAACCAGGGTTTGACACATCCCCCACCCCCCTCCCCACACCATGCACTCTGGCTAGGAGTTGTAGACCAGATTGAATGGATTTCGGTGAGTCTTGTAGGTGGTAAATGGGTCATGGATGAGTGAGTGACGAATGGGACCATTGTTGTGGGTTATCACACTGACATGATGAATGGAAGTACATATTATATATATATATATATATATATATATATATATATATATATATATATATATATATATATATGCGAACAAGCCTGAATGGTCCCCAGGACTATATGCGAATGAAAACTCACACCCCAGAAGTGACTCGAACCCATACTCCCAGAAGCAACGCAACTGGTAACTACAGGGCGCCTTAATCCGCTTGACCATCACGGCCGTCAAAAGGAAGTGATAGCCGAGGCTATTTGAGCCACTTCCCCGACGGCAACTCGGATGGTAATCTATGAATGGTGAAATGCTATGCCCAAGATTACCATCCGAGTTGCCGTCGGGGAAGTGGCTCAAATAGCCTCGGCTATCACTTCCTTTTGACGGCCGTGATGGTCAAGCGGATTAAGGCGCCCTGTAGTTACCAGTTGCGTTGCTTCTGGGAGTATGGGTTCGAGTCACTTCTGGGGTGTGAGTTTTCATTCATATATATATATATATATATATATATATATATATATATATATATATATATATATATATATATATATATATATATATATATATATACATACACGCGCTGAACACGCCCCGTCAACACCATCTGTCAGTTCTCTATTTTTTTAGCGTATTATAAAGGCCCCTAAGGTGGGCACCGCCACCATGCTCCCCCCCCTTCCCCTGTGTCCACATGACCACCGTTCATTGCAGTGTCCACACCTGTAACTACACCAGCAGTGTCCACACCAGTAACTACACCAGCAGTGTCCACACCAGTAACTACACCAGCAGTGTCCACACCAGTAACTACACCAGCAGTGTCCACACCAGTAACTACACCAGCAGTGTCCACACCTGTAACTACACCAGCAGTGTCCACACCTGTAACTACACCAGCAGTGTCCACACCAGTAACTACACCAGCAGTGCCCACACCTGTAACTACACCAGCAGTGTCCACACCTGTAACTACACCAGCAGTGTCCACACCAGTAACTACACCAGCAGTGTCCACACCAGTAACTACACCAGCAGTGTCCACACCTGTAACTACACCAGCAGTGTCCACACCTGTAACTACACCAGCAGTGTCCACACCTGTAACTACACCAGCAGTGAACACACCTGTAACTACACCAGCAGTGTCCACACCAGTAACCACACCAGCAGTGTCCACACCTGTAACTACAGCAGTGTCCACACCTGTAACTACAGCAGTGTCCACACCTGTAACTACACCACCAGTGTCCACACCTGTAACTACACCAGCAGTGTCCACACCTGTAACTACACCAGCAGTGTCCACACCAGTAACTACACCAGCAGTGTCCACACCAGTAACCACACCAGCAGTGTCCACACCAGTAACCACACCAGCAGTGTACACACCAGTAACCACACCAGCAGTGTCCACACCAGTAACCACACCAGCAGTGTCCACACCAGTAACCACACCAGCAGTGTCCACACCAGTAACCACACCAGCAGTGTCCACACCAGTAACCACACCAGCAGTGTCCACACCAGTAACCACACCAGCAGTGTCCACACCAGTAACCACACCAGCAGTGTCCACACCAGTAACCACACCAGCAGTGTCCACACCAGTAACCACACCAGCAGTGTCCACACCAGTAACCACACCAGCAGTGTCCACACCAGTAACCACACCAGCAGTGTCCACACCAGTAACCACACCAGCAGTGTCCACACCAGTAACCACACCAGCAGTGACCACACCAGTAACCACACCAGCAGTGTCCACACCAGTAACCACACCAGCAGTGTCTACACCTGTGACCACACCAGCAGTGCCCACACCAGTAACCGTACCAGCAGTGTCCACACCAGTAACCGTACCAGCAGTGTCCACACCAGTAACCGTACCAGCAGTGTCCACACAAGTAACCATACCAGCAGTGTCCACACCAGTAACCACACCAGCAGTGTCCACACAAGTAACCACACCAGCAGTGTCCACACCAGTAACCACACCAGCAGTGTCTACACCTGTGACCACACCAGCAGTGCCCACACCAGTAACCACACCAGCAGTGTCCACGCCAGTAACCACACCAGCAGTGTCCACGCCAGTAACCACACCAGCAGTGTCCACGCCAGTAACCACACCAGCAGTGTCCACACCAGTAACCACACCAGCAGTGTCCACACCAGTAACCACACCAGCAGTGCCTACACCAGTAACCACACCAGCAGTGTCCACACCAGTAACCACACCAGCAGTGTCCACACCAGTAACCACACCAGCAGTGACCACACCAGTAACCACACCAGCAGTGTCCACACCAGTAACCACACCAGCAGTGTCTACACCTGTGACCACACCAGCAGTGCCCACACCAGTAACCGTACCAGCAGTGTCCACACCAGTAACCGTACCAGCAGTGTCCACACCAGTAACCGTACCAGCAGTGTCCACACAAGTAACCGTACCAGCAGTGTCCACACAAGTAACCATACCAGCAGTGTCCACACCAGTAACCACACCAGCAGTGTCCACACAAGTAACCACACCAGCAGTGTCCACACCAGTAACCACACCAGCAGTGTCTACACCTGTGACCACACCAGCAGTGCCCACACCAGTAACCACACCAGCAGTGTCCACGCCAGTAACCACACCAGCAGTGTCCACGCCAGTAACCACACCAGCAGTGTCCACGCCAGTAACCACACCAGCAGTGTCCACACCAGTAACCACACCAGCAGTGTCCACACCAGTAACCACACCAGCAGTGCCTACACCAGTAACCACACCAGCAGTGCCCACACCAGAAACCACACCAGCAGTGCCCACACCAGTAACCACACCAGCAGTGCCCACACCAGTAACCACACCAGCAGTGCCCACACCAGTAACCACACCAGCAGTGCCCACACCAGTAACCACACCAGCAGTGCCCACACCAGTAACCACACCAGCAGTGCCCACACCAGTAACCACACCAGCAGTGCCCACATCAGCAGTGCCCACACCAGTAACAACACCAGCAGTGCCCACACCAGTAACCACACCAGCAGTGTCCACACCAGTAACCACACCAGCAGTGTCCACACCAGTAACCACACCAGCAGTGTCCACACCAGTAACCACACCAGCAGTGCCCACACCAGTAACCACACCAGCAGTGCCCACACCAGTAACCACACCACCAGTGTCCACACCAGCAGTGTCCACACCAGCAGTGTCCACACCAGCAGTGTCCACACCAGCAGTGTCCACACCAGCAGTGTCCACACCAGCAGTGTCCACACCAGCAGTGTCCACACCAGCAACCACACCAGCAGTGTCCACACCAGCAACCACACCAGCAGTGTCCACACCAGCAACCACACCAGCAGTGTCCACACCAGCAACCACACCAGCAGTGTCCACACCAGTAACCACACCAGCAGTGTCCACACCAGTAACCACACCAGCAGTGTCCACACCAGTAACCACACCAGCAGTGTCCACACCAGTAACCACACCAGCAGTGTCCACACCAGTAACCACACCAGCAGTGTCCACACCAGTAACCACACCAGCAGTGTCCACACCAGTAACCACACCAGCAGTGTCCACACCAGTAACCACACCAGCAGTGTCCACACCAGTAACCACACCAGCAGTGTCCACACCAGTAACCACACCAGCAGTGTCCACACCAGTAACCACACCAGCAGTGTCCACACCAGTAACCACACCAGCTGTGCCCACACCAGTAACCACACCAGTAACCACACCAGCAGTGTCCACACCAGTAACCACACCAGGTGCCCACACCAGTAACCACACCAGGTGCCCACACCAGTACCCACACCAGCAGTGCCCACACCAGTAACCACACCAGCAGTGCCCACACCAGTAACCACACCAGCAGTGCCCACACCAGTAGCGTCGGACCCATGATGTGGTAGAGAACCATCAACACAGAACAATTGAAGGTGTTTGGGCGTGTGTCCCTCACTTAAAGGATCCCAGAACTAATGTGACACGATCAGGGCTATACGACCGTCCCACGTGGCAGTTAGACCACCAATAGTGGCCACGCGTGAGAGGCGGCCTTATTGACCTTTGAGGTAGAGGCGCAAATCCCTGGAGCCGTCGCAGGTGTAAGTCAGAGACAAAGGAAGCAGGAGACGTTGAGTGTTTATTAAGTATACAGAAATCTGGCGCATTTTCTGGTTTAGTTATTGAGGTTTGTGTGAGAAGTATTGTAGTGGGTGTTTATGTGAGGGGGTGTTGTGACGGGGTGATGTATAGGTGGCGGTAGAGGGTCCGTTGTGCCTGTATTGGGAGGGGGGGGGGGGTTAAGGGGTAATGAATAGGTGGAGAGAGGGGGGGGCGGTGTACCTGTAAGGGGGTTTAGGAGGTAATGTATTGGTGGATGAAGGGGGCCGGTTGTTCGTGTATTAAGGTGTTGGGCTCTATAATGTGGACGGGAATTTGTCTTATACACATGTTAAGACACGAGAGAGCATCCAAGGCACACGCACACACCCCCTTCTCTCCCTCACTTAATATCTAAGCGGTTATAAACACACAAACATAATAACACACATTGCCCCCACCAATACTATCCTGCACTGCCCCGACACAAACACCTACCACCACCACCACCACCACCACCACCATCTCAATAACTACATTGTCGCCCCTCTGCACACCACAACACCACACCAGCACACAACATAGATCAGTCTTCTACCTCGAAGAACTTCACCTGCCTGAGCAAGCCCGCGAGCTCATGCCTGTAAAGAGGTTACCTCCCTGGGAGGATGACCCATGCAGGATAATCATCAAGGAAATGTCAACGAAAAAGTCCAACATGATAGCTCAAAAAATGAGGCACAATTATCTCGAGAAAATCTTTAAAGAAGCCGGAAATGAGTCAGATCAAATCTACACTGATGGGTCATCTAGCTGGTGCAGCATACACTGTAATTAGGAATAATGCCCTACAACGTGGACATGAAGGAAAAGCCCGTATTGAGAACTATGCCTCTTCAACACAAGCGGAGCTAACTGCTATTGGTGGCGTTAAGATTCCTTGAACGAAGCACTAACGGTGCAGGGATCTGCACTGATTCTAAAGCAGCGCTACAAAGCCTGGCAGAAAGTGTGGTGGTAGGTAGTATCAGGCAGAAAGTCTTGCGATAGTCGCTGAGATTAAGAGAGCTGTGAGAGTACTAACTAATCAAGGAAGAGTCGTCAAATTTCTGTGGATCCCCTCCCATGTTGGAATATGTGGAAATGAATGAGCAGATGTGCTGGCTGCTGAAGGCGCTGAAAGAGACCACCTTGAGTACTTCATACCCAAGACTCCTCTACAAATTAGAGGTATCATCAGGCAATATCACCGTGACAAGGTTGCTGAGGAAAGGAAAATAGAACAACTCGGTGAATCTGTACGCTGGTTCAATGCGGTTGCAGCTGGCAATCCCAGTCATTATGGACGAAGAGGTGGCCGCAGGAGAGAATCAGTAATAGCAAGAATCCGTTTTGGATACAAATATCCACGGAGATTCGGAATGGAAACAACAGTTGAGCAGAGGAGTTGCAGAATCTGTGGTGAGAGTGATGGACACCGCCTTGACCGCTACCTGAGAGAGTGTGGACATCTAAGAGTCATTAGAAATATGTGTAGAATAATAAACCCTGCAATGTTTGAGTTAGGAAAACACTATTTGTCAAATATAGATACTGTTCTAAAAGATTCCCCCCATTTTGCACCAGCAAGATAACGTAAGATTTAAAGGTTGACGAATGTTAATCTTGTTTGATAAGCTGTTCACTTGAGACAGTTAAGCAAGTCCCAGCTGTGTCTGGGTACAAGTGACAGGATGAACAACCCAGCGGGTTTTCTTCCTATTGGGGAGTGTTGTACATGCTGCTATGGCGGTGTGTCCACTCCCAGGATGAGTGGCGCTGTCCAATAAACTCACCCCTCGGGGCAAAGTTGAAAATTTTAAACCACACCAGCACACCCCACACCACCAGCACACCCCACACCACCAACACACCCCACCAGCACACCTCACACCACCACACACCACCACACCCCACCACCACCACACCCCACCACCACCACACCCCACCACCACCACACCCCACCACCACCCCACCCCACCAGCACACCCCACCAGCACACCCCACACCACCAACACACCCCACCAGCACACCCCACACCACCACACACCACCACCACCACACCCCACCACCACACCCAACACCACCAACACACCCCACCAGCACACCCCACACCACCACACACCACCACCACTACGCCCCACACCACCACACACACCCACCACCACACCCCACCAACACACCCCACACCAACACACCCCACCAGCACACCCCACACCACCACACACCACCACCACCACACCCCACACCACCACACCCCACACCACCACACACCACCACCACACCCCACCACCACACCCCACACCACCAACACACACCACCACACACCACCACCACCACACACCACCACCACCACACCCCACCACCACCACACCCCACCACCACACCCCACACCACCACCACACCCCACCAGCACACCCCACCACCACACCCCACACCACCAACACACCCCACCACCACACACCACCACCACACACCACCACCACACACCCCACCACCACCACCACACCACCACCACACACCACCACCACACCCCACCACCACACACCACCACCACCACACACCCCACCACCACACACCACCACCACACACCCCACCACCACACCCCACCACCACACCCCACCACCACACACCACCACCACACACCACCACACACCCCACCACCACACACCCCACCACCACACACCACCACCACCACACACCACCACCACAAGCCACTGATCCTAACACTTGCCCCACACAGTAGAGGTATGCAGCTTGGTGAGGCGGAGTATCGACGGCAGTGACCACCAACTCTCCATAATTCATGTGTCACACACTAGGGGAACTTCCCCCCCCCCTCTCGATGGTCTTAAAATTGGTGTTCCATTGTCAAGGGTAGGGATGGGGGGGGGCAGAATAGGGGGATGGGAAAGAGAGGTAGAGGAGTGGTTATTGGCGGGGGTAAGGGGGTGATTTTTATTTGTTGGTTGGTAGTGTACTTGTTGTCGTTGTTCGTAATATTTTTCTGCCACTTTGGCTGGTAGATGCAGTAAAACCTGGTTTTTCATGCATTAGAGCTTTATCGACTTTCTTGGTCTCATTCTTTTAATGTATGGGAAGAAAATGTATATATGCTGGTTAGCATTGTAAATGTGTGGCCACGTCTGTGGTAGAAAATAATAATCATTTTTTTTTATTATTTATATATATATATATATATATATATATATATATATATATAAATAATCATTTTTTTTATTATTTATATATATATGTAATATATATATATATATTATTTATATATATATGTAATATATATATATATATATATATATATATATATATATATATATATATATATATACATATATATATATATATATATATATATATATATATATATATATATATATATATATATATAATATATACAACCCATCCTCCTGTTTAATATATTACCTATTGTGACGGTCAATATTCACGAATTCGTACGTACTTATCTTTTAGACAGTAGTATACTGACTAATAAGGAATTCTTTTAAAATAAATGAAGCTAAAAAACAAACTTAAATATTCCTAGGCCTAGTGTAGCACACACATGGACAATATTAGGCCTCAGATATCGTGTATTAGGCCTAGGAGGTTAGGATAGTTTAGTTTGTCAAAGCAACACACGAAAAAAATAGTTTTCCGGTTTGTCCAACTCAATAATTCAGATTTCTACTTTCGTTGTACGTCTGTATACGTACTATGCTCCTCTACGTTACTATAAGTACTACCAAAACAGGAGGATCATGAGTATCATAATCATCATTGTCACTCATCATCACTGTCATCACCATCACTATGATGATGCTGATAGTACAAGATAATATGAAAGAGAATTGTGAAACATTGACAGTATATTGGGAGAGGTTGCAGGACAATATGGTGACATTCCCGGCTGCTTGTGAAGCAAGTTGTAGCTGTCAGTGAGGGAGGGGGGCAGAGTCGAGCGGCCGCCACCACAACTGTCGACCCAGAGTGCTGTGTTGAGTAGCATTGTTGCCATGTTGTGAGGGATCTATGGGACCTCCCTCGAGTACCATGGCTGTGTTAGGTGACTTGATGTCTGCAACAGATCCTATAAGCTCTTCATCCTTTCTTTTGCCTATCTTCCTCACCTTTCTCGCCTGGCTTTATCGCCTCCCTCTCTCTCTCTCATCTCGCTCTCTCATGCTCCACGTTTCCACGCTATATTATTTAATATATACGCACCATTTGCCTACTCCAAGGATGTGTTGCTCGGGAGGGCTTGACGTGGCTAAGTTGAAGGCACACACTCCACCACTCTACTATTCTTCATCAATCTATGTCATCCATAAGGCATTATTTACACCACGCTGTTGTGGGAATACGAACCGTATGTGTCCATGTCTCGTAGCATTGCCTCTCAAACATGAAGTGGCGGAGGGGATATTTCCGTTGGGTCGGGTTTCGCGGTGGGGGTTCGAACCCGGGGTGTTAGGCGTTGTAATGATCGCCGCGTGTGGTGTATTGAGGTGCTTTATTAATGCTGCGTTATGATGATGTAGGGCCGGGGTAGAATGGTGACCGGATTGCTGTGCATATATCACCGCCTTGCTAATCTCCCCCCTCTGAAGGTGGTGAGTTATGGCTGGGGAAACCACCTGTGGATATAATGTGGTCAGGCGCGCGCCCCCAGCAGCCCGGCCTCTTGCCAATTACGTCGCTTGTCGCTCCTATGCGCGCTCAGGCTATAAATGGACGGAATTTGAAATGAAATCTGCTGACGAAAGTGACGTACTGTTAGGTTTTCCGTTTTGAGTCCTCCAGCTTACTGGGTTAGCTTAGGAGAGGTTATCTTGAGATAATTTCGGGGCTTAGCGTCCCCGCGGCCCGGTCCTCGACCAGGCCTCCTTTTTCTTACCCCCCCCCCCCCCCCAGGAAGCAGCCAGTAGCAGCTGTTTAATTTAACTAACTCTAACTGTCTGAGGACGGGTTAGAGAAGACAGTATCTTAACCCCCTTTTCCCCGGCCACCACACGCAAAGTAACGCTAATCACCCCCCCCCCGTCACCCCTGCCATTCCCCTTCCCCCCCACCCCCAACCCATTCCCCTCGCCCCCACCTCACCCCTTCCACTCCCCACTCGCTGCGATACGTAAAATATTGCTTGTCTCTTTCCCCTAAGTTGCTGCCCGTAAATTATCGCTTCACCCACTGGCCACGGTGCGTCAAGTAACCTGGCCACGATGCGTCAAGTAACCTGGCCACGATGCGTCAAGTAACCTGGCCACGATGCGTCAAGTAACCTGGCCACGATGCGTCAAGTAACCTGGCCACGATGCGTCAAGTAACCTGGCCACGATGCGTCAAGTAACCTGGCCACGATGCGTCAAGTAACCTGGCCACGATGCGTCAAGTAACCTGGCCACGATGCGTCAAGTAACCTGGCCGCGATGCGTCAACTAACCTGGCCGCGATGCGTCAAGGAACCTGGCCGCGATCCGTCAACTAACCTGGCCACGATGCGTCAACTAACCTGGCCACGATGCGTCAAGTAACCTGGCCACGATGCGTCAAGTAACCTGGCCACGATGCGTCAAGTAACCTGGCCACGATGCGTCAAGTAACCTGGCCACGATGCGTCAAGTAACCTGGCCACGATGCGTCAAGTAACCTGGCCACGATGCGTCAAGTAACCTGGCCACGATGCGTCAAGTAACCTGGCCACGATGCGTCAAGTAACCTGGCCACGATGCGTCAAGTAACCTGGCCACGATGCGTCAAGTAACCTGGCCACGATGCGTCAAGTAACCTGGCCACGATGCGTCAAGTAACCTGGCCACGATGCGTCAAGTAACCTGGCCACGATGCGTCAAGTAACCTGGCCACGATGCGTCAAGTAACCTGGCCACGATGCGTCAAGTAACCTGGCCACGATGCGTCAAGTAACCTGGCCACGATGCGTCAAGTAACCTGGCCACGATGCGTCAAGTAACCTGGCCACGATGCGTCAAGTAACCTGACCACAATGCGTCAAGTAACCTGACCACAATGCGTCAAGTAACCTGGCCACGATGCGTCAAGTAACCTGGCCACGATGCGTCAAGTAACCTGGCCACGATGCATCAAATAACCTGGCCACGGTGCGTCAAGTAACCTGGCCACGATGCGTCAAGTAACCTGGCCACGATGCGTCAAGTAACCTGGCCACGATGCGTCAAGTAACCTGGTCACGATGCGTCAAGTAACCTGGCCACGATGCGTCAAGTAACCTGGCCACGATGCGTCAAGTAACCTGGCCACGATGCGTCAAGTAACGTGACCACAATGCGTCAAGTAACCTGGCCACAATGCGTCAAGTAACCTGGCCACGATGCGTCAAGTAACCTGGCCACGATGCGTCAAGTAACCTGGCCACGATGCGTCAAGTAACCTGGCCACGATGCGTCAAGTAACCTGGCCACGATGCGTCAAGTAACCTGGCCACGATGCGTCAAGTAACGTGACCACAATGCGTCAAGTAACCTGGCCACAATGCGTCAAGTAACCTGGCCACGATGCGTCAAGTAACCTGGCCACGATGCGTCAAGTAACCTGGCCACGATGCGTCAAGTAACGCAGGTGTCTCCCCACGCTAAAGATTAATGAAGGTCTTTGGCTAAATTAGCCTTTTGTGGCAGTTTTGTATAATTTTTATTGAGATTAACATACAGGAAAATGTTATGGGTGCCTGGGTACAGATGTTGTAGTTGTATGAGTTGTATGTTCCACGTGACATATCTGAAGACTGTTCCACATGACATATCTGAAGACTGTTCCACATGACATATCTGAAGACTGTTCCACATGACATATCTGAAGACTGTTCCACATGACATATCTGAAGACTGTTCCACATGACATATCTGAAGACTGTTCCACATGACATATCTGAAGACTGTTCCACATGACATATCTGAAGACTGTTCCACATGACATATGTGAAGACTGTTCCACATGACATATCTGAAGACTGTTCCACGTGACATATCTGAAGACTGTTCCACATGACATATCTGAAGACTGTTCCACATGACATATCTGAAGACTGTTCCACATGACATATCTGAAGACTGTTCCACATGACATATCTGAAGACTGCTCCACATGACATATCTGAAGACTGTTCCACATGACATATCTGAAGACTGTTCCACATGACATATCTGAAGACTGTTCCACGTGACATATCTGAAGACTGCTCCACATGACATATCTGAAGACTGTTCCACAAGACATATGTGAAGACTGTTCCACATGACATATGTGAAGACTGTTCCACATGACATATGTGAAGACTGTTCCACATGACATATCTGAAGACTGTTCCACATGACCTATCTGAAGACTGTTCCACATGACCTATCTGAAGACTGTTCCACATGACCTATGTGAAGACTGTTCCACATGACATATGTGAAGACTGTTCCACATGACATATCTGAAGACTGTTCCACATGACATATCTGAAGACTGTTCCACATGACATATCTGAAGACTGTTCCACATGACATATCTGAAGACTGTTCCACATGACATATCTGAAGACTGTTCCACATGACATATCTGAAGACTGTTCCACATGACATATCTGAAGACTGTTCCACATGACATATCTGAAGACTGTTCCACATGACCTATCTGAAGACTGTTCCACATGACATATGTGAAGACTGTTCCACATGACATATGTGAAGACTGTTCCACATGACATATGTGAAGACTGTTCCACATGACATATCTGAAGACTGTTCCACATGACATATCTGAAGACTGTTCCACATGACATATCTGAAGACTGTTCCACATGACATATCTGAAGACTGTTCCACATGACATATCTGAAGACTGTTCCACATGACATATCTGAAGACTGTTCCACATGACATATGTGAAGACTGTTCCACATGACCTATCTGAAGACTGTTCCACATGACATATCTGAAGACTGTTCCACATGACATATCTGAAGACTGTTCCACATGACATATCTGAAGACTGTTCCACATGACATATCTGAAGACTGTTCCACATGACATATCTGAAGACTGTTCCACATGACATATCTGAAGACTGTTCCACATGACATATCTGAAGACTGTTCCACATGACCTATCTGAAGACTGTTCCACATGACATATCTGAAGACTGTTCCACATGACATATCTGAAGACTGTTCCACATGACCTATCTGAAGACTGTTCCACATGACATCTGAAGACTGTTCCACATGACATATCTGAAGACTGTTCCACATGACATATCTGAAGACTGTTCCACATGACATATCTGAAGACTGTTCCACATGACATATCTGAAGACTGTTCCACATGACATATCTGAAGACTGTTCCACATGACATATCTGAAGACTGTTCCACATGACCTATCTGAAGACTGTTCCACATGACCTATCTGAAGACTGTTCCACATGACATCTGAAGACTGTTCCACATGGCATATCTGAAGACTGTTCCACATGACCTATCTGAAGACTGTTCCACATGACATCTGAAGACTGTTCCACATGACATATCTGAAGACTGTTCCACATGACATATCTGAAGACTGTTCCACATGACATATCTGAAGACTGTTCCACATGACATATCTCAAGACTGTTCCACATGACCTATCTGAAGACTGTTCCACATGACCTATCTGAAGACTGTTCCACATGACATATCTGAAGACTGTTCCACATGACCTATCTGAAGACTGTTCCACATGACATCTGAAGACTGTTCCACATGACATATCTGAAGACTGTTCCACATGACATATCTGAAGACTGTTCCACATGACATATCTGAAGACTGTTCCACATGACATATCTGAAGACTGTTCCACATGACATATCTGAAGACTGTTCCACATGACCTATCTGAAGACTGTTCCACATGACATCTGAAGACTGTTCCACATGACATATCTGAAGACTGTTCCACATGACCTATCTGAAGACTGTTCCACATGACCTATCTGAAGACTGTTCCACATGACATATCTGAAGACTGTTCCACATGACATATCTGAAGACTGTTCCACATGACATATCTGAAGACTGTTCCACATGACATATCTGAAGACTGTTCCACATGACCTATCTGAAGACTGTTCACATGACATCTGAAGACTGTTCCACATGACATATCTGAAGACTGTTCCACATGACATATCTGAAGACTGTTCCACATGACATATCTGAACACTGTTCCACATGACATATCTGAACACTGTTCCACATGACATATCTGAAGACTGTTCCACATGACATATCTGAAGACTGTTCCACATGACCTATCTGAAGACTGTTCCACATGACCTATCTGAAGACTGTTCCACATGACATATCTGAAGACTGTTCCACATGACATATCTGAAGACTGTTCCACATGACCTATCTGAAGACTGTTCCACATGACCTATCTGAAGACTATTCCACATGACCTATCTGAAGACTGTTCCACATGACATATCTGAAGACTGTTCCACATGACATATCTGAAGACTGTTCCACATGACCTATCTGAAGACTGTTCCACATGACCTATCTGAAGACTGTTCCACATGACCTATCTGAAGACTGTTCCACATGACATATCTGAAGACTGTTCCACATGACATATCTGAAGACTGTTCCACATGACATATCTGAAGACTGTTCCACATGACATATCTGAAGACTGTTCCACATGACATATCTGAAGACTGTTCCACATGACCTATCTGAAGACTGTTCCACATGACATCTGAAGACTGTTCCACATGACATATCTGAAGACTGTTCCACATGACATATCTGAAGACTGTTCCACATGACATATCTGAACACTGTTCCACATGACATATCTGAACACTGTTCCACATGACATATCTGAAGACTGTTCCACATGACATATCTGAAGACTGTTCCACATGACCTATCTGAAGACTGTTCCACATGACCTATCTGAAGACTGTTCCACATGACATATCTGAAGACTGTTCCACATGACCTATCTGAAGACTATTCCACATGACATCTGAAGACTGTTCCACATGACCTATCTGAAGACTGTTCCACATGACCTATCTGAAGACTGTTCCACATGACATATCTGAAGACTGTTCCACATGACATATCTGAAGACTGTTCCACATGACATATCTGAAGACTGTTCCACATGACATATCTGAAGACTGTTCCACATGACATATCTGAAGACTGTTCCACATTCCATATCTGAAGACTGTTCCACATGACATCTGAACACTGTTCCACATGACATATCTGAAGACTTCCACATGACATATCTGAAGACTGCTCCACATTCCATATCTGAACATTGTTCCACATGACATATCTGAACACTGTTCCACATGACATATCTGAAGACTGCTCCACATTCCATATCTGAAGACTGCTCCACATTCCATATCTGAAGACTGTTCCACATTCCATATCTGAAGACTGCTCCACATTCCATATCTGAAGACTGTTCCACATGACATCTGAAGACTGTTCCACATTCCATATCTGAACACTGTTCCACATGACATATCTGAAGACTGTTCCACATGACATCTGAAGACTGTTCCACATGACATATCTGAAGACTGTTCCACATGACATATCTGAAGACTGTTCCACATGACATATGTGAAGACTGTTCCACATGACATATCTGAAGACTGTTCCACATGACCTATCTGAAGACTGTTCCACATGACCTATCTGAAGACTGTTCCACATGACCTATGTGAAGACTGTTCCACATGACCTATGTGAAGACTGTTCCACATGACATATCTGAAGACTGTTCCACATGACATATCTGAAGACTGTTCCACATGACATATCTGAAGACTGTTCCACATGACATATCTGAAGACTGTTCCACATGACATATCTGAAGACTGTTCCACATGACATATCTGAAGACTGTTCCACATGACATATCTGAAGACTGTTCCACATGACATATCTGAAGACTGTTCCACATGACCTATCTGAAGACTGTTCCACATGACATATGTGAAGACTATTCCACATGACATATGTGAAGACTGTTCCACATGACATATGTGAAGACTGTTCCACATGACATATGTGAAGACTGTTCCACATGACATATCTGAAGACTGTTCCACATGACATATCTGAAGACTGTTCCACATGACATATCTGAAGACTGTTCCACATGACATATCTGAAGACTGTTCCACATGACATATCTGAAGACTGTTCCACATGACATATCTGAAGACTGTTCCACATGACATATCTGAAGACTGTTCCACATGACCTATCTGAAGACTGTTCCACATGACCATCTGAAGACTGTTCCACATGACATATCTGAAGACTGTTCCACATGACCTATCTGAAGACTGTTTCCACATGACCTATCTGAAGACTGTTCCACATGACCTATCTGAAGACTGTTCCACATGACATATCTGAAGACTGTTCCACATGACATATCTGAAGACTGTTCCACATGACATATCTGAAGACTGTTCCACATGACATATCTGAAGACTGTTCCACATGACCTATCTGAAGACTGTTCCACATGACATCTGAAGACTGTTCCACATGACATATCTGAAGACTGTTCCACATGACCTATCTGAAGACTGTTCCACATGACCTATCTGAAGACTGTTCCACATGACCTATCTGAAGACTGTTCCACATGACATATCTGAAGACTGTTCCACATGACATATCTGAAGACTGTTCCACATGACATATCTGAAGACTGTTCCACATGACATATCTGAAGACTGTTCCACATGACCTATCTGAAGACTGTTCCACATGACCTATCTGAAGACTGTTCCACATGACATCTGAAGACTGTTCCACATGACATATCTGAAGACTGTTCCACATGACATATCTGAAGACTGTTCCACATGACATATCTGAAGACTGTTCCACATGACCTATCTGAAGACTGTTCCACATGACATATCTGAAGACTGTTCCACATGACATATCTGAAGACTGTTCCACATGACATATCTGAACACTGTTCCACATGACATATCTGAAGACTGTTCCACATGACATATCTGAAGACTGTTCCACATGACCTATCTGAAGACTGTTCCACATGACATATCTGAAGACTGTTCCACATGACCTATCTGAAGACTGTTCCACATGACATATGTGAAGACTGTTCCACATGACATATGTGAAGACTGTTCCACATGACATATGTGAAGACTGTTCCACTGACATATGTGAAGACTGTTCCACATGACATATGTGAAGACTGTTCCACATGACATATGTGAAGACTGTTCCACATGACATATCTGAAGACTGTTCCACATGACATATCTGAAGACTGTTCCACATGACATATCTGAAGACTGTTCCACATGACATATCTGAAGACTGTTCCACATGACATATCTGAAGACTGTTCCACATGACATATCTGAAGACTGTTCCACATGACATATCTGAAGACTGTTCCACATGACATATCTGAAGACTGTTCCACATGACCTATCTGAAGACTGTTCCACATGACATCTGAAGACTGTTCCACATGACATATCTGAAGACTGTTCCACATGACCTATCTGAAGACTGTTCCACATGACATCTGAAGACTGTTCCACATGACATATCTGAAGACTGTTCCACATGACATATCTGAAGACTGTTCCACATGACATATCTGAAGACTGTTCCACATGACATATCTGAAGACTGTTCCACATGACATATCTGAAGACTGTTCCACATGACCTATCTGAAGACTGTTCCACATGACATCTGAAGACTGTTCCACATGACATATCTGAAGACTGTTCCACATGACCTATCTGAAGACTGTTCCACATGACCTATCTGAAGACTGTTCCACATGACATATCTGAAGACTGTTCCACATGACATATCTGAAGACTGTTCCACATGACCTATCTGAAGACTGTTCCACATGACCTATCTGAAGACTGTTCCACATGACATATCTGAAGACTGTTCCACATGACATATCTGAAGACTGTTCCACATGACCTATCTGAAGACTGTTCCACATGACATCTCTGAAGACTGTTCCACATGACCTATCTGAAGACTGTTCCACATGACCTATCTGAAGACTGTTCCACATGACCTATCTGAAGACTGTTCCACATGACCTATCTGAAGACTGTTCCACATGACATATCTGAAGACTGTTCCACATGACATATCTGAAGACTGTTCCACATGACCTATCTGAAGACTGTTCCACATGACCTATCTGAAGACTGTTCCACATGACCTATCTGAAGACTGTTCCACATGACCTATCTGAAGACTGTTCCACATGACCTATCTGAAGACTGTTCCACATGACATCTGAAGACTGTTCCACATGACATATCTGAAGACTGTTCCACATGACATATCTGAAGACTGTTCCACATGACCTATCTGAAGACTGTTCCACATGACATATCTGAAGACTGTTCCACATGACATATCTGAAGACTGTTCCACATGACATATCTGAAGACTGTTCCACATGACATATCTGAAGACTGTTCCACATGACATATCTGAAGACTGTTCCACATGACATATCTGAAGACTGTTCACATGACATATCTGAAGACTGTTCCACATGACCTATCTGAAGACTGTTCCACATGACCTATCTGAAGACTGTTCCACATGACCTATCTGAAGACTGTTCCACATGACCTATCTGAAGACTGTTCCACATGACCTATCTGAAGACTGTTCCACATGACATATCTGAAGACTGTTCCACATGACCTATCTGAAGACTATTCCACATGACATCTGAAGACTGTTCCACATGACATATCTGAAGACTGTTCCACATGACATATCTGAAGACTGTTCCACATGACATATCTGAAGACTGTTCCACATGACATATCTGAAGACTGTTCCACATGACATATCTGAAGACTGTTCCACATGACATATCTGAAGACTGTTCCACATTCCATATCTGAAGACTGTTCCACATGACATATCTGAACACTGTTCCACATGACATATCTGAAGACTTCCACATGACATATCTGAAGACTGCTCCACATTCCATATCTGAACACTGTTCCACATGACATATCTGAACACTGTTCCACATGACATATCTGAAGATTGCTCCACATTCCATATCTGAAGACTGTTCCACATGACATATCTGAAGACTGCTCCACACATTCCATATCTGAAGACTGTTCCACATGACAATCTGAAGACTGTTTCCACATTACATATCTGAACGACTGTTCCAACATGACCTATCTGAAGACTGTTCCACATGACATATCTGAAGACTGTTCCACATGACCTATCTGAAGACTGTTCCACATGACATATGCTGAAGACTGTTCCACATGACATAATCTGAAGACTGTTCCACATGACATATCTGAAGCACTGTTCCACATGACATATCTGAAGACTGTTCCACATGACATATCTGAAGACTGTTCCACATGACATATCTGAAGACTGTTCCACATGACATATCTGAAGACTGTTCCACATGACCTATCTGAAGACTGTTCCACATGACCTATCTGAAGACTGTTCCACATGACATATCTGAAGACTGTTCCACATGACATATCTGAAGACTATTCCACATGACCTATCTGAAGACTGTTCCACATGACCATATCTGAAGACTGTTCCACATGACCTATCTGAAGACTGTTCCACATGACATATCTGAAGACTGTTCCACATGACATATCTGAAGACTGTTCCACATGACATATCTGAAGACTGTTCCACATGACATATCTGAAGACTGTTCCACATGACATATCTGAACACTGTTCCACATGACATATCTGAAGACTTCCACATGACATATCTGAAGACTGCTCCACATTCCATATCTGAACACTTCCACATGACATATGTGAAGACTGTTCCACATGACATATCTGAAGACTGTTCCACATGACCTATCTGAAGACGGTTCCACATGACCTATCTGAAGACTGTTCCACATGACCTATGTGAAGACTGTTCCACATGACATATGTGAAGACTGTTCCACATGACATATCTGAAGACTGTTCCACATGACATATCTGAAGACTGTTCCACATGACATATCTGAAGACTGTTCCACATGACATATCTGAAGACTGTTCCACATGACATATCTGAAGACTGTTCCACATGACATATCTGAAGACTGTTCCACATGACCTATCTGAAGACTGTTCCACATGACCTATCTGAAGACTGTTCCACATGACATATGTGAAGACTGTTCCACATGACATATGTGAAGACTGTTCCACATGACATATGTGAAGACTGTTCCACATGACATATGTGAAGACTGTTCCACATGACATATCTGAAGACTGTTCCACATGACATATCTGAAGACTGTTCCACATGACATATCTGAAGACTGTTCCACATGACATATCTGAAGACTGTTCCACATGACATATCTGAAGACTGTTCCACATGACATATCTGAAGACTGTTCCACATGACATATCTGAAGACTGTTCCACATGACATATCTGAAGACTGTTCCACATGACCTATCTGAAGTGACCTATCTGAAGACTGTTCCACATGACATCTGAAGACTGTTTCCACATGACATATCTGAAGACTGTTCCACATGACCTATCTGAAGACTGTTCCACATGACCTATCTGAAGACTGTTCCACATGACATATCTGAAGACTGTTCCACATGACATATCTGAAGACTGTTCCACATGACATATCTGAAGACTGTTCCACATGACATATCTGAAGACTGTTCCACATGACCTATCTGAAGACTGTTCCACATGACATCTGAAGACTGTTCCACATGACATATCTGAAGACTGTTCCACATGACCTATCTGAAGACTGTTCCACATGACCTATCTGAAGACTGTTCCACATGACCTATCTGAAGACTGTTCCACATGACATATCTGAAGACTGTTCCACATGACATATGTGAAGACTGTTCCACATGACATATGTGAAGACTGTTCCACATGACATATGTGAAGACTGTTCCACATGACATATGTGAAGACTGTTCCACATGACATATGTGAAGACTGTTCCACATGACATATCTGAAGACTGTTCCACATGACATATCTGAAGACTGTTCCACATGACATATCTGAAGACTGTTCCACATGACATATCTGAAGACTGTTCCACATGACATATCTGAAGACTGTTCCACATGACATATCTGAAGACTGTTCCACATGACATATCTGAAGACTGTTCCACATGACATATCTGAAGACTGTTCCACATGACCTATCTGAAGACTGTTCCACATGACCTATCTGAAGACTGTTCCACATGACATCTGAAGACTGTTCCACATGACATATCTGAAGACTGTTCCACATGACATATCTGAAGACTGTTCCACATGACATCTGAAGACTGTTCCACATGACATATCTGAAGACTGTTCCACATGACATATCTGAAGACTGTTCCACATGACATATCTGAAGACTGTTCCACATGACATATCTGAAGACTGTTCCACATGACCTATCTGAAGACTGTTCCACATGACTATCTGAAGACTGTTCCACATGACATATCTGAAGACTGTTCCACATGACCTATCTGAAGACTGTTCCACATGACCTATCTGAAGACTGTTCCACATGACCTATCTGAAGACTGTTCCACATGACCTATCTGAAGACTGTTCCACATGACATATCTGAAGACTGTTCCACATGACATATCTGAAGACTGTTCCACATTCCATATCTGAAGACTGTTCCACATGACATATCTGAACACTGTTCCACATGACATATCTGAAGACTTCCACGTGACATATCTGAAGACTGCTCCACATTCCATATCTGAACACTGTTCCACATGACATATCTGAACACTGTTCCACATGACATATCTGAAGACTGCTCCACATTCCATATCTGAAGACTGTTCCACATGACATATCTGAAGACTGCTCCACATTCCATATCTGAAGACTGTTCCACATGACATCTGAAGACTGTTCCACATTCCATATCTGAACACTGTTCCACATGACATCTGAAGACTGTTCCACATGACATATCTGAAGACTGTTCCACATGACATATCTGAAGACTGTTCCACATGACATATCTGAACACTGTTCCACATGACATATCTGAAGACTGTTCCACATGACATATCTGAAGACTGTTCCACATGACCTATCTGAAGACTGTTCCACATGACCTATCTGAAGACTGTTCCACATGACATATCTGAAGACTGTTCCACATGACATATCTGAAGACTGTTCCACATGACCTATCTGAAGACTGTTCCACATGACCTATCTGAAGACTGTTCCACATGACCTATCTGAAGACTGTTCCACATGACATATCTGAAGACTGTTCCACATTCCATATCTGAAGACTGTTCCACATTCCATATCTGAAGACTGTTCCACATGACATATCTGAACACTGTTCCACATGACATATCTGAAGACTTCCACATGACATATCTGAAGACTGCTCCACATTCCATATCTGAACACTGTTCCACATGACATATCTGAACACTGTTCCACATGACATATCTGAAGACTGCTCCACATTCCATATCTGAAGACTGTTCCACATGACATATCTGAAGACTGCTCCACATGACATATGTGAAGACTGTTCCACATGACATATCTGAAGACTGCTCCACATTCCATATCTGAAGACTGTTCCACATGACATCTGAAGACTGTTCCACATTCCATATCTGAACACTGTTCCACAACATATATGTGAAGACTATTCCACATGACATCTGAAGACTGTTCCACATCACATATCTGAAGCCACGGGGAAGGGAAGGCAACTAGCAGGAGAGAGCGCCAAGCCATTACGACTATATAGTATTTGGAAGGGATCAAGATAGGGACTTGGGATAGGACGGGATAGGATGGGATACGATGGGATACATGTTTACACAGGCCAAGCATCCCGGACAATTGTATTTCACAACAGATATTCCTAAAAATATTTACTGTCTTAAATTGATGAGTGAATAAAGATAAATTTTGAATGCAATGGTCATTCACCAGTTTAAATTTAGGCTGAAATACAGGCTGATTCTTAGGCCTCCGTGAGTTGGATGACAGTAGGTGATTTACGGGGAGGTGGCTGACAGTAGGTGATTTACGTGAGGTGACTGACAGTAGGTGATTTACGTGAGGTGGCTGACAGTAGGTGATTTACGTGAGGTGGCTGACAGTAGGTGATTTACGTGAGGTGGCTGACAGTAGGTGATTTACGTGAGGTGACTGACAGTAGGTGATTTACGTGAGGTGACTGACAGTAGGTGATTTACGGCGAGGTGACTGACAGTAGGTGATTTACGGCGAGGTGACTGACAGTAGGTGATTTACGTGAGGTGACTGACAGTAGGTGATTTACGTGAGGTGGCTGACAGTAGGTGATTTACGTGAGGTGACTGACAGTAGGTGATTTACGGCGAGATGACTGACAGTAGGTGATTTACGGCGAGGTGGCTGACAGTAGGTGATTTACGTGAGGTGGCTGACAGTAGATGACACACAAGGTGGTTTACTGAACGTGTCATACGCGAGCTGTATGTTTGTAAACAAAAATACACTATATTGAACAACTGTTTAGTTGTTCGGAAGGGTTTGGGGGCGTTTCAACACTACAGCTGCACCTGTTTTCACGGTGCAGCTGTCTTGGAGGTGGTCAGCTCCCTGCACGTGCGGTATGAGGCTCGAGTTTTCCCCTTCACGTGTAATTGGGCGCGAGTTTTTCTAACGCATGTAGGCTGGGCCGCGAGTTTTTCTAACGCATGTAGGCTGGGCCGCGAGTTTTTCTAACGCATGTAGGCTGGACCGCGAGTTTTTCTAACGCATGTAGGCTGGGCCGCGAGTTTTTCTAACGCATGTAGGCTGGGCCGCGAGTTTTTCTAACGCATGTAGGCTGGGCCGCGAGTTTTTCTAACGCACGTAGGCTGGACTGCGAATTTTCCCTACTCATGTGGGTTAGCGACTACGTGTTTTCCCCACACATGCGGGTTGAGACCTGCGAGTTTCCCCTACACATGTGGTAGTAATAAGACAATAATTACTTATATATTTTGGCTTAGCGATACAATTATGCAAGAACCGAACAATTTAACAATCAATTTATGTAATAATCCAATAAATTATTTAGCGAATAATACAGCCCATCCTCTTGTTTTTGGAGTACTTATAGTGAAGCTGAGAACTATAGTACATATACCGAGGCAATTAGAAAGTAGAAGTTGGACATATTGAATTTAGACACACCGGAAAAGATTTTATATTTATGTTGCAAACACAAACTTTAACTAACCAAACCTTCTTAGGCCTAATACAAGCAATCTGAGGCCCAATATAGTATATGTGTGTGCTATACTAAGCCTTGGAATTTTTAAGTTTGTATTTTAGCTTCATTTGTTTCGGACTGTAAAGTGAATAGTACAAAATTCTACTATCTAATTGCTTAGTACGTCAATGTTTGTACTATGGTGCGCATAGTTACAAAAAGTAATATATGCAAGCATAAGAAATATTGCCGGAACAACCGTGGACATCTTCAAGAGGAAACTAGATTTATTCCTCCAAGGAGTTCCGGACCAACCGGGCTGTGGTGGGTATGTGGGCCTGCGGGCCGCTCCAAGCAACAGCCTGGTGGACCAAACTCTCACAAGTCAAGCCTGGCCTCGGGCCGGGCTTGGGGAGTAGAAGAACTCCCAGAACCCCATCAAGCAGGTATATGTGGGCCTGCGGGCCGCTCCAAGCAACAGCCTGGTGGACCAAACTCTCACAAGTCAAGCCTGGCCTCGGGCCGGGCTTGGGGAGTAGAAGAACTCCCAGAACCCCATCAACCAGGTATCAACCAGGTAAACAGGAGGTTGGGTTGATTAATAAAATAACCAAGCAATTGCTAATTTAAAAATATCCCAATATTGTTTGTAATAAACAAATGCTATAATAAGCGAAATAGGTGAAAAACGAATATTGTAATAACGGATTATTTTAATAACCTAATAATTTGCAAATTAGTTGTCTCTGTCAGACGTTAGATTTACCGACAGTTACAGACTCTTTCTTCCCAGGACAATGTTCTTACAAAAGAGGTTTGTGTAACACAATAATGGAACCTGGGTACTACAGTATCAACCCTTGCTATACCCCCCATACACTCCCTGAACACCTACACCCTGCAGTACCTCCCTAGTGTCCAGTAGCCCCTACACCCTCTCACCGCGCCCTCCCCCAGGGAGCCTCACCGTCCAACTCAGGTCCTGAAGTTAACTGGAGGTTTGTGTACGGTTGGCTGGTTATTAAGGCAATTATGTAATTTGACGGGCATTACCGTGCGGGGACGGAGCCGGGTGAAAGATTGGTTGCCTTGTCCGCAGACTTTATACACACGCTGAATGATTGTATTGCAGGTTGGGTTACCGTTACCTGTGGCAGGTGGCTGCAGGTGACGGGTCTCCCAATCCTGAGCACTCCAGTTGCAAACTCTGTGAGCAGGAACTACGGCATGATCTCCCGCACTACATCACCGAATGCCCAGTTATTAGACCTTTCAGACCAGTTGGCATGAGGTACCTGGAGCTTTGCAATTACTTTATTCACTCTCGTATTCTTGAAGATATCCTCACAGTATACCCAAAATTTGCCAGTGCAGGCTATTAAACACATGGCCCTGTATGACTAACCATCCTGCGAGATGGGGACTTGTATTACCACTGCTACCTTATTCAATCTTGTGTTGTTGATATCCTCAAAATGCATCCGGAGTCTGCCAGTGCAGACCGCCTATCACATGTCTCTGTATGACTAACCATCCTGTGTGATGGGGATTTTATAGCATCACCCAGTTAGCTTTTTTTGACACACTGTACTCCACTTCATATAGTCTAGGGTAGCTGCACTAATGCAGATGTACCTAATGTGTTAATAAAAAAAAAAAAAATGTATTGCAGGTACTAAACATATGGCCCTGTATGACTAACCATCCTGCGAGATGGGGACTTGTATTACCACTGCTACCTTATTCAATCTTGTGTTGATGATATCCTCAAAATACGTCCGGAGTCTGCCAGTGCAGACTGCCCATCACATGCCCCTGTATGACTAACCATCCTGAGTGATGATGATTTTATAGCATCACCTAGTTAGCTTTTTTTTTGACACACTGTACTCCACTTCATATAGTCTAGGGTAGCTGCACTAATGCAGATGTACCTCATGTATTAATAAAAAAAAAGTTTTAAAATTGACAAATGTTCTTATCTTGAACATGCTAAATTTTCTAAATCGTATCATGGAATTCCCTTATATATTGTGTAGCAAATTAGTTGTTATATCTGATTAAACTTCATTATTGGTTATTTTGCCTGATGAAAACAAATTTGGGTTGCAAGGATCAGGTTGGGTTACCGTTACCTGTGGCAGGTGGCTGCAGGTGACGGATCTCCCAATCCTGAGCACTCCAGTTGCAAACTCTGTGAGCAGGAACTGCGGCACGATCTCCCGCACTACATGGATATCTTTGAGACATGTTTGAACTTTTTTTCCTTGGGAATCTAGGGTAAAATTTTTAAGTAGATGAGGAGCCTGTCCCACGGTTTACAACCTCTCTACAACTTCACAAGTTGCAAAAGGTCAGCGTGGGAAGATGTCCCGAGACTTAGTTTTGGGCACAAAATAATATTCCGGAACTTAGCAAGGTACCAGATTTCGGTAATTTATCGGTGATATATTTAGTTAACAAATTTCTAGTGAAATATTTATTTTCATAGTTCTGGAAACTTTATGTCCTCGCCTCCCTGTAGAGAAAAGATCATTTGTACTGGCGTTTAAGAAAGAAGAATAGCAGCAACAGAAAATGGAAGGCGAATGAATGAAAATATCATGGTAGACTGTCATATATCAGAGGGAGTGCTTATACTGAATAAACTCCTGGCTAAGTATAGGGAGAGGGTTTGAGCCCTGTCATCAAGACTGCTTCTCCAGTTTGTCTAATAATTACTGCTTGATAAAGTGGGTGTTGATAATTAGGAACATTTAGACGTTTCATGGGGTTGCTTCCCGCAAGACGAATGTGTGTGGTTTTTATATTAAGTGTACGCTTGTGTACGTGTTTTGTGTGTGTGTGTGTGTGTGTGTGTGTGTGTGTGTGTGTGTGTGTGTGTGTGTGTGTGTGTGTGTGTGTGTGTACTTACCACGTGATGAGTTTTGACTCTGGTCCCGCTATTGAACCTTTAACGGCTGGTTAATAGGATCCAGAGGTATTGGGCTCCTGTCATATTGACATTTGAAACTGTATGTGTTCGACTCCTGCTTGTCTGTGACCATTTTCTGACAAATATCACTCATCCTGTATAGTTTAGTGAGACTAACCCCAAGCATCTGGCCCCTACCTCGAACAGACTGATATTATATTTTGTAGATATGCTTATATTTATATATTTATATCTATTAAAGATAATGTCTGTCCGAATTTGGGGGCCAGATGCTAGGCAGCTAACCTCACCTAACTTTGCAGTGTGACCGGTCTTTGTCTGGGGACTGTCATAGATGGCTCAAGGTGGAACCCCAGGCCTCCCCTACGCGCTAAATAAATGGCAAATTATACTAGTTTTCGATATCATACCAGATGCCAGCCTCACTAAGATTTATTTAGCATATTGTTTTCTACGTGAATATTAGTTTCTCTTTACATACAGAAATCACAATAGCGTGATGTATCAAATGAACAAATCCACAAGGGCCGTGACGAGGATGGAACCTCAAGGTTCGTAGGGACGCACAAGGGACGTGGTAGGTTCGAATCCTCTTCCCGGCCCTTGTGGATTTGTTCATTAGTTTCCCTTATTTGTTTTTTTATTAAGGCAGTGTTTAGTGAAGATAGTTACAGGGCTGAAGGGAATGTGGTAAAGAGTAGAGAAGGGGCTGGATTTCACTGCTGGTACCAAGATCGAAGACCGGGCCGCGGGGACACTAAAAGCCCCGAAATCATCTCAAGATCTCAAGAAGATAAATATTGCTTCTAATTGTGGGACACTTTGTCTCTGTAAGGCAATAGCTATCACACCTTACCCCAGCCTAGTAGCAAGGTAGGCAATATGTGTTACCCCAGGGTGCTTGAGGCAGGCCTCAAGGGAGATACTGCCCCTTGGGCACTACAAGTTATTACGAAGGTAAGCATTATACCTTCTGTTGCTCCAGCTAGATAAGAGGATAAATATTATCCCATCTCCTACAGTGTTGTGGAGAGGCGGCACAATATGTATTACTCCCCTCCCCCCATGTTGTTCTTGTTTAAGATTTGCTACCTGGAACCAAAAGTTCCAAGTAGCACGGGCTATGGTGAGCCCGTAGTGGATTCTGTCCCTCCCCCAGACTTTTACCCCATATTCCCAGCCCCTTCTCACGATTCGCTACTTCGTAAAAAAATACAAGTGTTTTGCCTAACCAGAAACGTATGAACCCAAGCAACCCACTTAACCTGTCAAGACCGATACATAGAAAACGACAATATTATGGTGCTATAATTGTTACTAATACGTCGCATTTTTAACGGAATGATCGATTTCGCAAAAGTGCAACAAAGTGCATTAACATGGGTTGTTGTTGTTGTTGTACGCCCCTTTAACTCGGGCACGTTAAGAAATGCCCAGCACCTAGTGCCCAGCGTCTAGTGCCCAGCACCTAGTGCCCAGCACCTAGTGCCCAGCGTCTAGTGCCCAGCACCTAGTGCCCAGCACCTAGTGCCCAGCACCTAGTGCCCAGCACCTAGTGCCCAGCACCAAGTGCCCAGCACCAAGTGCCCAGCACCTAGTGCCCAGCGTCTAGTGCCCAGCACCAAGTGCCCAGCACCTAGTGCCCAGCACCTAGTGCCCAGCACCTAGTGCCCAGCACCAAGTGCCCAGCACCAAGTGCCCAGCACCAAGTGCCCAGCACCTAGTGCCCAGCACCTAGTGCCCAGCACCTAGTGCCCAGCACCTAGTGCCCAGCGTCTAGTGCCCAGCACCAAGTGCCCAGCACCAAGTGCCCAGCACCTAGTGCCCAGCGTCTAGTGCCCAGCACCTAGTGCCCAGCACCTAGTGCCCAGCACCTAGTGCCCAGCACCAAGTGCCCAGCACCAAGTGCCCAGCACCTAGTGCCCAGCGTCTAGTGCCCAGCACCTAGTGCCCAGCGTCTAGTGCCCAGCGTCTAGTGCCCAGCGTCTAGTGCCCAGCACCTAGTGCCCAGCACCTAGTGCCCAGCACCTAGTGCCCAGCACCTAGTGCCCAGCACCAAGTGCCCAGCACCAAGTGCCCAGCACCTAGTGCCCAGCGTCTAGTGCTCAGCACCTAGTGCTCAGCACCTAGTGCCCAGCGTCTAGTGCCCAGCACCTAGTGCCCAGCACCTAGTGCCCAGCACCTAGTGCCCAGCACCTAGTGCCCAGCACCTAGTGCCCAGCACCAAGTGCCCAGCACCTAGTGCCCAGCGTCTAGTGCCCAGCACCTAGTGCCCAGCACCTAGTGCCCAGCACCTAGTGCCCAGCACCTAGTGCCCAGCACCAAGTGCCCAGCACCTAGTGCCCAGCACCAAGTGCCCAGCACCTAGTGCCCAGCGTCTAGTGCCCAGCACCTAGTGCCCAGCACCTAGTGCCCAGCACCTAGTGCCCAGCACCTAGTGCCCAGCACCAAGTCCCCAGCACCAAGTGCCCAGCACCTAGTGCCCAGCGTCTAGTGCCCAGCACCTAGTGCTCAGCACCAAGTGCCCAGCACCTAGTGCCCAGCACCTAGTGCCCAGCGTCTAGTGCCCAGCGTCTAGTGCCCAGCACCTAGTGCCCAGCACCTAGTGCCCAGCACCTAGTGCCCAGCACCTAGTGCCCAGCACCAAGTCCCCAGCACCTAGTGCCCAGCACCTAGTGCCCAGCACCTAGTGCCCAGCGTCTAGTGCCCAGCGTCTAGTGCCCAGCACCTAGTCCCCAGCACCTAGTGCCCAGCACCTAGTGCCCAGCACCTAGTGCCCAGCACCTAGTGCCCAGCACCTAGTGCCCAGCACCTAGTCCCCAGCGCCTAGTGCCCAGCACCTAGCGCCCAGCACCTAGCGCCCAGCACCTAGTGCCCAGCACCTAGTGCCCAGCACCTAGTGCCCAGCACCTAGTGCCCAGCACCAAGTCCCCAGCACCAAGTGCCCAGCACCTAGTGCCCAGCGTCTAGTGCCCAGCACCTAGTGCCCAGCACCAAGTCCCCAGCACCTAGTGCCCAGCACCTAGTGCCCAGCGTCTAGTGCCCAGCGCCTAGTGCCCAGCACCAAGTCCCCAGCACCTAGTGCCCAGCGTCTAGTGCCCAGCACCTAGTGCCCAGCACCTAGTGCCCAGCACCTAGTGCCCAGCGTCTAGTGCCCAGCACCTAGTGCCCAGCGTCTAGTGCCCAGCACCTAGTGCCCAGCGTCTAGTGCCCAGCACCTAGTGCCCAGCACCAAGTCCCCAGCACCTAGTGCCCAGCACCTAGTGCCCAGCACCTAGTGCCCAGCACCTAGTGCCCAGCGTCTAGTGCCCAGCACCTAGTGCCCAGCACCAAGTCCCCAGCACCTAGTCCCCAGCACCTAGTGCCCAGCGTCTAGTGCCCAGCACCAAGTCCCCAGCACCAAGTGCCCAGCGTCTAGTGCCCAGCACCTAGTGCCCAGCACCTAGTGCCCAGCACCTAGTGCCCAGCACCTAGTGCCCAGCGTCTAGTGCCCAGCGTCTAGTGCCCAGCACCAAGTCCCCAGCACCAAGTGCCCAGCGTCTAGTGCCCAGCGTCTAGTGCCCAGCACCAAGTCCCCAGCACCAAGTGCCCAGCACCTAGTGCCCAGCGTCTAGTGCCCAGCGTCTAGTGCCCAGCACCAAGTCCCCAGCACCAAGTGCCCAGCGTCTAGTGCCCAGCGTCTAGTGCCCAGCGTCTAGTGCCCAGCACCTAGTGCCCAGCACCTAGTGCCCAGCGTCTAGTGCCCAGCACCTAGTGCCCAGCACCTAGTGCCCAGCACCTAGTGCCCAGCACCTTGTGCCCAGCGTCTAGTGCCCAGCGTCTAGTGCCCAGCACCAAGTCCCCAGCACCAAGTGCCCAGCACCTAGTGCCCAGCACCTAGTGCCCAGCGCCAAGTCCCCAGCACCTAGTGCCCAGCACCTAGTGCCCAGCGTCTAGTGCCCAGCGTCTAGTGCCCAGCACCAAGTCCCCAGCACCAAGTGCCCAGCGTCTAGTGCCCAGCACCTAGTGCCCAGCACCTAGTGCCCAGCACCTAGTGCCCAGCGTCTAGTGCCCAGCACCTAGTGCCCAGCGTCTAGTGCCCAGCGCCTAGTGCCCAGCACCAAGTGCCCAGCACCTAGTGCCCAGCACCTAGTGCCCAGCACCAAGTGCCCAGCACCTAGTGCCCAGCACCTAGTGCCCAGCACCAAGTGCCCAGCACCTAGTGCCCAGCACCTAGTGCCCAGCACCAAGTGCCCAGCACCTAGTGCCCAGCACCTAGTCCCCAGCACCAAGTGCCCAGCACCTAGTGCCCAGCACCTAGTGCCCAGCACCTAGTGCCCAGCACCTAGTGCCCAGCACCTAGTGCCCAGCGTCTAGTGCCCAGCGTCTAGTGCCCAGCGTCTAGTGCCCAGCGTCTAGTGCCCAGCGTCTAGTGCCCAGCGTCTAGTGCCCAGCGTCTAGTGCCCAGCACCTAGTGCCCAGCACCTAGTGCCCAGCACCAAGTCCCCAGCACCTAGTGCCCAGCGTCTAGTGCCCAGCGTCTAGTGCCCAGCACCTAGTGCCCAGCACCTAGTGCCCAGCGTCTAGTGCCCAGCGCCTAGTGCCCAGCACCTAGTGCCCAGCGCCTAGTGCCCAGCACCTAGTGCCCAGCACCTAGTGCCCAGCACCTAGTGCCCAGCACCTAGTGCCCAGCACCTAGTGCCCAGCACCAAGTGCCCAGCACCTAGTGCCCAGCGTCTAGTGCCCAGCACCTAGTGCCCAGCACCAAGTCCCCAGCACCTAGTGCCCAGCACCTAGTGCCCAGCACCTAGTGCCCAGCACCTAGTGCCCAGCACCTAGTGCCCAGCGTCTAGTGCCCAGCGTCTAGTGCCCAGCGTCTAGTGCCCAGCGTCTAGTGCCCAGCGTCTAGTGCCCAGCACCTAGTGCCCAGCACCTAGTGCCCAGCACCTAGTGCCCAGCACCAAGTGCCCAGCACCTAGTCCCCAGCACCTAGTCCCCAGCACCAAGTGCCCAGCACCTAGTGCCCAGCACCTAGTGCCCAGCACCAAGTGCCCAGCACCTAGTGCCCAGCACCAAGTGCCCAGCACCTAGTGCCCAGCACCTAGTGCCCAGCACCAAGTGCCCAGCACCTAGTGCCCAGCACCTAGTGCCCAGCACCTAGTGCCCAGCACCTAGTGCCCAGCACCTAGTCCCCAGCACCAAGTGCCCAGCACCAAGTGCCCAGCACCTAGTGCCCAGCACCTAGTGCCCAGCACCAAGTGCCCAGCACCAAGTGCCCAGCACCTAGTGCCCAGCACCTAGTGCCCAGCGTCTAGTGCCCAGCGTCTAGTGCCCAGCGTCTAGTGCCCAGCGTCTAGTGCCCAGCGTCTAGTGCCCAGCGTCTAGTGCCCAGCGTCTAGTGCCCAGCACCTAGTGCCCAGCACCTAGTGCCCAGCACCTAGTGCCCAGCACCAAGTCCCCAGCACCTAGTGCCCAGCGTCTAGTGCCCAGCGTCTAGTGCCCAGCACCTAGTGCCCAGCACCTAGTGCCCAGCACCTAGTGCCCAGCGTCTAGTGCCCAGCGTCTAGTGCCCAGCGTCTAGTGCCCAGCGTCTAGTGCCCAGCGTCTAGTGCCCAGCGTCTAGTGCCCAGCGTCTAGTGCCCAGCACCTAGTGCCCAGCGTCTAGTGCCCAGCACCTAGTGCCCAGCGTCTAGTGCCCAGCGTCTAGTGCCCAGCACCTAGTGCCCAGCACCAAGTCCCCAGCACCTAGTGCCCAGCGTCTAGTGCCCAGCGTCTAGTGCCCAGCGCCTAGTGCCCAGCACCTAGTGCCCAGCCTGGCGGCCACTCTCCTCCTCTCGTCAGCATACTTAATGAAGTGGTTGGGGTGTTAGTGCGGCTCGGCTGGCGTTATCCGGCCTCTCATTATCGTAATGACACACTCGCCCGCTCACCCGGACTTGTGTGTGTGTGTATTCTCTCTCTCTCTCAAGAGATTAGATTAATGATGTGTATTGTGTGTTTTACCCTGTGATTTTTATATATCTTCATGGTGTTTGGTGTGTGTTCTGTTAGCTTTGGCTTTTGTGTCTCTCTCTCTCTCTCTCTCTCTCTCTCTCTCTCTCTCTCTCTCTCTCTCTCTCTCTCTCTCTCTCTCTCTCTCTCTCTCTCTCTCTCTTTCAACAGTATATTATTTTCCTAGGAAATACCTCCTATCCAACCTCGGTTCATTTGTAAAGCCTTATGCATATATATATATATATATATATATATATATATATATATATATATATATATATATATATAATATATATATATATATATATATATATAATATATATATATATATATATATATAATGTCGTACCTAGTAGCCAGAACGCACTTCTCAGCCTACTATGCAAGGCCCGATTTGCCTAATAAGCCAAGTTTTCCTGAATTAATATATTTTCTCTATTTTTTTTCTTAGGAAATGATAGAGCTACCCATTTCATTATATATGAGATCAATTTTTTTTATTGGAGTTAAAATTAACGTAGATATATGACAAAACCTAACCAACCCTACCTAACCTAACCTAACCTATCTTTATTGGTTAGGTTAGGTTAGGTAGCAGAAAAAGTTAGGTTAGGTTAGGTAGGTTAGGTAGTCGAAAAATAAATAATTCAATAAAACTTGGCTTATTAGGCAAATCGGGCCTTGCATAGTAGGCTGAGAAGTGCGTTCTGGCTACTAGGTACGACATATATATATATATATATATATATATATATATATATATATATATATATATATATATATATATATATATATATATATATATATATATATGTATATATACATATATGTATATATATATATAATTATATATATATATATATATATATATATATATATATATATATATATATATATATATATATATATATATATATATATATATATAATTGCGTATTTCCATGATTGGGACCGGCCGATGCTGAAGCTACAGGGGCGCAACCCTTTTATTTGTATCAATTGTCATGAAATGGTGTCTCTCCGGTGTTACCTCCAGGGCGAGGCGTGTATGATCACTACTACACCCTGTACGACCCACACTACCATGAAATTGAAACACTGTCAAAGTGTGTGAAAGAATTCGTCCGCCCTTCTGTGTGTGTGTGTGTATGGTAGTATGGTGTGTATGGTAGTCCATTTGCAGGCTTCCACACCCTACAGCTGAATGCATGGCGTGTTTCCAATTTAGTTTGGCTTGTTTTTTTTCCTCTCAAATATTCCAGGAGCCCCCCTAGTGCACCGGGAAATGTCATGATTTTTCATATCAAAATAAAATTTAGTTGCCGTTAAGAGTCGACAGGTTTTTTTTTCGGGTGTTCCGGATCTTTACTCTATTTCTGTTGTGTCTGTTACTTTTGGGGCGTAGCGAAATGTACTGTTGGTCTGATAGACGATGTAAACATATTGTTGGTTTGAATGGTGACATCATTTAGTTTTTTTTTTGAGTATAATTGATCATTTTATTAAATCTTCTTAATTAAACTTCTACGAAATGAACGATAGTTGCGATCTCTGCTGCGTCATTCAGATGGCGCAGCAGGTATCGCAAATATCGCAGTAACAGAGGTTATCGCAAATATCGCAGTAACAGATCGCAGCAACAGAGGTCGTAGCAGATACTGCGATATCTGCTACGACCTCTGTTGTGACTTCTGCAATACAATCTTTGCCCGTTGCTGCGATCTACTGCAACTTTTGCTGCAATATCTGCTACGATATCTTGTGTTCATATCGGCATTGACCTCAGCTACGATATTTTCTTTGACTATGGTATTTTGTGCTACGATAGCTCCTGCAATACGTATTGTGACCTCTTGCTGCGATATCTTATGTTATCTCTGTTACAATATCCGCTATACCTGATGCGACCTTTGTTTCAACCTCTGCTAACCATAGATGAATTGTGTTGCTATAATATAGGATAACCTACAGTATATATATATATATATATATATATATATATATATATATATATATATATATATATATATATATATATGTTGTACCTAGTAGCCAGAACGCACTTCTCAGCCTACTATGCAAGGACCGATTTGCCTAATAAGCCAAAATTTCATGAATTAATTGTTTTTCGACTACCTAACCTACCTAACCTAACCTAACCTAACTTTTTCGGCTACCTAACCAAACCTAACCCATAAATATAGGTTAGGTTAGGTTGGGTAGGGTTGGTTAGGTTCGGTCATATATCTACGTTAATTTTAACTCCAGTAAAAAAAAAATGACCTCATACATAATGAAATGGGTAGCTTTATCATTTCATAAGAAAAAAATTTGAAAAAATATATTAATTCAGAAAAACTTGGCTTATTAGGCAAATCGGGCCTTGCATAGTAGGCCAAAAAGTGAGTTCTGGCTACTAGGTACGACATATATATATATATATATATATATATATATATATATATATATATATATATATATATATATATATATATATATAAGAAGTTTTAAGACATTTTGATTTTGAGTGAATCTGTCCTTAGAAATGCTGTGTAGTCGTGCGTGCTTAGCACTATTTTCTCATAATTAATCATACCTTTCTTAATAGGGCAGGTTAATAGTTTAAAACAGGGATATACTGTATAGGCCCATCCTCGTGTACTGCGTCTTTACCCGTATATCAGTACAAACATATAGGCGTAACGCAGGTCCTATATATTTATAAAAAAATCGATATAGCACAAGCATGGTTGTAATTTTCACATTTCTAACTTTATTGCCCATAGCATTTGTTTTCGGGAAATAAATTGGACTGTTCGCACATTTTACGTACTGGTGCTTGAATATTTAAATACAAAAATGAAATTGGAGAATAGCGTAGCGGAAGGGTGTGAGAAGGGGGGGGAGGTAGTGGAGTGAGGGGGGGGGGGGTAGTGGAGTGAGGGGGGGGGGGAAGGTGGGGTAGAGGAGTGGGGGGGCCCGAGGTAGACCATTCAACTATGTTTTTATATTTTTGTCACGACTGCAGAAAATACATAGTGGAAAAGTGGTTGTGGACTAATAAAATAAGCCACTTTGTTTACTACTGTATATATGGCATGTGGCACTTTATTTACATTATGTATGGCATGTGGCACTTTATTTACATTATGTATGGCATGTGGCACTTTATTTACGTTATGTATGGCATGTGGCACTTTGCCATTTTATATGGTGTGTGACACTTTGTTTATCACTGTATTTGGCATAGGAAATTCCACAAGATATAATTTTTTTTTTTTACTAAAATGGGAGTTCATGTTCACAGTATTTAAGTTAAATCTGAAGTATGAACAAGACAAGCGGGAAGATCCTGTCTTGTCAGTAACTCAACCACTATGACAGAAGCCTTAGAAGGAAAGCAAAATGCAGATGTTATATACACAGACTTTGCACAGGCATTCGGCAAATGTGACCATTGAGTGATAGCCCATAAGATGAGATCATTAAGAATAACAGGTAAAGTGGAGGCGTTGGATTTTCAACTTTCTGTCAAACAGAATGCAGAGAGTGACTGTCAATCAAGTAAGATCAAGCCCAAGTGCAGTGAAAAGCTCTGTACCCCAGGGCACAGTCCTTGCATCACTGCTTTTTCTCATTCTAATCTCGGATATAGACAAAAATACTAGTCACAGTTTCGTGTCATCCTTTGCAGACGATACGAAAATCAGCATAAAAATTGTTAGTGTAGAAGACACTGAAAAACTACAGGCATATATAAATAAAGTCTTCGATTGGGCAACTGAAAGTAACATGATGTTTAACGGTGATAAATTCCAGGTAGTGAGGTATGGTGGGAAGAAGGAACTTTAACGAAACACAGGGTACAAGACACAATCAGACCTACTCATAGAAGGAAAGCAACATGTAAAAGACCTGGGAATTATGATGTCTGACGATCTGACATTTAGTAAACATAACATAGCCACAACAATGCTAATACTATTTAAATCACTAGTGCAGTCCCGTCTTGGGTATTGCTCGGTACTCACTTTCCTTTTCAGGGCAGGAGAGATCTCTGAATTAGAGGGAATACGAAGAACATTGACGGCACGCATATAATCGATAACTCATCATTATTGGGACCGTCTGAAGGCTGGAGGGCCTTGAGAAGTTTGCGAAGTAGAATAACACCATACTGGAGCGAAAGGTATGGAAGGAGATGCAGAATAGAACCATTGAAGGAGTACAGGGGCCATCTTGAAGTTATCTTGAGGTTATCCTGAGATAATTTCGGGGCTTAGCGACCCCGCGGCCCAGTCCTCGACCAGGCCTCCTGTTTGTTACACATCCCCAGGAAGCAGCCCGTAGCAGCTGTCTAACTCCCAGGTACCTATTTAAATTACTGCTAGGTGAACAGGTTCATCAGGGTCAAAGAATTTCTACCCATTTGTTTCCGTCCCCAAGATGTACAATCAGAGAGCACCGTCTTAACACAGGGGTCCACAGCTGTTCAACACCTTACAACAAGCATTAAAAATATTGCCGGAACGAAGATGGATGTTTTCAAGAGGAATATGGACACAATCTTGCACTTCTTGCAAGAAGTGCCGGACCAACCAGGCTGTAGTGGATATGTGGGCCTGTGGCATACATGTATCACCACATCATGAAGTGATGTGGTGGAGGCTGACTCCATACACAATTTCAAGTGTAGATCGATATGATACAGTCCAACAGGCTCAGGAATCTGTATACCTGTTGATTGATAGTTGAGAGGCGGGACCAAAGAGCCAAAGCTCAATCCCCGCAAGCACAATTAGGTGAGTACATCACTGATATACCACATACTGATACTAACATATCACCACATACTGATATTAACATATCACCACATACTGATATTAACATATCACCACATACTGATATTAACATGTCACCACATACTGATATTAACATGTCACCACATACTGATATTAACATGTCACCACATACTGATATTAACATGTCACCACTGTGACGGTAACGCGTTGGTGTTCGGCTGTTCAAAAGCTAGGGGTATGGCCTCGTCACATATAGAAAAAAAAATAGAAAATCTGGAACTTCGTCTGTGGTAAGGTAAGGAGAAGACACACAAAACACAAGTAAATTTTAACAATGAAATTTTAATTACGTTAAAGAAAGCAAAACATGAATAAAATGGACATACAAATTCGTATAATAAAATCAATCAAAGTAATAAGAATAATCAAATGACAAAATGAAAAGTTACGTTAAGACAAATGAACAAATAACAAGAGTATGATAAACAAAGTAAGTAGGTGCCGGAATATTGGCTTCAAGCTATCACTTCTCTTAGTACACGTAAGCCTGGGGCTTAGTCTACCAACGAGACGTGTTAACTTGTCGAAAGCACGGGATATTCTGAAGACTGAGGTCGTGGCGGCCCCAGACATCAAGTAGTATGGTGGGTGGAGTGCAGTTGCAGCTAGACCGGCAGCCAATCAGCGATGAGCCGGCGTCAAGACAGGTAGTTTGGCGGTTTGAGGTGGAGCAGGTGTTCCTGGCTGCATACGTTTTGCGCTCTGGCAAACCTTGCTGGTGTTGTCGTTGTTGGATTTTTCTTCCATAGTAATTTTATATAGATTTGTAGAGACGTATTTTTGGAGGGAAGAGCAGGCTCAATCTCTTGAAGGAGATTATCGTCACACCACATACTGATATTAACATGTCACCACATACTGATATTAACATGTCACCACATACTGATATTAACATGTCACCACATACTGATATTAACATGTCACCACATACTGATATTAACATGTCACCACATACTGATATTAACATGTCACCACATACTGATATTAACATGTCACACTGGAGAGCAGAGAAAGATACCAGAATGCCAGGAATGAATATGTCAGGATGAGAAGAGAGGCAGAAAGACAGTACGAAAATGACATCGCAAGCAAGGCAAAGACTCAGCCTAAATTGTTGCATAGCCACATCAGGAGAAAAACAACAGTAAAGGAACAGGTTATGAAATTAAGGATAGGGGCGGAAGGATTCACTATAAATGACAAGGAAGTGTGTGAGGAACTGATTAAGAAATTCCAGGAGGTCTTCACCTTAGCGCAAGGAGAAATTCCAGAGATAAGTGAGGGAATAGCTAACCAGGAACCACTGGTTAAAACCACAGAGTTTGACATTACCAACGGGAAGTAAGGAAGTGTTTACTAGAGTTGGATGTGAAAAAGGCTATAGGCTCAGATGGAATCTCCCCTTGGATACTAAAGGAAGGAGCAAAAGAACTGTGCCTACCACTCTCCATAGTGTATAACAAATCACTGGCAACAGGGGAATTGCCAGATATTTGGAAAGCAGCTAACGTAGTCCCGATATACAAGAAAGGGGATAGACAGGAGGCACTGAACTACAGGCCAGTGTCCCTAACCTGCATACCATGCAAGCTGATGGAGAAGATTGTGCGAAAAAAACTAGTGGAGCATCTGGAGCGAAGGGACTTTGTAACACAGCATCAACATGGGTTCAGGGATGGCAGGTCCTGCCTCACAGGGTTACTTGCATTCTACGACCAGGCAACAAAAATAAGGCAAGAAAGAGAAGGGTGGGCAGACTGCATATTTTTGGATTGTCAGAAAGCCTTTGATACAGTGCCTCACAAGAGACTAGTGCGAAAGTTGGAGATGTAGGCTGGAGTGAATGGATAGAGGAGTACCTAAGCAACAGGAGACAACGAGTCTGTGTGAGGGGTAAGGTCTCAGATTGGCTAGACGTTACTAGTCTCCTTGTAACGCAACTTCAATCTCAATCAACTTCAATCTTCAATAACGCAATCTCCACTTGAAGATCACAACCTTGTAATGATCACAACCTACAAAATCCTCAGGGGAATCGACCGGGTAAACATTGATGAACTATTCAACACTGAAGGGACGCGAACAAGAGGACACAGGTGGAAGCTGAGTACCCAAATGAGCCACAGAGACATTAGGAAGAACTTTTTCAGTGTCAGAGTAGTTAGTAAATGGAATGCACTAGGAAGTGATGTGGTGGAGGCTGACTCCATACACAGTTTCAAATGTAGATAAGACAGAGCTCAGTAGGCTCAGGAATCTGAACATCAGTTGATTGACGGTTGAGAGGCGGGACCAAAGAGCCAGAGCTCAACCCCCGCAAACACAACTAGGTGAGTACACACACACACACACACACACACACACACACACACACACACACACACACACACACACACACATATATATATATATATATATATATATATATATATATATATATATATATATGTCGTACCTAGTAGCCAGAACTCACTTTTTGGCCTACTATTCAAGGCCCGATTTGCCTAATAAGCCAAGTTTTCCTGAATTAATATATTTTCTCAATTTTTTTTCTTGTGAAATGATAAAGCTTCCCATTTCATTATGTATTAGGTCAATTTGTTTTTATTTGAGATAAAATTAACGTAGATATATGACCGAACCTAACCAACCCTACCTAACCTAACCTATCTCTATAGGTTAGGTGGCCGAAAAAGTTAGGTTAGGTTAGGTTAGGTAGGTTAGGTTGTCGAAAAACAATTAATTCATGAAAACTTGACTTATTAGGCAAATCGGGCCTTGCATAGTAAGCTGAGAAGTGCATTCTGGCTACTAGGTACGACAGACATATATATATATATATATATATATATATATATATATATATATATATATATATATATATACACACACACACACACACACACACACACACACACACACACACACACACACACACACACACACACACACACAAAAGCAGTAATGAGAGCCGTTGGAGCTACCTTGAGTGTGGTTAGCGTGTGTGTGCGTGTGTATACATATACACACACACACACACACACACATCGCCATTTCCCGGCGATGGCGGAAACAAATAGGCAGAGTTTCCTTCACCCTGATGCCTCTGTTACCTAGCAGTAAATAGGTACCCGGGAGTTAGAGAGCTGCTTCGGGCTGCTTCATGTGTGTGTGCGTGAACAAAAATGTGATTGACATTTTAGAGGCGGGCCTAAAGGGCCAGAGCTTAACCCCCGCGAGCACAACTAGATAAACACACACACACACACACACACACACACACACACACACACACACACACACACACACACACACACACACATAAATGGTCAAACAAACGGCTACTAAAGTTCAACCCAAGTAAATGTAATGTAATGAAACTAGGGGGAGGAAATAGGCCAGACACAGGATACCGAATGGGAGATGAAGTCCTTAACGAAACGGACAGAGAGAAAGATCTAGGAGTTGATATCACGCCAAACCTGTCTCCTGAAGCCCACATCAAAAGAATATCATCTGTGGCGAATGCGAGGCTGGCTAACATCAGAACTGCCTTCAGGAACCTGTGTAAGGAATCTTTCAAAACCTTGTATACCACATATGTAAGGCTAATCCTGGAGTATGCGGCCCCAGCATGGAGCCCGTACCATGTCAAGCACAAGACGAAGCTTGAAAAAGTTCAGAGGTATGCCACTAGGCTAGTCCCAGAACTAAGAGGCATGAGTTACGAGGAAAGGCTGAGGGATCTGCACCTCACGTCGCTGGAAGACAAAAGAGCCCGGGGAGACATGATCACTACTAACAAAATTCTCAGGAGAATTGACAGGATAGACAAAGATGGATTATTTAACACGGGTGGTACACGCAGAAGGGGACACAGGTGGAAGCTGAGCACCCAAATGAGCCACAGAGACATTAGAAAGAACTTTTTCAGTGTCAGCGTAGTTTGTAAATGGAATGCACTAGGAAATGAAGTGATGTGGTGGAGGCTGACTCCATACACAGTTTGAAATGTAGATATGATTGAGCCCAGTAGGCTCAGGAATCTGTACACCAGTTGATTGACAGTTGAGAGGCGGGACCAAAGAGCCAAAACTCAACCCCTGCAAGCACAACTAGGTGAGTACACACATTCACACACACAACAGTGGTTGAGTGGACAGCGCTCGGGACTCGTAATCCTATGGCCCAGGAATCGATCCCTGGCGATGGCGGAAACAAATGTGCAGTTTCTTTCACCTTTTTTACCATGTTACCTAGCAGTAAATATGTACCTGGGATTTAGAAAGCTGTTACGGGCTGCTTCCTGTGTGTGTGTGTGTGTGTGTGTGTGTGTGTGTGTGTGTGTGTGTGTGTGTGTGTGTGTGTGTGTGTGTGTGTGTGAAAAAATTAGTAGTTAGTAACAGTTGATTGATTGACAGTTGAGAGGCGGGCCTAGAGAGCAGAGCTCATCCTCCCGCAAGTACAACTAGGTGAGTACACACACGAGGCCTCGTGGGTAGGGGGTTTTATGAACTGAACTTGAACCTTAACTTGACTTAACTTCTAACAAAGACTCCCTACCACTTCCCTGATAATATAAGCAACTACTTATGACAACCATGACAGCTACTACTATTTGCTGCTGCGGTGAGCTTACACACACACACACACACACACACACACACACACACACACTTACTGTTGCTGTCAATCAGCCAGTAATGGACACTGAAGTGCATAATGAAGGATCACCCTGAAATCAGTCTTATCACGGAGTGGGGTTCATTGTCACCTTTACGGATCCTATTTGGCCCATTTGTCATGATTACACACCCTATGGCGCCGCCATGACTCCCCCCCCCCGCACTCTCCCTGTTATGGGATGATATGATTCCCCTTCATGATGTTACTGTCCTTTGTCAACCAATTTGTAGCCGTCTCTCTCTCTCTCTCTCTCTCTGTCTCTCTCTCTCTGTCTCTCTCTCTGTCTGTCTCTCTCTCTCTGTCTCTCTCTCTCTGTCTCTCTCTCTCCCCAGGACAAGAACAACAACCAGTTGTCGACAAACATTTATTACTTTAAAATACACAATAAATTAATGTAGCAGTATCATATAATGTATCATAAGGCTCCTACAAACCGACAACACACTTACATACTATCAGTAAGTTAAGGCACCAAACCGGGAAGGCTGTGTCGCACCATTAAATACTATCAGTTCTTCACCAAATAAACTGCACTAGGCTGCTGATCAACTCTCGGCCCACAACCTTCAGCTTCCTCACTGCTGGTGGCTAGGTAATTTACATATAAAAATATCCCCAAGTGTAAAATAATAACTTTCTCACCTTACACTGCGTCACTCTTGACATACACATTCAAGCACTCCCTCATACATGGTGTCCATCTTATTCTGTTCTCCGTCCTGAGGCCCGCCACTATGAACATCTGTCTCTGGGTCCTCAAAATCAGGTAGTTACTCCTGCAGTCTGTTCTATATTTGCTGCTCTTTGACGTCCCCTGTGAAGTTCCTCTATTCGGCTTCACCAAAAAAACGTATGGCTCCATTACACACGGAGTTCCACTCTACCACTGGATTTCCCCCTTATTCTTGAAGTTCTTTTCCCCACTTGAAGTTCCACTCCACAATCTTCACCAGACACGAAGCTTCTCAACGAAATTCTCCCCCACACGAACTGCAGAAAATGATGATGCGACGACACCCGCCCACTGACACTACTCATGGTCGTCCACCAAATCCTCTTGGACTGTCTTTAAAACTGTGCTTTTCACAGTCCCGACTTGAGTACAAGAAATCGCCTGGCAGGTTTCACACCTGCTCAAATTCATCCACTCTAAGGATATCTCACAGTAGGGTCTACACAGGTCACGACCGCCATGTAGGCTTCAGGCCGTCCTGAAGCCTACATGGGATTTAAATTAAAATAAATAGGTACATGAAAATGACAGCCAGGCGATACGGACGCAGTTACTGGCAGGTCAAACTGTCCCGCCCTCAGTGTGTCCCCAACTCCAGTCCTGACAGGATACTTCCACACCCTCCTCTGTTTGGTAAGATAACTGAACAGCACCATCACTACCATTACCACACTACCACTACCACCACTACCAGACATACCACCACACCACCAATCCCACACATACCACCACTACCAGCATTACCACACTACCACTACCACCACACCACCACAACCACTAAGACAACTACCATCACTACCGCTTCCACAACCACACTACCATTACCATCACTACCACCACTACCACACCACCACCACTACCACCACTACCACCACTACCACACCACCACCACTACCACACCACCTCCACTACCACACCACCTCCAATACCACACCACCTCCACTACCACACCACCTCCACTACCACACCACCTCCACTACCACACCACCACCACTACCACACCACCACCACCACCACTACCACACCACCACCACTACCACACCACCACTACCACTACCACACCACCACTACCACACCACCACTACCACTTCCATCCAACCACTACAACCACAACACCACTACCACACCACTACCAGAGCACTACTACCACTACCACCACCACTACTACACTATCACGGGCCTGGTCTTACTAATGTTTTCAGCCGTGATACGTTGTTGTTGTTGTCATATCGAGCTAGTGAGAATTTGGTGGTGGTGGTCCTTATCAGGATGTCTAGGGAGTATGAGGGGTAAAGGAAACAGCCTAGTACACAAGTCACAAATTTATACATACAAGTCACACAGGATTACATTTAATAAGGCGTTTTCCTTACAACATAAGATCACTATGTATTATAAACTCAAGTGGCTCTGACCACCCCACGGCTCACTGTCCCATTCCTGGTGTCATGCACCCAGCCACAAACCGCTATCATCCAACGACACATATATTTTTGCCTCTAGGAAACCTGGACTCTTATAAAACCTCTCCAACTTATGTAATATTACTCTACCCAATCTTACAACCCTGGATATAGACAAGGATAGGCTTATCTGACTGAATGGCCGGAGAAAACCCCTCAAATAGCAGGAACGGTTGGCAGCGATACACCTCCCCCTTCAGTCAAGATGGCGTCCACCCCTCTTGCATCATCGCCCCTTAATACTCTACTCTTTACATATGCTATCAAACACATTAATGATTTTATTTACTATATTCCCCCATGCATACTTTTTTATAGAGTCCATTTTTCCCTTACATAGTTAAGCTTTTCAAGTTCACATTATTTCTGATGATCTCCAGCTGAGAAGGCACTACTTTACTGGGCGGAGTAATAATGATGACTGGCGGCCTCTCTGATCTCAGCTGGGGATTTATACTAATATACACTCTCCCTGTGTCCACCAACATTTTACAACCTAACCTAACCTCCACAGGAGATAAGGTCCGTAACAGTCATCAAGGGGAACATTAGTAAACAGAGAGTCAACATCAAGACTAAGCATCTTAAAGGAGGGCTGCAGGCGCAGTCTTTCTATGAAGTCCTGAGAGTGACGAAGGTGGGCAGGAGAAAAAGTGCCAAGGTAAGGCGTCAGGGTTTTAGCGAGCCAGGAGGCAAGAGGATAGCTGACAGAGCCCCGTGAAGAAATGATAGGACGAAGAGGAACACCAGGTTTATGAGTCTTAGGAAGACCATAGAAATAAGGAAGAGAAAGGCCGATGAAACGGAAACATATAATAAGGTCGAAGTCAGGAGGACAAAGACTGAACTTTGCGGTTGAAGGAAGTTTTAAGACGATCCAAAGAGTTAGAATTCAGGGGAGCATAAGTGCGGGAGTCAGAGAGCAAGACATCTGCTTTCTAGAGGTAGTTCTCATGGTCAAGGACAACCACAGAATTGCCTTTGTCAGAAGAAAGGAGTTGTAAGATTTCAGGGAGGCAAGGCCGAGCTGGAAGCGACGAGGAAGGTGGTGATTTAGAGAAAACAAGCTGTCAAGAATGGGGATAAGGGCCTCCCTAGAAGCAGAAAGGTCCGAAAGAGTCGTAGGGAAGGGAAGGGAATTACGACAATATAGCACTTGGAAGGGATCAGGATAAGGATATGGGATGGGACGGGGGGGGGGGGGGAAGGAATGGTGCCCAACAACTTGGACGGTCGGCGATTGAACGCCGACCTGCATGAAGCCAGACCGTCGCTGTACCGTCCAGCCCAAGTGGTTGAACCCGAAAGAGTAGTAGAATAACTGTCACAGGGGAAATCCACCTCACTAGGCTACCTGGGGTTCATAACAGCGGATACCGCTCGAGGGTCATAGTCCTAAGGGTCCGGGTTCGATTCCCGGCTGAGGCAGAAACAAGGCTGATGCCCTGTTCACCTAGCAGTAAATAGGTTGCTGGGCGTTAGACAGCTGCTTCCTGAGGTGTGTGTGTTTAGAGAGAATTATATGTTGTAGACTTAATAGAGGAAAGACGAGAGAAAGATGTGTAGAGGAGGGGGGGGGGGGGCAAGAGCTAATAACTCGTTTATGCAGATATAAATAGTAAATACACACACACACACACACGCACACACACGCACGCACGCACGCACACGCAGTGATGTGGTGGAGGGTGACTCCGTACACAGTTTCAAATGTAGATATGATAGAGCTCGAGAAGCTCAGGAGTCTGTAACCAGTAAATTGATGGTTAAGAGGCGAGACCAAAGAGCCAGAGCTGAACCCCTGCTAGCACAACTAGGTGAGTACCTCCTTCCCCTGTCTCCCGTATATAATTTCAGCCCAATATTTCATCCGGACCATTATCAAAGTAGGCCTAATTCTAAGCAACGACATCGCAAACCACACACATGGGGTCATAAAGGCGGGTGATTAATTACCTTAAATACTATTGTAGAGGAACGCTGAGAGTAATTAGCCTAATTGGACAACCTCGTCTATTGGCGAAGGAAAAATATCTGAGGAAAGGAGCCCAGAGCTACAATTTCTCAAGCATATACACAACCACTTAAACTCCTGTACCATCTTTACTTAGTTATGGCGACTTGGCTTTGATTTCTTAAATAGTTTACGAGTTTTGGAACTAAAGAACCCAAAGGTGTTATTGGTATAAGTAAGCTCGTGGTGCTTCCGAGGTAATAAACTGTTTTAACAGTCTCTATAATTAAAGAAAGATACACAGGTTTCGTCTGTAGCTGAGTAATTGTAGAATTCTGGTTATGAAAGCGTTGTTCAGGGCGCTCTTAACCTTGGCTGATAAATGTGTACCTTGTTGTATGTTAATTATATCATAATTAGATTATAATTATATCAGCGTGGTTGACCAGGTCATCAACCAGGAGGCCTGGTCAGAAACCGGCCGCGTGAACATTGATCCTAACAACCACCTACAGGTAACTTCAAGGTAAGAGAGTGTTTAAATATATCGACGGAATAGCTTAATGTGGGAGGGTGATTTGTTTGTTTGTGTGTTGGGAGGAGGAATGTCGTGTTTTGTGTGTGTGTGTGTGTCTGTGTGTGTACTCACCTAGTTGTACTCACCTAGTTGTGCTTGCGGGGGTTGAGCTCTGGCTCTTTGGTCCCGCCGCTCAACTGTCAACCAACAGGTGTACAGGTTCCTGAGCCTATTGGGCTCTTATCATATCTACACTTGAAACTGTGTATGGAGTCAGCCTCCACCACATCACTTCCTAATGCATTCCATTTGTCAACCACTCTGACACTAAAATAGTTCTTTCTAATATCTCTGTGGCTCATTTGGGCACTCAGTTTCCACCTGTGTCCCCTTGTGCGTGTTCCCCTTGTGTTAAACAGCGTGGTTGTGTGTGTGTGTGTGTGTGTGTGTGTGTGTGTGTGTGTGTGTGTGTGTGTGTGTGTGTGTGTGTGTGTGTGTGTGTGTGTGTATTTACTGTTTGTATTTACAGTTTATATTTACAATTTGTGACTGCAGAATCGAGCTATTAGCTCTTGGACCCCAACTTTCTAACCAATCTATTTACTCTCTATAATATCTACTTCATATATTTCTAACATACGCACACACGCATCCCCAGGAAGCAGCACGTATGAGCTGTCTAACTCCCAGGTATCTGTTTACTGCTGTGTAAACAGGATCGTCAAGGTGAAAGAAACTCTGCCCTTTTGTTTCCGCCTCGGCCTGGAATCGAACCTGGGCCCTTAGGATTACGACTCCCGAGCGCTGTCCACTCAGAAGGAGACCTGTAGAACTGTGTGTGTGTGTGTGTGTGTGTGTGTGTGTGTGTGTGTGTGTGTGTGTGTGTTCACCTAGTTGTGCTTGCGGGGGTTGAGCTTTGGCTCTTTGATCCCGCCTCTCAACCGTCAATCAACTGATCCTGAGCCTACTGGGCTCTATCATATCTACATTTGAAACAGTGTATGGAGTCAGCCTCCACCACATCACTGCCTAATACATTCCACTTGTTAACTACTCTGATACTGAAAAAGTTCTTTCTAACGTCCCTGTGGCTCATTTGGGTACTCAGTCTCCACCTGTGTCCCCTTGTTCGCGTACCACCAGTGTTAAAATGTTTATCCTTATCTTCCCTGTCAATTCCTCTTGAGAATTCTGTAGGTATGTGTGCGTGCGTGCGTGCGTGTGCATGCGTGCGTGCATGTGTGTGGGCATAAATATGGTTAAAGGGTGGCGCGTCAACTATTCTCATCCTTTCAAATCATTAATTGCTTATAGAAATGCCTTTGTTCTCTCGTTTTTATCATTATATTTACATGTCAGTTTAGTTAGCTTCAAATTCTTGTTTACATCTCTCAGTACTAATGAAGTTCTTTCTTTTATATATATGACTCATTTGAATAAATTTTCTACGTTCTGTTGTTCCTTGTTTTGAACAATGCCTTTGTGTATAATTGTCAGTTGCCTTTAAAATCTTGCATGCCGTTATCATGTCCTTTTCTCTCCCTTCTCTCCAGTGTAATGAGGCTCGGTTTCCCTCTTACGTTTCCTCGTAGCTCAGTCTTCTTAGATCATCAACATGCCTGGATGCACATCTGGATATGTTAGAAATAGGATGGGTTTTAGTATAAGCCCTTGTGGTACTCCAGGCGGTATATCACTCTAATCTTGTGTGCTGTGGCAATATTTTCCTTCTTAATGTGACTCTTTACTGCCTCCCCTAAAGCCCAACCCCTTGGGCTGGACGGTAGATCGACGGTCTCGCTTCATGCAGGTCGGCGTTCAATCCCCGACCGTCCAAGTGGTTGGGCACCATTCCTTCCCCCGGTCCCATCCCAAATCCTTATCCTGACCCATTCCAAGTGCTATTAATGGTTTGACGCTTTCCCCCATATAAATATATATATATATATATATATATATATATATATATATATATATATATATATATATATATATATATATATATATATATATATATATATATATATGCCTCCCCTAAAGCTGCTCCCTCTCTCTAGATAATTCTCATCTAGATACACCGTTATTCTCCCAAAACTTAGAGTAAGAGTCTCTTGTGTGGAACAAAATTGAACACTTTCTGGCAGCCGAGAAAGATGCCGTCTGCCTAACACTTTTTCCCTTGTTTGATTTCCATCATCTTGGAATAGAACTCGTAATAAGGTTTGTCAAGCAGGGTTTTCCCCGTTCAAGTAATGCCTGTGTTTGGAAGCAAAATTCAGATGGTGGTTGTTAGAGACACAGGGGTTTTGTTCACTGGTGTTGGTATCGTCTTGTATGTTTACACTAATTAGCCATTATCCATCAATCTTTTTACAGAGTAGTTGAATACTATAGTTAGGGGGAGTGGTAATACTTACGCTGCTTCTTTCATTATCCGCGGGGAGATCTTTCTAAGACGTGTGGCTGTTATTACATTCAGTTCCTCTCCTTCTGGTGTTACTTCCATTGAAGGGAACCTTCCATATGAAGGTGTCACTTCTCTTATCATTCTTAGCTCTAGTGGCAGGTCAAGTACAAGCTAAAAATCAAATTAAATTTTTTGATTAGAAACTTAATATACTACATTAATGTTCTCCGTATGTCCACCCTCTTTTGTGTAGGCTGTGTAAGCCTACACAGTCCTTATGGTGTGATTATGAAACAATTCGGTTTTCGGCATTAGATTCTATTTTCATTATGATTTTCTGCTGTAAATACTGTTATCAACATTCTTTCTGTGTTCTCTGTATTTCTTTAATAACCTTTTCCTTCTATTCTACATTGGTTACTTTGCCTCGTAAGGACGGTTTAAATATTCCTCCAGTATCCTGAGTTTTTTGGTGTGTAGTCAGTCATGTGTTGCGTTGTGTTATCTTTCGCACAATGTCTTCTCTGTACGTTCGGACCTAAAGTGCTGCCGCTCATGGTATGCTAATATTCGTAGCTCATTCTGCAGCTTTGATTTCAACTACTTGGTCAAAGATGATGACCCATTGAAACCCCTAGAAATAGGGTCCCATTTTAAATACAAAACGGACAAAATATATTTTGCAGGAGAGGTTGGGAATAAACCATTGAAGGAAAGTGGTACAGTGAGTCCCCTGGTTAGGAAGAATATAATGGGAGGAGAGAGACCTAGAGGGCTGCACGTAGGGGCGAGATTGGCCACCCGTGTGTACTGGTGTGGGGCGCTGGTGTGGCATGCTGGTGTGGGGCGCTGGTGTGGGGCGCTGGTGTGGGGCGCTGGTGTGGCATGCTGGTGTGGGACGCTGGTGTGGCATGCTGGTGTGGGGCGCTGGTGTGGCATGCTGGTGTGGCATGCTGGTGTGGGGCGCTGGTGTGGCATGCTGGTGTGGGGCGCTGGTGTGGGGCGCTGGTGTGGCATGCTGGTGTGGGACGCTGGTGTGGCATGCTGGTGTGGGGCGCTGGTGTGGCATGCTGGTGTGGGGCGCTGGTGTGGCATGCTGGTGTGGGGCGCTGGTGTGGCATGCTGGTGTGGGGCGCTGGTGTGGCATGCTGGTGTGGGGCGCTGGTGTGGCATGCTGGTGTGGGGCGCTGGTGTGGGGCGCTGGTGTGGGGCGCTGGTGTGGCATGCTGGTGTGGGACGCTGGTGTGGCATGCTGGTGTGGGGCGCTGGTGTGGCATGCTGGTGTGGGACGCTGGTGTGGGGCGCTGGTGTGGCATGCTGGTGTGGGACGCTGGTGTGGGGCGCTGGTGTGGCATGCTGGTGTGGGACGTGTGGGGCGCTGGTGTGGCTATGCTGGTGTGGGACGTGTGGGGCGCTGGTGTGGCATGCTGGTGTGGGACGTGTGGGGCGCTGGTGTGGCATGCTGGTGTGGGACGTGGGGGCGCTGGTGTGGCATGCTGGTGTGGCATGCTGGTGTGGGACGTGTGGGGCGCTGGTGTGGGGCGCTGGTGTGGCATGCTGGTGTGGGACGTGTGGGACGTGTGGGACGCTGGTGTGGGGCGCTGGTGTGGGACGTGTGGGACGCTGGTGTGGCATGCTGGTGTGGGACGTGTGGGACGCTGGTGTGGGGCGCTGGTGTGGCATGGTGGTGTGGGACGTGTGGGGCGCTGGTGTGGCATGCTGGTGTGGGACGTGTGGGACGCTGGTGTGGGACGCTGGTGTGGGGCGCTGGTGTGGCATGCTGGTGTGGGACGTGTAGGACGCTGGTGTGGCATGCTGGTGTGGGACGTGTGGGACGTTGGTGTGGCATGCTGGTGTGGGACGTGTGGGACGTTGGTGTGGCATGCTGGTGTGGGACGTGTGGGACGTTGGTGTGGGGCGCTGGTGTGGCATGCGAGGGAAACATAAAACTGAACAAATGATCAATATGATAATGCATTTGTGGTGTTAGAAAGATAGAGTAGCGAACTAAAATGTGTTGGAAACATATTTAGTATAGGATTAGTAAATTAAAATATTGAACAAAAGTTCATTGTTATGGTTTGGTCATATTAAACGAATGGATCATGAGTGTATTGGAGTGAAGTTGAAGGTACGAGGAGAGAAAGGCACAGAAGGGTAAATTTGAGAGGAAATGAGATGTAAGTGTAAATAAGGGATGGTTGGGAGTAAGGCAATTGTTTTAAGAGTGATTGGTTTATATATAACTGGCAGGAAGGGAGACTGGAGGAAGGTGGAGTGCCCCCTCCTCCCACTATTGGCCCATCCGACGCATTAGGCTGTGAGTGCGGTCATTACAGCGTAATCCCCTGCAGTTGTTGTGATCCTTGTATGGGCTGTTTATGCTGATGAGTGGCCGGAAGCGCCTCTGCTCTACGTGTGCTCTGCATGTGTACTTACATAACTCTGCTTACATGATAAGAGGTGGCAGGGCCGAGCTTCAGCCCCTGGGCCTTCCCAACTTTCCGCATGACAGTCATTTAATTAGAACGATTCTCGACCGCTTTGTTTCATGTCATATTTGTTTTTTTAAACTATTGACTTTGTTAGCTCAAATTTCCCCACCTACTTCGCTTCACTGTCTTACTGTGCTTGCACTGAAGAAATGTTTTCTCACGTCCCTGTGGTTCTGTGCTTGTATAGACTCGATGAAAAGTTTGGTACTGTGTGTACTCATCTATTTATGCCTGGAGGATCCAGCATTAGCTCTTGGACCCCATCTTTCTAGCCACCAGTTGTGTAATGTAAGGAATTCTGACTTCTTTCCCTATAATATTACATTTAAAATTACGAATGGAATGTGCTGCTACAACCTGCTCCTTTAGTTAATTTTGTTTTCCACTCTCGCTAAAGGGAATCTTTCCAACATCTCTCTTGAATCATCCGAGTCAAGTCATCGGAGTGTGTTGCGTTTTCTCGCAGCACACTCGCTATCTTTTGTATGTCTTTGATGTAACTAACCTTCTTCTCTTGGGCTCATAAGATCTTGAACATCTGCTACTGAATCCGTGTAGAGTCGGGCTCTTCTGTATCTCTCCCACACGATCATGGGGAACTACAGAAGGCCTTATATTGGCACATGGATGGCACCTCATTCACTTCACACCACAATTATTCATATATTTGTCTGACCTACGCTAGAAACAGTCCGTCCATCATGCGTCAAACATGTTACCTGATATTTGTATCTGTAATCTTATACGCATTTTTCCAAACCAATATTTACCATTTTTTTTTTAATATAAACATACGAAGTTTGTTTCAGTTATTCTGTGTTTTATTTTGTTGCTATATTGAGCTCCTTTTTGTTGTACCAGTTACTTGTATGCTTCAGTCACGCCCACCAACAACAACATAATGTAAGTATGGTCTAAGAAGGGCTCAATAAAGATGTAGAATAACATTACATGTCTTATTGTCATTACTTCTTGTTAAGAATCTTAGTATCAAATGTATAATTTTTTTAACTACATAATTTTTTGAATTAAGATCTTTACTAATTCTTCTTTTTACACCCAGATTTATTCTGTTTTCATATTTGGCAATTTCATTATTGTCCAGCTGATATCTGTTAACACTTATCGTTTCCAACTTTTATTAGCATTAACTGCAGTCTTGCAGCGACTTCGAATCATCCGAATTTATTCCTTCTGCTTCGTCATAGGACAAACCCCCGGGGCACGCACTCATAACGGCGTCCCACACTGCTTGACTTCATTCATGCTTGCTTTGTTTCATTTGTAATTGCCATGCCCTAATCCCCCCTTACGATAATACCCTTTCTACCCCCATGCCATGTATCTCTTCCTTCCCAGTAAATCTTTCTTGGAGTACAGCTAAAGTTAAGGTATAGATTGTCAGAGTCTTTTAAACTGTCGACTGCGCTAAATATGCTGTAAAAGAATTAGTGTAAATTGCTTAAACTCAAGGGGCCAGATTCACGAAAGCAGTTACGCAAGCACTTACGAACCTGTACATCTTTTCTCAATCTTTGGTGACTTTGTTTACAATTATTAAAAGGTTAATGAGCTCCGAAGCACCAGGAGGCTGTTTATAACAATAACAACAGTTGATTGGGAAGTTTTCATGCTTGTGAAACTGTTTAATAAATGTAACCAAAGCCGTCAAAGATTGAGGAAAGATGTACACGTTCGTAAGTACTTGCGTAACTGCTTCGTGAATCTGGCCCAAGGGGTCCCCTAGTAAGGTCATAACGTGAATTCTTTATTAATCTGCGTTTTTCAAGATATACATTTGCAATTATTCAAGGAATTTTCTTGTAAAGCATTAAAGCTTTTTGTCCGACAACTCGTTGCAAATTGATCTTATTTTCCTATTCAAATACATTTAGAACCTCCACGATTCCGGCGCTCTGTTAGTCTCTGATTTTATTATGCAGGAGAAGAGCTTACCAAGATCACCTTTACATTTTTTATACCCTGGCAAACACTTCGTCTGTACTAGAGCATTTGCAGTTCTCTGTTCTGATGCGTGTCATCAGTTTTGCATCATTACTCCAGCTTGTTAAGTTTGTATCGATTCGTTGTGTGTGTGTGTGTGTGTACTCACCTAGTTGTACTCACCTAGTTGTGCTTGCGGGGGTTGAGCTCTGGCTCTTTGGTCCCGCCTTCAACTGGTGTACAGGTTCCTGAGCCTATTGGGCTCTATCATATCTACACTTGAAACTGTGTATGGAGTCAGCCTCCACCACATTGCTTCCTAATGCATTCCAATGTGTGTGTGTGTGTGTATTCACCTAGTTGTGCTTGCGGGGGTTGAACTCTGCTCTTTCGGCCCGCCTCTCAACTGTTTCTACTACTACTATTTTTTTTCTCTACACCACACACACGCACCCACCAGGAAGCAGGCCGTGACAGCTGACTAACTCCCAGGTACCTATTTACTGCTAGGTAACAGGGGCATAGGGTGAAAGAAACTCTGCCCACGACACAATGTAGCTGTGTATGTATGTATGTATTCATTTCATCTTTTCATGAATAAGTAGAATAAAAATCGTGGTATGACAAAAATAATAAATAATACGAATGATAACAATAATATATCATAATTATTTAATAATATATATAAATGCAGAAAAAATCACACTGAAATTTTTTCAGACCGAACGCAACGAACCAGCTGGAAAAAAAAGGGTCGGGAAAACTCTCCAGCTTCGCTACTCTGAATGATTCTGACGTGTTGAGCGGGGCCAGAATAGTGAGGCCTCGACTTTGGTTCGATGGTCTTGAGGGAAATCCTACGAGACCGTTCCCTTCCACTAGCTGGAGCGCCAATAAGTGATCATTTCCTTTGAAATTTTAATCCGGCTCGAAGGATCTTTTCTGACTGGGCAGGGAGGGATCAAAGGATTCTTGGCGTCGACGTGAGCCAGTTGTTCATTAATGACGATATTCTTGGAGTCGTCGTATATGTCAGTCGTTGTTATATTACTCACAGTCGTTACTGTCGTTTCTTAATTACTCAGTCGCTGGGGTTGTATTACTCGGGCACTGCTCTCATCGTTGTATTGTATACAATCATTGCTGTTGTCGAATGCCTTAAATTATAGTCTTAAGAGCTGCATTTGTCAGTGTGTATCAGTCATTATGGTTGTCACCATGTTGTTGTCGCTTCTAACATTAACCCTTGTCGTACCTTTTCCTGTAGGCGTTCTCCAGTGTCGTTGTGCTATATGGTGTAATCCTCGTTTGTTCCCGTGTTGCTACAGTTTGCTGGGAGGGCTTTCGCGCTATCATATATACATATATATATGTATATATATATGTATATAATACATATATACATTTTAGTATAAATTTATACATTATATTAATTATTTTAGTTATTGGAAATGCAAAATAGTAAAGCTATAACCAGAATGTGTGGCTGCTATAGCAGGTGAGCAACGTAGCTCCATATAGCACCTCTTGTGTCCTGTTATCTTAAGAAAACACCATCTTCTTGGGTTTAAATCCACAACGCCTTTGGTGTTGGTGGATAGTGTTGTCGATTTGAAGGCAACCATGTCTCCTGACCCAGCCCTAACCATGCCTCCTGACCCAGCCCTAACCATGCCTCCTGACCCAGCCCTAACCATGCCTCCTGGCCCAGCCCTAACCATGCCTCCTGACCCAGCCCTAACCATGCCTCCTGACCCAGCCCTAACCATGCCTCCTGACCCAGCCCTAACCATGCCTCCTGGCCCAGCCCTAACCTTGCCTCCTGGCCCAGCCCTAACCTTGCCTCCTGACCCAGCCCTAACCTTGCCTCCTGACACAGCCTTAACCATGCCTCCTGACCCAGCCCTAACCATGCCTCCTGACCCAGCCCTAACCATGCCTCCTGGCCCAGCCCTAACCATGCCTCCTGACCCAGCCCTAACCTTGCCTCCTGACCCAGCCCTAACCATGCCTCCTGACCCAGCCCTAACCTTGCCTCCTGACCCAGCCCTAACCATGCCTCCTGGCCCAGCCCTAACCTTGCCTCCTGACCCAGCCCTAACCGTGACTCTCACAGTGGTGATGTAGATACGAAAGGCTGTGATTTGGTACTAGTTTTGTTACGTTTTGAGAGGGGGAGAGAAGGGGAGAGAGAGAGAGAAAGCAATAGGGAGGAAGTCAAGAGAGAGAGAGTGGGAGAGAGAGAGTGGGAGAGAGAGAGTGGGAGAGAGAGAGTGGGAGAGAGAAAGTGGGAGAGAGACCCATTATAATATTAAGATATGGGGCCACATATTACGTCTCCCAGCAGCGTCACGACACTCAGTGTGCGTGAAATTATCAGGTGGAGGTCAACCTTACTGTCTGGGCGAGGCAGCGAAGGGCGGTGGTCGTCGGGGGCCGCGAAGGGCGGGGGTCGTCGGGGGCCGCGAAGGGCGGGGGTCGTCGGGGGCCGCGAAGGGCGGGGGTCGTCGGGGGCCGCGAAGGGCGGGGGTCGTCGGGGGCCGCGAAGGGCGGGGGTCGTCGGGGGCCGCGAAGGGCGGGGGTCGTCGGGGGCCGCGAAGGGCGGGGGTCGTCGGGGGCCGCGAAGGGCGGTGGTCGTCGGGGGCCGCGAAGGGCGGTGGTCGTCGGGGGCCGCGAAGGGCGGGGGTCGTCGGGGGCCGCGAAGGGCGGTGGTCGTCGGGGGCCGCGAAGAGCGGTGGTCGTCGGGGGCCGCGAAGGGCGGGGGTCGTCGGGGGCCGCGAAGAGCGGTGGTCGTCGGGGGCCGCGAAGGGCGGTGGTTGTCGGGGGCCGCGAAGAGCGGTGGTCGTCGGGGGCCGCGAAGGGCGGGGGTCGTCGGGGGCCGCGAAGGGCGGTGGTCGTCGGGGGCCGCGAAGGGCGGTGGTCGTCGGGGGCCGCGAAGGGCGGGGGTCGTCGGGGGCCGCGAAGGGCGGTGGTCGTCGGGGGCCGCGAAGGGCGGGGGTCGTCGGGGGCCGCGAAGGGCGGTGGTCGTCGGGGGCCGCGAAGGGCGGTGGTCGTCGGGGGCCGCGAAGGGCGGTGGTCGTCGGGGGCCGCGAAGGGCGGGGGTCGTCGGGGGCCGCGAAGGGCGGTGGTCGTCGGGGGCCGCGAAGAGCGGTGGTCGTCGGGGGCCGCGAAGGGCGGGGGTCGTCGGGGGCCGCGAAGAGCGGTGGTCGTCGGGGGCCGCGAAGGGCGGGGGTCGTCGGGGGCCGCGAAGGGCGGTGGTCGTCGGGGGCCGCGAAGAGCGGTGGTCGTCGGGGGCCGCGAAGGGCGGTGGTCGTCGGGGGCCGCGAAGGGCGTGGGTCGTCGGGGGCCGCGAAGGGCGTGGGTCGTCGGGGGCCGCGAAGGGCGGGGGTCGTCGGGGGCCGCAAAGGGCGGGGGTCGTCGGGTACGAGTGCTTCGTCTCCGGCCTCCATACACTTCTCTGAAGGAGAGGAGGAGGAGGAGGGAGATCTTCCTCTTTGACCTCCTCATATTTGTGTGAGGTAAAGGGACATCTCTCTTCACTTCAGTTCCTCGCTTGTTCGCATTCGTATTAGATTTATTTGTTTCCTTTGCATGTTAGCAAGCACAGCTATTTGTTCATTTGTACCAATGCATAACCAACTTGTCTCTACTCTTTTAAACAAATAAATAATTTGACTTCATCCGGGCTGTGACCAGGTGAATATCCCCTGACTGCTGAAGAATAAAGTCTGAAACATATTTCTTAGCTGAAAGTCAGAAAGAGGAGCAGCTTAGAGAAGGCGGACGACACTACAAGAGAAGGAAAAGAATAACAGAAATGCTTAAATAAACAGGACTCTCCCTACAAAGAAATAATAATTTAAACGGAGATTTTTGGAGAAGTACAGCAGAAACTGAAGCTATCATCAGGTTCGAGAAATTTAAATTAGAACAGAAAGCCACAAAGAGAGAAAGAACAATCCAAAATATTCATATATGCCGGTCCGGTCGACCTGGGGAGCCGGTCGGCCAAGCGGACAGCACACTGGACTTATGATCCTGTGGTCCCGGGTTCGATCCCGGGCGCCGGCGAGAAACAATGGGCACAGTTTCTTTCACCCTATGCCCCTGTTACCTAGCAGTAAAATAGGTACCTGGGTGTTAGTCAGCTGTCACGGGCTGCTTCCTGGGGGTGGAGGCCTGGTCGAAGACCGGGCCGCGGGGACACTAAAGCCCCGAAATCATCTCAAGATAACCTCTCAAGAACCTCTCTCAAGATGCCAAATATAAATAAAAAAAACTTTGCCAATATTGGACCTATACTGACAAGTGAAGGTTTATACACAGAGGACGACAAAGAAATTAATGAAATAAAAAAAACAGTTTGAGGCTATTTATAGCAGCCCCAATAAATAGCATAATATGGAAGATCCGGAGAACGTCTTTACAAATTATATCCAAACCCTGACTATTATTAACTATTATAACTATTATTTACACTTTGCACGTTTTTGAAAGATAAATTGGCAACATGCTCATGCACTTAGCCCCGGGTCCAGATTCATGGAATTTAATATTTATGTATAAAGAACTGCAGAGTGCCAGTAGCAGAGGCACTCAGTATAGTTTTTTTTTCTTTGGGGAGTAAAGAGGAAGAAGAGGCATAGGTGAAGGGAAGTTTAGAAGTGAGAAATACAGTGAGAGGTATGAAAGCAGGCGGGCTGTTCGCCTTGCTGACACCATGTGTGGGTGTTGGCAGCTAAGCTAAGCTGGCTCCCTCTTGTCAGGGAGCTGTGAGTGTGTGAGAGGTTCTTCACATGTGTTTCACCATATATGGATGTCCATAGATGAATACTGTGTAGCATTTATATATACACACTCCCCGATGCTTCCACACATGTTGTTTTGTTTATGGCTCTTTATTTTATTATTATTATTTGTCGAGTTGATCATACATACATATTATTATTTATCGAGTTGCTCATACATGCACATATATACATACATATACTCACACATATACATATATATGTCGTACCTAGTAGCCAGAACTCACTTTTTGGCCTACTATTCAAGGCCCGATTTGCCTAATAAGCCAAGTTTTCCTGAATTAATATATTTTCTCTATTTTTTTTCTTATGAAATGATAAAGCTACCCATTTCATTATGTATGAGGTCAATTTTTTTTATTGGAGTTAAAATTAACGTAGATATATGACCGAACCTAACCAACCCTACCTAACCTAAGCTAACCTATCTTTATAGGTTAGGTTTGGTTAGGTAGCCGAAAAAGTTAGGTTAGGTTAGGTTAGGTAGGTTAGGTAGTCGAAAAACAATTAATTCATGAAAACTTGGCTTATTAGGCAAATCGGGCCTTGCATAGTAGGCTGAGAAGTGCGTTCTGGCTACTAGGTACGACATATATATATATATATATATATATATATATATATATATATATATATATATATATATATATATATATGTCGTACCTAGTAGCCAGAACTCTCTTCTCAGCCTACTATTCAAGGCCCGATTTGCCTAATAAGCCAAGTTTTCCTGAATTAATATATTTACTATAGTTTTTTTCTTATGAAATGATAAAGCAACCCTTTTCTCTATGTATGAGGTCAATTTTTTTTTATTGGAGTTAAAATTAACGTAGATATATGACCGAACCTAACCAACCCTACCTAACCTAACCTAACCTATATTTATAGGTAAGGTTAGGTTAGGTAGCCAAAAAAAGCTAGGTTAGGTTAGGTTAGGTAGGTTAGGTAGACGAAAAAACATTAATTCATGAAAACTTGGCTTATTAGGCAAATCGGGCCTTGAATAGTAGGCTGAGAAGTGCGTTCTGGCTATTAGGTACGACATATATATATATATATATATAACTGAAAACTCACACCCCAGAAGTGACTCGAACCCATACTCCCACAACTGGTATGTACAGGGACGCCTTAATCCGCTTGACCATCACGACCGGACATAAGGAAGTGATAGCCGAGGCTATATGAACCACTTCCCCGCCGGCACTCGGATGGTAATCTTGGGCATAGCATTTTATCAAATCACCTCATTCTTTGGGGCACACGTGAGGAACACAAATGCAAACAAGCCTGAATGGTCCCCAGGACTATATACAACTGAAAACTCACACCCCAGAAGTGACTCGAACCCATACTCCCACAACTGGTATGTACAGGGACGCCTTAATCCGCTTGACCATCACGACCGGACATAAGGAAGTGATAGCCGAGGCTATATGAACCACTTCCCCGCCGGCACTCGGATGGTAATCTTGGGCATAGCATTTTATCAAATCACCTCATTCATTAAGGCGTCCCTGTACATACCAGTTGTGGGAGTATGGGTTCGAGTCACTTCTGGGGTGTGAGTTTTCAGTTGTATATAGTCCTGGGGACCATTCAGGCTTGTTTGCATATATATATATATATATATATATATATATATATATATATATATATATATATATATATATATATAAATAATATATATATATATAAATAATATATATATATATATATAATATATATATATATATATATATATATATATATATACATATATATATATATATATATATATATATATTATATATATATATATATATATATATATATATATATATATATATATATATATATATATATATATGTCGTACCTATATTTGTGTTCCTCACGTGTGCCCCAAAGAATGAGGTGATTTGGTGAAATGCTATGCCCAAGATTACCATCCGAGTTGCCGTCGGGGAAGTGGCTCAAATAGCCTCGGCTATCACTTCCTTTTGACGGCCGTGATGGTCAAGCGTATTAAGGCGCCCTGTAGTTACCAGTTGCGTTGCTTCTGGGAGTATGGGTTCGAGTCACTTCTGGGGTGAGAGTTTTCATTCGCATATAGTCCTGGGGACCATTCAGGCTTGTTCGCATATATACATGGATACATGCATGCATACTCAGTATAGTGTGGAGAAAAAGTTTTGGCGTTGGGGAAATACCAGGAGCGATTAAGTCAGCAGATATAGCTCACCTTCACAAGGGAGGCAGCAAAGCATTGGCTAAAAATTATTGATCAGTCGCACTAACGTCGAACATAACAGTTTTTGAGAGAGTTATCAAGAGTCAGTTTTACGGAGAACAATGACCTCCACAACCCAGGCCAACATAAATTTAGAGCAGGAAGATCATGCTTTTCGCAGCTACTCGACCACTATGACAAATTCAGTGATGCATTAGGAGAAAATGCAAAGTACAGATATGGTATACACGGACTTTGCAAAGGTATTTGACAAATCTGACCATGGAATGATAGCCTAATAAACAATATCAGTTGGTATAACAGGTAAAGTAGGGTGATGGATATTCAGTTTTCTGTCAAATTAAATGCTAAGAGGACACTCACACAAATAAAAAATAGAGTCCAAGGACAGTGAAGAGCTCTGTACCTAGGGGCTTGTATCATTGCTTTTCTTTATTCTCCTATCAGATACAGAAAACTACTAGTCACAGCTTCATTTCATATTTTATGTAAATGACGCAAAAATCAGCATGAAAATTACTTATGTAGAAAACATTGAAAAACAACAAGCTGTTATTAATAGTTTTCGATTGGGTAGCGGAAGAAAGAATGATATTTATCAGTGATAAAATCCAGGTCCTTATATATGGTAAAAAGGATCAATAAACATAATACAGGGTGCAAGACATAATCAAATCTGTCCATAGTAGGAAAGCAGCATGTAAAGGATTTGGGAATAATGATGTCTGACGACCTAACGTTTAGGGAGCATAACCAAGCAAATATTGCGTCAGCCAGAAAAATGATAGGATGGGTTTCAAGAACTTCGTAATCCTTCGTAAAAGAACTTCGTTCTGGTCTGAATAAGAGAACTTCAATTGTTACGAAGGACGAAGAGTTTGTGCAACGTTTCCTTTCAGTTGATGACTCTTTTTGCCTAGCAGTAAATAGTTATCCTGGGGGGGGGGGGGTTAGTTAATGGCCTAGGAGGACCTTGATAAGGATAACAAGCTTTTTTCTTCAATACTGAGGAACCCTACACACACACACACACACACACACATGGGGAATGCACTTGGGGAACAGGTTGTGGAAGCAAATACTATTCATACTTTTAAAACTAGGTATGATAGGGAAATGGGACAGGAGTCATTGCTGTAAACAACCGATAGCTGGAAAGGCGGGATCCAAGAGTCAATGCTCGATCCTGCAAGCACATATAGGTGAGTACATATAGGTGAGTACACACACACACACACACACACACACACACACACACACACACACACACACACACACACACACACACACACACGGGGCCTCGCGGGTGAGTGGACAGCATTTGGGGGCCCTGGGGTTCGATTCCCGGCCGAGGCGGAAACAAATGGGCAGTTTCTTTCACCTTAATGCTCCTGTTCACCTAGCAGTAAATAGGTACCTGGGAGTTTAGCAGCTGCTACGGGCTGCTTCCTAGGTGTGGGTGTGTGCCCGTGTGTGTTAGAAATATATGTAATAGATGTAGCAGAAGAAAAATAGATTGGTTAGAAAGGCGGGGTCCAAGAGCTAGTAGCTCGATTCTGCATACACAAATAGTAAATACGCACGTACGTACGTTACATTAACGTGGTCCAGTGGTTTAAGGCGCGTGCATGAGAGTACTCAGTATGCAGTCAGTGATGTTACCATTCACATGCAGTAAGGCTCGTGGACCTGATAGGCGCTTCAAAACCCCTTACTGGCATGTTCCCTGACGTGCTAGCTTCTGGTTTAATTAAAACAATTATTCATAAAAGAGGCGGCCCACTTGTATAATTCATGAAATGGAGAAATAACATAATTAAAGAAAACCTAAACTAACATTTGATCACTAATGACGAAATTTAATCAAGACCTATAATTGTCACATTTATAATACCAAACAAATGAATCAACCTGACTTCAGCAGCTGACACATGCAGGCCCCCCAAAACCAACCACTCCATTGACGAAGTTGCTCCCTGCATGAACTAGGGAGAGGCGCTCTTACACAATGTCGCCAACCTATCATATACACACAGCCCCCGCTCCTGTGCCAGCTAAATCCACTACGGGCTCACCATAGCCCGTGCTGATCGGAACATTTTGTTCCGAGAAGCTCAATCTGAAACAACTACTGCTATCGTATTATAGAATCCTCCCTAGACTCTGGTGACAACCACTGCCATACTCTTTTAAAATGAGTACTAAGTACATTAAATATATTAAATATATCTAGAGATAATGTACTGATATAATGATACTTCGTGACAAAATAATATACATTAAATTGAAAGATGATACAGTTGGTACATCTGCCTCTCACGCGATACAGCCCCAACACCTGTAGCCCCCACCACCGTCCAACATCTGTGACCACCACTATAGTCCAACACCTGTGACCCCACCACCGTCCAACATCTGTGACCACCACCACCGTCCAACACCTGTGACCCCACCACCGTCCAACACCTGTAGCCCCCACCACCGTCCAACACCTGTGACCCCCCACCACCGTCCAACACCTGTGACCCCCCACCACCGTCCAACACCTGTAGCCCCCACCACCGTCCAACACCTGTGACCCCACCACCGTCCAACACCTGTGACCCCACCACCGTCCAACACCTGTGACCCCACCACCGTCCAACACCTGTGACCCCCTCACCACCGTCCAACACCTGTGACCCCCTCACCACCGTCCAACACCTGTGACCCCTCACCACCGTCCAACACCTGTGACCCCCACCACCGTCCAACACCTGTGACCCCCCACCACCGTCCAACACCTGTGACCCCCACCACCGAAAACATCAGTAGTTTCAAAGCATTATACGACAAAGAGTGCTGGGAAGACGGGACACCACGAGCGTAGCTCTCATCCTGTTGTAACAAACTAGGCTGTTGTAAGAATTATCCAGAGTGGTTTATCGACAAAAGAGAATGGGAAGCTGAGCCGCATGGTGACCTGACCCCCAGGGGAATTCGCGGTGGAAATAACCGACGCTTTGTTCATAACTGCGTATAATGAATCATCCTATAGTATTCAGTAATTTAGAGAAAATTAGCCTTTATTCATTTTGCATTAAAATTGTATTGTATAATAGTACTGGATACAATATCAATAGTATTCTAATTATTGAGTTTAAGTCACCATCAGTGACGTCACGAATCAGATCTAACTTTTAAAGCGGAGTGACCGGCGGTCATAGGTCATCAGGGGTTGACAGGTCTACTATTTCTCAAAGTTTTAATAACCATTTTTGTGATCGGGAACAGCTCTGCCGTTAGATGTTTGTAATTTAATTCAGTAAAATAATTCAACCAGTCTGGATCAATTAAGTACAACAGAGGTTAATTGTTATAACTTAAACCTTGCTAGTAACTGGGTAGAACTTTGACTAGGCGGAAGGATACAATGTTCTGTCTGGGGGAGACCAGACAAGGGAAAAATCAGTGTGGTCACGGAAGCAGCTGGGATAAGAGGTCAACATCTTACCTCTCCCCAAGAACAGCCCCAACACCTAGAGCTGTGGTCGCCCAAGGTATAGTTGCTATTGTTAAGTATAGAAATAGTCTCATTTGCCACTCAGGTCAAGTAGGGAGTGTTAAAGTGATAGGGAGTGAACATATTTAGATTTTGTTTTAGTTTTCTTTTAATAAATTAAATTTGTTATTAATTTGCATTTTATTGTTTCCATGTGTTTTATGTGTATACTTGTCCTGGTCACGTGGTCCACACGAGGCAGAGTTGCATTGGGCGCCGATTCTAACATCGAATCGGAATTATCATTACCGTGTAATTTATTCCACACTCAAGGTCATCGTTTATAGTGGGGATCAAGCCCCTAGGTTGATTAATTAGCGTGATCGATCCAGACCTCGATCATTGCTCTTGTATTACTGGTCTGGTGGTGGCAGCAGAGGTGACTCTAGGGTTTTGTTCAGAGCTTAGGTCACGTCATACTGGGTGTAGAATCCTAAGTCGGTCAATCGTCTTAGGACCACGTGGCGTGGAGTTGGCTTTGGTAAAAGTTTTGGAGTCCCTGGGTTTAGAAATAAAAGTAAGAATACGGGTAGAGGGAGTAGAAAGAAGGAAGTAAAGAGAGAGGAACCCGAACCCGTGTTACAATGGTGGCAGCGGTGGGATCTTTAAAACGCACTTAAAAGCAAAGTCTCTATTTTATTTTCCAGGATTACTTTCTGAGGTAATCAATTTCGTGAAGTCGTGCCCTCGTTGCCAGAGGAGGAAAGGTACCCTTAAGGTACAAGCCCCACTTCAGGAATTTCCTGAAATTCGTGAACCGTTAGATCGTGTGGGGGCCGATCTGATTGATTTACACCACAGTCATTCAGGAAATAGATATGTGTTGGTGCTAGTTGACCATCTGTCTAGATACACTACACTAGTTGCATTACCTCAGAAGGATTCTCGTACGGTTGCAGATGCATTCTTGCGTAGGTTCGTTACTGTATTCGGACCTCCTAAAGTTTTAGTCTCTGACCGGGGTCAAGAATTCAATGGGAATATATTTAGAGAAGTTTGTAAGATTTTAGAGACAACTTCGGCTTTTACAACGGCCTACCACCCACAAGCAAACGGAATGACGGAACGGACTAATCGTTCAGTCAAGGATATGCTTGCAATCCTTGCTGAACATGATGCAAACACCTGGGATGAACACCTACCCTATGTTCAGTTCGCCTTGAATACTGCCATCCACCAATCAATTAACACCCAACCACTTCATTTGTTTACTGGTAATTCATGCAATTTCCCCTCAGGTCTGCTTAACAGACATAATGTTGCATACGGGGAGGACTATCCTTCAGAGGTCCTTGGAAAAATGAGAAATGCATGGAATATTGCAGCTGAAGCGTCCAAGAAGGCACGGACTCGGTATGCTCATTTTTATGACAAGAAAGTGCGCCCTCTTGAGTTGAAGGAAGGAAGCCTCGTATTGAGAGTGAATGAGGCTGCGCCCGCCAATCAGAGCAGGAAACTAGCTCCGAGGTGGCGAGGACCCTATAGAGTAATTAAAAGGGCGGGGCCGGTTAATCTTGTTATAAAAGGAGTGTTCGAGGACCAGGTGGAAAGGACAATTCACGTGAATAAATTGAAACATTATCATGCTAGAGAGGAATTAGAACTGCCTTCAGCGGGTCTAGTTCCTGACTCAGCAGTGCTGACTCATGGCTTCACCGACGAGTCAGAAGATGAGGATGACCCTCTGTCATCGCTCATCAGTAGTCAGGTGCAGTCTCGCCACCCTATGGTGACGAGATCTCGCGCTGTACAGTAAAGTAACTTCCTTGGTTAGTATAATTTAGTATTCATTAGATTTTCCTGTAAAGGCAATGAGATGTACTATGTCTATACTTAACTCAGGTAGCAACTTTTACCGTGCTCTGGGGTTCCACCTCCACCAAACCCAGAGTATATCTATGCTTCCGCTGTGTTGTGTCTGTCTGTTCCCAGGTCTGATTGGTACACCGACCCAGTTGTTCCAGCCACACGTGAACCCTTGTCTGTAAAGACCGAGGGGGGAGGCACGTTACACAAAGCCCTCCCCCCACCAGACCCAGTAACCCATACATCAGTTACTTTGGGGATGAGTGACTGTCCAAGAGTCACCCGGCCGACGCCTCACGTCACTAACGAGGTTGTCAGGGCCAGCGAGCTGTCCACATTATAGCAGTCACCGGAGGTGCCATACAACGCCGGGGTAGCTGTCTCGAGATCACCAATACCCACCTGCTGCGTCATCAAGACTGCAGCCATTCCAGCAGTGTTGGAGGAGAGGTCAAGAAATGGAAAGCGCGTAGCAGTACTCAAGAATTTCGCCGGAAGATTAATGATTACGTCATCTGAAGTAACAAGAAAGCGGAAGTAAGGCGGTCACAGGTGGAAGGCACGGTTTCCCTACAGAGTACCGGGACTCGCCAATAGAAGGTCGCAAAATTGTCTCCTTTGGCCTAAAGTCGGCGGTACGAGGGTATACACAGTTGGTGTTTACGGCCTAGTAACCTGGTGACATCAAGAAACGCCGGAGATGACGTGAGCAATGATGGAAGACGAGATTCACCTGTTCTGCAAACAAGCAACCCGCCTCTACGACCTTCTGACACCACTCCTGCTAAGAGACACCGTTGGTACATCCAGTCCTGCTCTGCTGTGGTCATCTGCGACGTCAAGTTTAACATCAAGACTGCCGTGTGAACTGTGATTGATACGAAGGCGTGTGGACTGTCGAGAGCAAGATTAATGGCCGAAGTAACAGTATTCTACAGCTGTCACTTGGCACTCAGCTCTACTACACTCTGTCGTCATTCAGGAGTACCGGATGGGAGTACAAGAGGACCAGGTATTGATGTCTACACATGAGAAGAAGCAAGATCGACACCGTCATCGTCAGCGACTACATTCAGCATCCAGCAGCATCGATTTTTTTTTTTCTCGTTTACTCAATATGAACAATTGATACAAAACAACAAAGTTGGCTCTGAACATCTGTGTAAAGAACATCTGGACACTTTTGTTTAAATGTTGAAAAACAGAGTTAGAATCACAATATTTTTTAAATGTTGAAAAACAGATTTAAAATAATAATTCTGGTATAATATATGAATTTTACTCTATGAATTGGTCAGTAATCAAAATCGAAGCCCCTGTGTAATTGTCTCAGCCCAGAACAAACGGTTATGGAAAATTATGTTGTGCTATTTTTTTCAGAATGTTTGAACACAGGAGAGGCGGACCAATATAAACATTGACACTTCTAGTGAGTGAGAACACTTGGCTGTACAGTCAGCTGAAACCTGTGATATAGTATAGGAATTTTTTTTATATTTTTAGATACATGTAATAAACGTTAGGTGTGTTCCTTGATGGGGAGTGGTTAGTACACGGATGAGTACCTGATAGTTCCGTAGTACGCTCCCGGATGACTGAAAGTTCAGTCTGATGATATAACTTTAATGTTTGATTGAGCACGGTGTGGCCGGCTCTAGAGGACACATGGACTTGGCTAGTGAAGAGCCAAGAGAGTTTAATAGCTAGTTTTTGATGGTAGAGTAGGGACATGTTATTTAGCTATGTCAGTAAGGATAGGATGTATGGTTCCTGATATTGGAGGATTGCTGTCAGTTGACAGCTGAGAAATTTATGAAATATGAACATGTTCATTATGATGTTGGACTATTATTTGTCAAATTTTATTAGTTAGGTTAGCTTTTGTTTGTGGCATGAGTTGAATTGTGGGTTTGGATACTAAACCTCGTGAATTTTAACAAATTAACAAGGTTTACTAAGTGCTTGTGCGGGGGGGTTGTAACAAACTAGGCTGTTGTAAGAATTATCCAGAGTGGTTTATCGACAAAAGAGAATGGGAAGCTGAGCCGCATGGTGACCTGACCCCCAGGGGAATTCGCGGTGGAAATAACCGACGCTTTGTTCATAACTGCGTATAATGAATCATCCTATAGTATTCAGTAATTTAGAGAAAATTAGCCTTTATTCATTTTGCATTAAAATTGTATTGTATAATAGTACTGGATACAATATCAATAGTATTCTAATTATTGAGTTTAAGTCACCATCAGTGACGTCACGAATCAGATCTAACTTTTAAAGCGGAGTGACCGGCGGTCATAGGTCATCAGGGGTTGACAGGTCTACTATTTCTCAAAGTTTTAATAACCATTTTTGTGATCGGGAACAGCTCTGCCGTTAGATGTTTGTAATTTAATTCAGTAAAATAATTCAACCAGTCTGGATCAATTAAGTACAACAGAGGTTAATTGTTATAACTTAAACCTTGCTAGTAACTGGGTAGAACTTTGACTAGGCGGAAGGATACAATGTTCTGTCTGGGGGAGACCAGACAAGGGAAAAATCAGTGTGGTCACGGAAGCAGCTGGGATAAGAGGTCAACATCTTACCTCTCCCCAAGAACAGCCCCAACACCTAGAGCTGTGGTCGCCCAAGGTATAGTTGCTATTGTTAAGTATAGAAATAGTCTCATTTGCCACTCAGGTCAAGTAGGGAGTGTTAAAGTGATAGGGAGTGAACATATTTAGATTTTGTTTTAGTTTTCTTTTAATAAATTAAATTTGTTATTAATTTGCATTTTATTGTTTCCATGTGTTTTATGTGTATACTTGTCCTGGTCACGTGGTCCACACGAGGCAGAGTTGCATTGGGCGCCGATTCTAACATCGAATCGGAATTATCATTACCGTGTAATTTATTCCACACTCAAGGTCATCGTTTATAGTGGGGATCAAGCCCCTAGGTTGATTAATTAGCGTGATCGATCCAGACCTCGATCATTGCTCTTGTATTACTGGTCTGGTGGTGGCAGCAGAGGTGACTCTAGGGTTTTGTTCAGAGCCTAGGTCACGTCATACTGGGTGTAGAATCCTAAGTCGGTCAATCGTCTTAGGACCACGTGGCGTGGAGTTGGCTTTGGTAAAAGTTTTGGAGTCCCTGGGTTTAGAAATAAAAGTAAGAATACGGGTAGAGGGAGTAGAAAGAAGGAAGTAAAGAGAGAGGAACCCGATCCCGTGTTACACTGTAACTACACCTAGGTAATTACATATATACCATTGCACTAGCTAGGATCATAGAGAATTCGAACTCTGGCCTGAAATAGGTACCTGGGAGTTAGACAGCTGCTACGGGCTGCTTCCTGGGGATGTGTGACAAAAATGAGGCCTGATCGAGGACCGGGTCGCGGGGACACTTAAGCCCCGAAATCATCTCAAGATAACTTTGATCAAGAGTAATTTAATACTACAGTATTAAAAGTGGGCTTCACGAAGCAGAGTAACTTGCGACAACCGTCCAATGGGACTGGTGGGGAGGCATAGTTTACCACCTGATCCTCATAATTATGGCATTCAACTGTCCATTTTAAAGAATGAAGAAGAACTTTATTTATATTACTTCTAAGCTGGATCACTTATGAACCCATCCCTGCCCTTGTGTGGCAGTCCACCATAGAAAGTTGTTTTCACGTATCCATACATTAAAACATTGATTGTAACCATGATATATATGTGCTCCAGCCTACAGTTTAGACCTATTGTCTTATGTATAACCCTCTGTCCTGCGTGACAGTGAATACCACCATTATCCTCACTTTAATAACTTAATTGAAATCGTCAGATTAGGCAAAATTGTAATTAATTTTGTCAATAAAGATGTTAATAATAATAAAAATAATTCAACTAGAAAACGCAACCCATACATGAAAGTGACGTTTGACGAAGAGCACAACCCGTCCGAAATAACATCGCTTTTCGCTTGTCTATTGGACCAGGACGGTCCAAAACGTTGTCGCTTTCATTTGACGTGTGTGAGTTGGCTTATTAGTTGCAACATTACACACAGAGATCACACTAACGTGATGCATCAAGTCGATTAAGGCAGTGTCTGGGATGCTCCCGGACGCAGGTTCGAATCCTCGTCACGGCCCTTGTGGATTTGTTCATTTACTTGCAATATGTTATTGTGGCTTATTCATTGCAGCTAAGAGATGCGGTACGTGGGACAAGGCCACGATGCAAATGATTGACAGGTTTCCTTTCCATGAAATAGCGTGAGTCAGGGAGCCGGTCGGCCGAGCGGACAGCACACTGGTCTTGTGATCCTATGGTCTCGGGTTCGATCCCGGGCGCCGGCGAGAAACAATGGGCAGAGTTTGTCACCCCTATCCCCCTGTTACCTAGCAGTAAAATAAGTACCTGGGTGTTAGTCAGCTGTCACGGGCTGCTTCCTGGGGGGTGGAGGCCTGGTCGAGGACCGGGCCGCGGGGACACTAAAGCCCCGAAATCGTCTCAAGATAACCTCAAGATAACCTAGTGTGACTGACACGCAAGCACGCGAATGAAGTTATCCACTTCCGATTCTGATGATACGATGGGAGCCTACATTAAAGGACTATCTTTAACGGCGTGAAAAAGCTTCGTTAAAAGGTAAAATTATCCATTTCTCTTGGATACTTTTCACCTTGAGCAGCGGAGTGGTGCCCCCATGCTCGGGCCCCCGCAGGTTGTGTTGTTTACAGTGGGCGTGAGTTGGAGGACCGTGGGCGGAAGTTACCGGGAGAATCCCAGAGTAAAACCACTCAACCCACTCGTGTGATTATTTCCACCACCACTCTGAGCCACGCCCGCCCACGCTACACCCCTCACCCACGCACACTCGCCGACACCACCACACTCATACACACGCACACACGCACGCGTCCCAATCACGACGAATTTATATGCACATGTACCCTTTAATCCAACAAAACTTGCACTCACACAAATATACACACACACACACACACACACACACACACAAATATATACACACACACACACACAAATATACACACACACACACACATATGCACACACACACACACACTCACACAAATATACACACACACACACACAAATATACACACACACACACACACACACATGCACACACACACACACACTCACACAAATATACACACACAAATATACAAACACACATATGCACACACACAAATATATACACACACACAAATATATACACACACACAAATATACACACACACACAAATATATACACACACACAAATATATACACACACACAAATATATACACACACACAAATATATACACACATAGGATCACCTACGTGTCCACACCACCTCGCTTGCTCACCGCCATATTCACGGATTTAGAGAAGTCGTATCAAGCATGCCAAACCTATGAGAATTCTATCACTGGACGACTGGGAATCAAGCAGGATAGGAAGGGATGTACGGCCTTTATATTTTTAATATTCATAAAGCCTTTGTCTTGCAGAACCTTTATATTCTAGATGAGGCATCTAGTACATCCCAGAATAAGACCCCAGAATAACGCGATGCTCTACTTCAAGACATTCAAGAGCCGAACGTGAATGATTATGATATATATTTATAATACGTTTTATGTAATTTACGGCAACTGCTTGTAACGTCAGCTAACAGGAACAGATCCAGCAACAGCACCTGAACTGACGTCATTTCCGGCACTTGTTGCATGCATGGGTGCCACCTCGGGTCCTCGTTCCCTGCCACACACACTGCAGGTGGATGGTGCCAGGTAACAAGCGATTGGATCATTTTAATTTGCATCACTGGTACCTTGTTCCTGACACTTCAGATTCTTTAAAATATATAATAATTTTTTATTTTTTTTCTGGAGTGCACATATTGGCCGTGTGTACCAAACTGACGCTGTTAATCACTGTTCTGGAGTGCACATATTGGCCGTGTGTACCAAACTGACGCTGTTAATCACTGTTCTGGAGTGCACATATTGGCCGTGTGTACCAAACTGACGCTGTTAATCACTGTTCTGGAGTGCACATATTGGCCGTGTGTACCAAACTGACGCTGTTAATCACTGTTCTGGAGTGCACATATTGGCCGTGTGTACCAAACTGACGCTGTTAATCACTGTTCTGGAGTGCACATATTGGCCGTGTGTACCAAACTGACGCTGTTAATCACTGTTCTGGAGTGCACATATTGGCCGTGTGTACCAAACTGACGCTGTTAATCACTGTTCTGGAGTGCACATATTGGCCGTGTGTACCAAACTGACGCTGTTAATCACTGTTCTGGAGTGCACATATTGGCCGTGTGTACCAAACTGACGCTGTTAATCACTGTTCTGGAGTGCACATATTGGCCGTGTGTACCAAACTGACGCTGTTAATCACTGTTCTGGAGTGCACATATTGGCCGTGTGTACCAAACTGACGCTGTTAATCACTGTTCTGGAGTGCACATATTGGCCGTGTGTACCAAACTGACGCTGTTAATCACTGTTCTGGAGTGCACATATTGGCCGTGTATACCAAACTGACGCTGTTAATCACTGTTCTGGAGTGCACATATTGGCCGTGTATACCAAACTGACGCTGTTAATCACTGTTCTGGAGTGCACATATTGGCCGTGTATACCAAACTGACGCTGTTAATCACTGTTCTGGAGTGCACATATTGGCCGTGTATACCAAACTGACGCTGTTAATCACTGTTTCCGCTTCACTCGGCTCCATATAATAGTTAAATATGTACAAAAACAACAAATTATGTCTCATGAGGGCAAGAAAGTGTTGGAGATTACATTTAATATATAAGTAACCACTAGTCTTAACTCTTAACACATCTTACATTGTATACATACTAGAACATAACTTGGAATTCCAGCTTAAAATGAACAATAAATCAAACGATGAAAAGACCAGAGATAGCAATTAGGCGGAGCTGAGGGGGATCATTAACGAGAAAGAAAGAAAAGAGGAAACACGATAACGAAATGCAAGATTGTGTGAGATGGGTCACAAGGTAAACGGTTATCCTGCATAACGTATAACAGGGACATGCTTGGAAAGTATATGACTATGAACAAGTGGAATGATTTATAAAGATAGCTGAAGGTTGTTTAATACGCAATTATAAAATATATGTGACTGATAACAGAAAGTTAAAGATATGTCAAGTCGATTCAAAATCGACTTGAGAATGGGTCCAGGACGGACCGAAACATCGTCGTCACTTTCTAGTGTGTGGTTTGGTCAACAGAAATTCACTGCATTGACCTATTGACACGTGGAAAGGTGGAGCTCAAGAGCTTAAGCTCGAGCCTGAAATTACATCTAACGTAAATACTCATTCCCCACCAGCTCTTCACTCCTCCTTAATTAATAAGATGTTGATGTTAACCTGCTAGACGTACTGAGTTGTACTTGTCTTAATGTGTGTGTGTGTGTGTGTTTACTAGTTGTGTTTACTAGTTGTGTTTTGCGGGGGTTGAGCTTTGCTCTTTCGGCCCGCCTCTCAACTGTCAATCAACTGTTTACTAACTACTTTTTTTTTTTTTTTTTTTTTTTTTTTTTTCCCACACCACACACACACACCCCAGGAAGCAGCCCGTTACAGCTGACTAACTCCCAGGTACCTATTTACTGCTAGGTAACAGGGGCACTTAGGGTGACAGAAACCTTTGCCCATTTGTTTCTGCCTCGTGCGGGAATCGAACCCGCGCCACAGAATTACGAGTCCTGCGCGCCATCCACCAGGCTACGAGGCCCCTGTGTGTGTGTACTCACCTAGTTGTACTCACATAGTTGTGTTTGCGGGGGTTGAGCTCTGGCTCTTTGGTCCCGCCTCTCAACCGTCAATCAACAGGTGTACAGATTCATGAGCCTATCGGGCTCTGTCATATCTACACTTGAAACTGTGTATGGAGTCAGCCTCCACCACATCACTTCCTAATGCATTCCATTTGTCAACCACTCTGACACTAAAAAAGTTCTTTCTAATATCTCTGTGGCTCATTTGGGCACTCAGTTTCCACCTGTGTCCCCTTGTGCGTGTTCCCCTTGTGTTAAATAGACTGTCTTTATCTACCCTATCAATCCCCTTCAGAATCTTGAATGTGGTGATCATGTCCCCCCTAACTCTTCTGTCTTCCAGCGAAGTGAGGTTTAATTCCCGTAGTCTCTCCTCGTAGCTCATACCTCTCAGCTCGGGTACTAGTCTGGTGGCAAACCTTTGAACCTTTTCCAGTTTAGTCTTATCCTTGACTAGATATGGACTCCATGCTGGAGCCGCATACTCCAGGATTGGCCTGACATATGTGGTATACAAAGTTCTGAATGATTCTTTACACAAGTTTCTGAATGCCGTTCGTATGTTGGCCAGCCTGGCATATGCCGCTGATGTTATCCTCTTGATATGTGCTGCAGGAGACAGGTCTGGCGTGATATCAACCCCCAAGTCTTTTTCCTTCTCTGACTCCTGAAGAATTTCCTCTCCCAGATGATACCTTGTATCTGGCCTCTTGTATCTTGTATCTGATACCTTGTGTGTGTGTGTGTGTGTGTGTGTGTGTGTGTGTGTGTGTGTGTGTGTGTGTGTGTGTGTGTGTGTTATCTGTTGTAGTCAAAACTATGCTCTTCGTTATCAGTCTTTGTATATTTTATCCTACATACAACTTCCAGTATTCCCCGGAGTTCATTCACAACCACCCGCACTCTCTTTGATAACAAATCACTTCCTGTTATCCTTTCTCGTGTTATTTTACAAACACGTATTGGGTTATCATATCTTACCTTATTGGGTTATCATATCTTACCTTATTGGGTTATCATATTTTACCTTATTGGGTTATCATATCTTACCTTATTGGGTTATCATATCTTTCCTAATTTGTATTTGTTATTTTCTCTCAATATTCCACTTTGGGTGCGTCCAGAGCTTTTCGTTTTGATTCATAGTTCACATTTCTTCAGTCTGGAATTATTTCGCTGCATACCTTTTATTTTTTTTAATTTCTGTAATATATTTATTTAGGTGAAAGTTGTATACCTTAACTGCTTACTCCAATTTAGGTCTGATGTTCATTATCATGTTTTTTTCTGATTTAATTACTTGCTTTCTATGTGTAGTGTTGATAAAGTATCTCGAATGATGACCTCCTGGACTTTTTCTTGATCTGATTTCCTTGGAATTGTCACAGTTCATAATTCTTTTCGCGAATATTGCCATACTCCGCCCTTATTTTAAAGTGTGGCATTCACTGGTTGGCATTATATTCCAGTATTCATTTCTTGTAAAGACCAAGTTTATTGACCAATATTTAGCACAATTTTTTTGTCGTATGCCATTGTTTTGATTCAAAACTATATATATATATATATATATATATATATATATATATATATATATATATATATATATATATATATATTAGACGTAGTTTTCCCATTTGAGTTATGATTTGTTACTTCTTTCTTGACAACAGTGTGATCCATTTGTGATCACACTTCATTCTTTGGTTATTTCCTTAACTAGTTGCAGTCTTGTTTTTGCTAATACACTCCCCAATTTATATAATTGTGTTGCACCAGATAAAACTCTGACGTCTTAACTGCAACCTTTGCCTGCTACCCTCAGCCGGTTTCTAATTATATTACAAATTCCTCTTGGTTCCCTACAAATTATCAAAGTTTTAACGTCACGTGCATTTGTCACAACAAGTCAATGGAATCAGAAACTTTATTATTAACAACTTGTACAAATCGGTACAGTTATGGCTGGACTGAACAGGTGTACACTAGCCTAATATTTTTAGACATAAATTGACTAACATTTAGCTTACAATTTGAATTGTAATATATATTGGTAGAACAATGTGTAAGTCGGCTTATGACTCTCACATCGTTACAAGTTTCGTTACATGAGGGATAGCCTCTTCTGGTTCATCCTGCTGTTTCAATATATCGAATTATAGAGATATAGCTATATAATTATAATAGGATATATCATCCTCTCTCAGACGCTTCCTCCTGCAGCTCACGAAAGTCAAATCACTTGCATTTTTGCCATGGGATGTAATTGGTAGTCACGCTAGACGTAATATTAATGTTGGAAACACCACGACTGTCACGTGTTGCGCCCGTTACGGACCTACGGGGTTTTCATCTCTACACGAGTGCAGCGATCTCCCCACACTATTGAAACACTTTGTTATGGTGTAGGTAAGCTGATATTTCTTATACACGAAAGAATTATCGCGAATTATGAATGAACACTTCCGTGGTTCGCCAGCCGTCTTTGAATGAAAAACATGGTCTACATTAATGGTGTTTAATGTTTGCTTTTCGTGAATATTATCATGTATATCTTTGGCTTATCAATAATTCAGATCATTCTAGCGGAAATTGAATTAAGTTTTTGAAGACGAGTTCATTAAAGTTTTGATAAGTTTAGAATAACGGGGCAGAACGCAAAATTTAATAGGCGGTAAAAATGTTGCCACGTGCAGGTGGTGGTGGGAACACATTGCTCTGAGATATCAGTGTCGATCCAGCAGTGAGTCGGGGAGGGTGTATGTTGTCACTCCTGCCTCCCACATTTACATTTATTTGTGTGTGTTGTGGCCAGCGTGACATAAGTGTCAATTCATTTTAAGTGAAAAGTAAAATAATGCCTGAGTTTGTAGTGTTCTATTGTCTGGTTTGATGCGACACAGTGGCTAGTACGGGGAGGTTTACATACTAATCGTTCGGATTAGCTGTATATCGTTCGTGGTTCGTGATTATGAGTGAACATAAAGGATACAGCAGACGACACAACCGAAATCAAATTGGTAAGCACCGTGAATTTTTTTTTAGTGATGAAAATATATATATCTAATTGGAACGCTGCGTGGGCGTCCATTTTATGTATTTTACTTAAACTAATCTTTTTGTTACAGCACCAAGTTTGTGTTATTATGCCAGTCACAATAACTTGACGTCGTTCAGCCGATTTGTTGATCTATTAGATTAGGTTAGGATAGATAAATACATTCTCCTAATATAGTAGATTAGGAGGTGGTGTACTACTAGTAGTACACCACTAGGAGTACCTGGCGGTGCCCGGGTTTCCCAGGGTGGATACACGTGTGTATCCACCTCTGGCTGACAAGTGTGTGTATCCACCCCTGGCTGACACGTGAGTGTATCCATCCCTGGCTGACACGTGAGTGTATCCATCCCTGGCTGACACGTGAGTGTATCCACCCCTGGCTGACACGTGAGTGTATCCACCCCTGGCTGACACGTGAGTGTATCGACCCCTGGCTGACACGTGAGTGTATCCGTAGGTGTTGATGAGGCATGTGGTGCGGCTACCACAGGGAAGCAGTAAAATCGGTACACATTTGTGTACACTAGGCTGTAGGCTCAAAGTTCTAGGCCCACACACTGCCCGAGACCCAAGTTTTGGTGAAGAGTGCCTCAGTGTGGGGGATCCAGAAGGGAAACACTTGTAAACAAATCCACAAGGGCCGTGACGAGGATTCGAACCTGCGTCCGGGAGCATCCCAGACACTGCCTTAATCGACTGAGCTTGTGTCCTCGGTTCCTGCCCGGAAGTGAGTAGCTCCAAGAGATTCACAACCTTAATCTTTCATTATATTCACGAACTTATAGTCGGGATTTTTAAATACGTCTAATAAAACAAACAAAAAACAATTGAAGATGGTGGTAGGAAAAAGGAACATGGATCCTGCATTGGTTACCTTACCTTGTTGTAACCTTGAGGTGTTTTCGGGGCTAAGCGTCCCCGCGGCCCGGTTGTCGACCAGGTCTCTGGTTGCTGGACTGGTCAACCAGGCTGTTGGACGCGGCCTGCTAGCAGCCTGGTGTACGAATCACAGCCTGGTTGATCAGGTATCCATTGGAGGTGCTTATCCAGTTCTCTCTTGAACACTGTGAGGGGTCGGCCAGTTATGTCCCTTATGTGTAGTGGAAGCGTGTTGAACAGTCTCGGGCCTCTGATGTTGATAGTTCTCTCTCAGAGTACCTGTTGCACCTCTGCTTTTCAACGGGGGTATTCTGCACATCCTGCCATGTCTTCTGGTCTCATGTGATGGTATTTCTGTGTGCAGGTTTGGGACCAGCCCCTCTACTTTTTTTCCACGTGGTGGGGATATTAAAAATCTCTAATTTTGTGTGCGTTCTTTTCTCCGAGGCTTACTGACAGGCATTTTGGGTCGAATTTAAGTCATATATCTGTGCTAAGAATTGTATGTTTGGAGTGACTTTGATCTGGGATAACGGTAGAAACTGTTAGAGAATGCCGAGGCTGTGAAAAAATGTGAGATAACTTTATGGAATGATTAATTTATATTAGGTCTTTAAATTGTCTTCTCAACAATATATTTTTGTGATATATATAGTGCCAATGTCTTTTTGATATAATGGTAAATTACACACTATTTTTTAAATGTGTCAATGTTTTCAAATGTAAATTGTAAAGATGCTCACTTTATGCCAAATAAATGTAAAGCTTCACTTACACTGATCTACACCTATTTAGTTATTGTAATCCATTATTGTTAATGAATTACATTGTAATCCATTAATCCAATAATGGTTATTGTTAATTCATTATTGTAATTATTTGTACAAGTTGTTACGAACATAGTTTCTGATTCTGACTTTGAGAACTGTAATGAGCTTTATCTCTAATATAAAAAGCAGTAGCTTGTAAATATAGATATAATGGTAAGTATACAGTATATAATTATAGATATTACATTTACAGTATATAATTATAGATATTACATTTCATGTTATTATGACTTTCTCTGAGGTAAATTCACATTACATTTAATAATACGAGGTACTTCAGACGTCAAGATGGATTAGTTAAAGACTTCAGTACACTTTTAGACACAGTTACTCCACACATATTTAATTTAAGATTCTCGGTGCTAGATAACTATATACCTTCAGTTGTGTTGAGCTTGTCCACTCGTTAAATCTTTGCATTCTTAACATGATTATTTCATTTTATATACTGCACAGGAGCAGCAACCTGTTCTACCTGATCTTAATTGCTCACAACCATTAGTAAAGACATAGAATTAAGTTAGTTTAATTAAGTTAGTTTGAGATTTTGAAGACGACTGCCAATAACTTCTGGTGTTTTGCAGTGTCACCGGATATCTTGAGATGATTTCGGGGCTTAGCGTGCCCGCGGCCCGGTCCTCGACTAGGCCTCCTTTATGTTACACCCCCCCCCCAAGCAAGCAGCCCGTAGCAGCTGTCTAACTCCCAGGTACCTATTTACTGCTAGGTGAACAGGTTAATCAGGGTGAAAAAAACTCTGCCCATTTGTTTCCGCCTCTTGTATCGAACCCGGAACGTCGGGACTACGAATCCCGAGTGCTGTCCACTCAGCTGTCAGGCCCCTACCTCAGGTCTCAGAACACTGGAGATGAAGCTTATTAGAGTAGTAGTCCAACATGTACCGTACATGTACCTGTGTGTATACCAGGTATACCTAGAGTAACAATGCAGCTTGTTGCATAAAAGTAAACCTAGCTCTATATTTTCAAATTAGTGTCATTTAATCTTTTATGTCGTCAAATTGATGTAAACTGCCCGGACAGGATAGACCAAACGAGCGCATCACGTGATACAGGCCGGGATAATTAACGAGTTCGGGGATACAATCGAGCAGTAGGCATTTTTTTTTTTTTTTGTTAATCCGGAGGGCTGTTGGACGATTGGTCACGTGACTTGTTTAGTCATCTACTAATGAGAAAATTTTATGATGCTTTTACATTTCCAAATTGACACGAGGTGTTTACTGAAAGCTAATGGAAAATTTGCGCCTTGAAAATGTTTTTTTTTATACAAGTAGGCGGTGATTGAATGTTTGAATCTTACTGTATTAAAACTAATGAAAATCTTTGATGGAATGTTGCAACATACATGTAATATTTACTAATACTTAAAAAAAATGCTGTACATTATTTGGTTTACATTACTAAACAATATATTAAGATTATTTTCATTAATATTTAAGATACATTTGTGGTATTTTAATTATGGTGGATATACCACTATACCTGTTTTCGGTGAACGGGCGCCGGGAATAATAATGACTTCTATCTTGAGGTTACCTTGAGATGATTTCGGGGCTTTTTAGTGTCCCCGCGGCCCGGTCCTCGACCAGGCCTCCACCCCCAGGAAGCAGCCCGTGACAGCTGACTAATACCCAGGTACCTATTTTACTGCTAGATAACAGGGGCATAGGGTGAAAGAAACTCCGACTTAACACCATTTTCGTCTCAAACGGAAAACGATATTTTTTGTGTCCATAATGGTGAGCAGTGTGACGGGTCACAGGGGCCGGGGGGGGGGGGCCTGGTGAGCAGTGTGACGGGTCACAGGGGCCGGGGGGGGGCCTGGTGAGCAGTGTGACGGGTCACAGGGGCCGGGGGGGGGGGCCTGGTGAGCAGTGTGACGGGTCACAGGGGCCGGGGGGGGGGCCTGGTGAGCAGTGTGACGGGTCACAGGGGCCGGGGGGGGGGGCCTGGTGAGCAGTGTGACGGGTCACAGGGGCCGGGGGGGGGGGCCTGGTGAGCAGTGTGACGGGTCACAGGGGCCGGGGGGGGGGGCCTGGTGAGCAGTGTGACGGGTCACAGGGGCCGGGGGGGGGGGCCTGGTGAGCAGTGTGACGGGTCACAGGGGCCGGGGGGGGGCCTGGTGAGCAGTGTGACGGGTCACAGGGGCCGGGGGGGGGCCTGGTGAGCAGTGTGACGGGTCACAGGGGCCGGGGGGGGGCCTGGTGAGCAGTGTGACGGGTCACAGGGGCCGGGGGGGGGCCTGGTGAGCAGTGTGACGGGTCACGGGGGCGGGGGGGGAGCCTGGTGAGCAGTGTGACGGGTCACAGGGGCCGGGGGGGGGGCCTGGTGAGCAGTGTGACGGGTCACAGGGGCCGGGGGGGGGGGGGGCTGGTGAGCAGTGTGGCGGGTCACAGGGGCCGGGGGGGGGGGCCTGGTGAGCAGTGTGACGGGTCACAGGGGCCGGGGGGGGGCCTGGTGAGCAGTGTGACGGGTCACAGGGGCCGGGGGGGGGGGCCTGGTGAGCAGTGTGACGGGTCACAGGGGCCGGGGGGGGGCCTGGTGAGCAGTGTGACGGGTCACAGGGGCGGGGGGGGAGCCTGGTGAGCAGTGTGACGGGTCACAGGGGCCGGGGGGGGGCCTGGTGAGCAGTGTGACGGGTCACAGGGGCGGGGGGGGGGGCCTGGTGAGCAGTGTGACGGGTCACAGGGGCGGGGGGGGGCCTGGTGAGCAGTGTGACGGGTCACAGGGGCGGGGGGGGGGAGCCTGGTGAGCAGTGTGACGGGTCACAGGGGCCGGGGGGGGGGGCCTGATGAGCAGTGTGACGGGTCACAGGGGCGGGGGGGGGGCCTGGTGAGCAGTGTGACGGGTCACAGGGGCGGGGGGGGGGGGGCCTGGTGAGCAGTGTGACGGGTCACAGGGGCGGGGGGGGGGGGCCTGGTGAGCAGTGTGACGGGTCACAGGGGCGGGGGGGGGGGCCTGGTGAGCAGTGTGACGGGTCACAGGGGCCGGGGGGGGGCCTGGTGAGCAGTGTGACGGGTCACAGGGGCCCGGGGGGGGGGCCTGGTGAGCAGTGTGACGGGTCACAGGGGCCGGGGGGGGGCCTGGTGAGCAGTGTGACGGGTCACAGGGGCGGGGGGGGGGCCTGGTGAGCAGTGTGACGGGTCACAGGTGCCGGGGGGGCCTGGTGAGCAGTGTGACGGGTCACAGGGGCCGGGGGGGGAGCCTGGTGAGCAGTGTGACGGGTCACAGGGGCGGGGGGGGGGCCTGGTGAGCAGTGTGACGGGTCACAGGGGCGGGGGGGGGGGCCTGGTGAGCAGTGTGACGGGTCACAGGGGCGGGGGGGGGGCCTGGTGAGCAGTGTGACGGGTCACAGGGGCCGGGGGGGGCCTGGTGAGCAGTGTGACGGGTCACAGGGGCGGGGGGGGGGGCCTGGTGAGCAGTGTGACGGGTCACAGGGGCGGGGGGGGGGCCTGGTGAGCAGTGTGACGGGTCACAGGGGCGGGGGGGGCCTGGTGAGCAGTGTGACGGGTCACAGGGGCCGGGGGGGGGCCTGGTGAGCAGTGTGACGGGTCACAGGGGCCGGGGGGGGCCTGGTGAGCAGTGTGACGGGTCACAGGGGCCGGGGGGGGGGCCTGGTGAGCAGTGTGACGGGTCACAGGGGCCGGGGGGGGGGGGGGCCTGGTGAGCAGTGTGACGGGTCACAGGGGCCGGGGGGGGCCTGGTGAGCAGTGTGACGGGTCACAGGGGCCGGGGGGGGGCCTGGTGAGCAGTGTGACGGGTCACAGGGGCCGGGGGGGGCCTGGTGAGCAGTGTGACGGGTCACAGGGGCCGGGGGGGGGCCTGGTGAGCAGTGTGACGGGTCACAGGGGCCGGGGGGGGCCTGGTGAGCAGTGTGACGGGTCACAGGGGCCGGGGGGGGCCTGGTGAGCAGTGTGACGGGTCACAGGGGCGGGGGGGGCCTGGTGAGCAGTGTGACGGGTCACAGGGGCCGGGGGGGGCCTGGTGAGCAGTGTGACGGGTCACAGGGGCCGGGGGGGGCCTGGTGAGCAGTGTGACGGGTCACAGGGGCCGGGGGGGGCCTGGTGAGCAGTGTGACGGGTCACAGGGGCCGGGGGGGGCCTGGTGAGCAGTGTGACGGGTCACAGGGGCCGGGGGGGGCCTGGTGAGCAGTGTGACGGGTCACAGGGGCGGGGGGGGGGGGCCTGGTGAGCAGTGTGACGGGTCACAGGGGCCGGGGGGGGCCTGGTGAGCAGTGTGACGGGTCACAGGGGCCGGGGGGGGCCTGGTGAGCAGTGTGACGGGTCACAGGGGCGGGGGGGGGGGGCCTGGTGAGCAGTGTGACGGGTCACAGGGGCGGGGGGGGGGCCTGGTGAGCAGTGTGACGGGTCACAGGGGCGGGGGGGGGGCCTGGTGAGCAGTGTGACGGGTCACAGGGGCGGGGGGGGGGGGGCCTGGTGAGCAGTGTGACGGGTCACAGGGGCGGGAGGAGGGGGGGCCTGGTGAGCAGTGTGACGGGTCACAGGGGCCGGGGGGGGGCCTGGTGAGCAGTGTGACGGGTCACAGGGGCCGGGGGGGGGCCTGGTGAGCAGTGTGACGGGTCACAGGGGCCGGGGGGGGGGCCTGGTGAGCAGTGTGACGGGTCACAGGGGCCCGGGGGGGGGGGGGCTGGTGAGCAGTGTGACGGGTCACAGGGGCCGGGGGGGGCCTGGTGAGCAGTGTGACGGGTCACAGGGGCCGGGGGGGGCCTGGTGAGCAGTGTGACGGGTCACAGGGGCCTGGTGAGCAGTGTGACGGGTCACAGGGGCCTGGTGAGCAGTGTGACGGGTCACAGGGACGGGGGGGGGGCCTAGTGAGCAGTGTGACGGGTCACAGGGGCCCAGGGGGGGCTGGTGAGCAGTGTGACGGGTCACAGGTGCCGGGGGGGGGGCCTGGTGAGCAGTGTGACGGGTCACAGGGGCCGGGGGGGGCCTGATGAGCAGTGTGACGTGTCACTGGGGCCGGGGGGGGGGGCCTGGCGAGCAGTGTGACGGGTTACATGGGCCGGGGGGGGGCCTGGTGAGGAGTGTGACGGGTCACAGGGGCCCGGGGGGGGGGCTGGTGAGCAGTGTGACGGGTCACAGAGGTCGGGGGGGAGCCTGGTGAGCAGTGTGACGGGTCACAGGGGCCGGGGGGGGGGCTGGTGAGCAGTGTGACGGGTCACAGGGGCCGGGGGGGGCCTGGTGAGCAGTGTGACGTGTCACAGGGGCCGGGGGGGGCCTGGTGAGCAGTGTGACGGGTCACATGGGCCGGGGGGGGGCCTGGTGAGCAGTGTGACGGGTCACAGGGGCCCGGGGGGGGGGGGCTGGTGAGCAGTGTGACGGGTCACAGGGGCCGGGGGGGGCCTGGTGAGCAGTGTGACGGGTCACAGGGGCCGGGGGGGGGGGGGGCTGGTGAGCAGTGTGACGGGTCACAGGGGCCCGAAGGGGGGCCTGGTGAGCAGTGTGACGGGTCACAGGGGCCGGGGGGGGCCTGGTGAGCAGTGTGACGAGTCACAGGGACCGGGGGGGGCCTTGTGAGCAGTGTGACGGGTCACAGGGGCCCAGGGGGGGGGGCTGGTGAGCAGTGTGACGGGTCACAGGTGCCGGGGGGGGCCTGGTGAGCAGTGTGACGGGTCACAGGGGCCGGGGGGGGGCCTGGTGAGCAGTGTGACGGGTCACAGGGGCCGGGGGGGCCTGGTGAGCAGTGTGACGGGTCACAGGGGCCGGGGGGGGGCTGGTGAGCAGAGTGACGGGTCACGGGTGCCGGGGGGGGGGAGCCTGTTGAGCAGTGTGACCGGTCACAGGGGCCGGGGGGGGGCCTGGTGAGCAGTGTGACGGGTCACAGGGGCCGGGGGGGGGTGAGGGAGCCTGGTGAGCAGTGTGACGGGTCACAGGGGCGGGGGGGGGGAGCCTGGTGAGCAGTGTGACGGGTCACAGGGGCCGGGGGGGGGGGAGCCTGGTGAGCAGTGTGACGGGTCACAGGGGCCGGGGGGGGAGCCTGGTGAGCAGTGACGGGTCACAGGGGCCGGGGGGGGGGTGAGGGAGCCTGGTGAGCAGTGTGACGGGTCACAGGGGCCGGGGGGGGGTGAGGGAGCCTGGTGAGCAGTGTGACGGGTCACAGGGGCCGGGGGGGGGGAGCCTGGTGAGCAGTGTGACGGATCACAGGGGCTGGGGGGGTGAGGGAGCCTGGTGAGCAGTGTGACGGGTCACAGGGGCGGGGGGGGGAGCCTGGTGAGCAGTGTGACGGGGCACAGGGGCCGGGGGGGGCCTGGTGAGCAGTGTGACGGGTCACAGGGGCCGGGGGGGCCTGGTGAGCAGTGTGACGGGTCACAGGGGCCGGGGGGGGGGCTGGTGAGCAGAGTGACGGGTCACAGGTGCCGGGGGGGGGAGCCTGGTGAGCAGTGTGACCGGTCACAGGGGCCGGGGGGGGGCCTGGTGAGCAGTGTGACGGGTCACAGGGGCCGGGGGGGGGTGAGGGAGCCTGGTGAGCAGTGTGACGGGTCACAGGGGCCGGGGGGGGGGTGAGGGAGCCTGGTGAGCAGTGTGACCGGTCACAGGGGCCGGGGGGGGAGCCTGGTGAGCAGTGTGACGGGTCACAGGGGCCGGGGGGGGAGCCTGGTGAGCAGTGTGACGGGTCACAGGGGCCGGGGGGGGGAGCCTGGTGAGCAGTGTGACGGATCACGGGGGCTGGGGGGGGTGAGGGAGCCTGGTTAGCAGTGTGACGGGTCACAGGGGCGGGGGGGGGAGCCTGGTGAGCAGTGTGACGGGTCACAGGGGCTGGGGGGGGGGAAGCCTGGTGAGCAGTGTGACGGGTCACAGGGGCCGGGGGGGGGAGCCTGGTGAGCAGTGACGGGTCACATGGGCCGGGGGGGGGTGAGGGAGCCTGGTGAGCAGTGTGACGGGTCACAGGGGCCGGGGGGGGGGGAGCCTGGTGAGCAGTGTGAGTACGGGTCACAGGGGCCGGGGGGGGGAGCCTGGTGAGCAGTGTGACGGGTCACACGGGCCGGGGGGGGGGAGCCTGGTGAGCAGTGTGACGGGTCACAGGGGCCCAGGGGGGGGGGCTGGTGAGCAGTGTGACGGGTCACTGGTGCCGGGGGGGGCCTGATGAGCTGTGTGACGGGTCACAGGGGCCGGGGGGGGGCCTGGTGAGCAGTGTGACGGGTCACAGGGGCCGGGGGGGGGCCTGGTGAGCAGTGTGACGTGTCACAGGGGCCGGGGGGGGGCCTGGTGAGCAGTGTGACGGGTCACAGGAGCCGGGGGGGGCCTGGTGAGCAGTGTGACGGGTCACAGGGGCCCGGGGGGGGGGCTGGTGAGCAGTGTGACGGGTCACAGGGGCCGGGGGGGGGCCTGGTGAGCAGTGTGACGGGTCACAGGGGCCGGGGGGGGGCCTGGTGAGCAGTGTGACGGGTCACAGGGACCGGGGGGGGGCCTGGTGAGCAGTGTGACGGGTCACAGGGGCCAGGGGGGGGGGGGCTGGTGAGCAGTGTGACGGGTCACAGGTGCCGGGGGGGGCCTGGTGAGCAGTGTGACGGGTCACAGGGGCCGGGAGGGGGCCTGGTGAGCAGTGTGACGGGTCACAGGGGCCGGGGGCGCCTGGTGAGCAGTGTGACGTGTCACAGGGGCCGGGGGGGGCCTGGTGAGCAGTGTGACGGGTCACAGGGGCCGGGGGGGGGGGCCTGGTGAGCAGTGTGACGGGTCACAGGGGCCCGGGGGGGGGCCTGTTGAGCAGTGTGACGGGTCACAGGGGCCGGGGGTGGCCTTGTGAGCAGAGTGACGGGTCACAGGTGCCGGGGGGGGGCCTGGTGTGCAGTGTGACCTGTCACAGGGGCCGTGGGGGGGCCTGGTGAGCAGTGTGACGGGTCACAGGGGCCGGGTGAGGGAGCCTGGTGAGCAGTGTGACGGGTCACAGGGGCTGGGGGGGGGAGCCTGGTGAGCAGTGTGACGGGTCACAGGGGCTGGGGGGGAGGCCTGGTGAGCAGTGTGACGGGTCACAGGGGCCGGGGGGGGGGCCTGGTGAGCAGTGTGACGGGTCACAGGGGCCGGGGGGGGGGCCTGGTGAGCAGTGTGACGGGTCACAGGGGCCCGGGGGGGGTGCCTGGTGAGCAGTGTGACGGGTCACAGGGGCCGGGGGGGCCTGGTGAGCAGTGTGACGGGTCACAGGGGCTGGGGGGGGAGGCCTGGTGAGCAGTGTGACGGGTCACAGGGGCCCAGGGGGGGGGGCCTGGTGAGCAGTGTGACGGGTCACAGGGGCCGGGGGGGCCTGGTGAGCAGTGTGACGGGTCACAGGGGCCTGGTGAGCAGTGTGACGGGTCACAGGGGCCGGGGGGGGCCTGGTGAGCAGTGTGACGGGTCACAGGGACCGGGGGGGGGCCTTATGAGCAGTGTGACGGGTCACAGGGGCCCAGGGGGGGGGGCTGGTGAGCAGTGTGACGGGTCACAGGTGCCGGGGGGGCCTGGTGAGCAGTGTGACGGGTCACAGGGGCCGGGGGGGGGCCTGGTGAGCAGTGTGACGGGTCACAGGGGCCCGAAGGAAGGGCCTGGTGAGCAGTGTGACGGGTCACAGGCGCCGGGGGGGCCTTGTGAGCAGAGTGACGGGTCACAGGTGCCGGGGGGGGGGGGGCCTGGTGAGCAGTGTGACGGGTCACAGGGGCCGGGGGGGAGCCTGGTGAGAAGTGTGACGGGTCACAGGGGCCGGGGGGGGTGAGGGAGCCTGGTGAGCAGTGTGACGGGTCACAGGGGCCGGGGGGTGGGGCCTGGTGAGCAGTGTGACGGGTCACAGGGGCCGGGGGGGGGGGCTTGGTGAGCAGTGTGACGGGTCACAGGGGCCGGGGGGGAGCCTGGTGAGCAGTGTGACGGGTCACAGGGGCCGGGGGGGGGAGCCTGGTGAGCAGTGTGACGGGTCACAGGGGCTGGGGGGGGGGAGCCTGGTGAGCAGTGTGACGGGTCACAGGGGCCGGGGAGGGGTGAGGGAGCCTGGTGAGCAGTGTGACGGGTCACAGGGGCTGGGGGGGAGCCTGGTGAGCAGTGTGACGGGTCACAGGGGCTGGGGGGGGGGAGCCTGGTGAGCAGTGTGACGGGTCACAGGGGCTGGGGGGAGAGCCTGGTGAGCAGTGTGACGGGTCACAGGGGCCGGGGAGGGGTGAGGGAGCCTGGTGAGCAGTGTGACGGGTCACAGGGGCTGGGGGGGGGGGAGCCTGGTGAGCAGTGTGACGGGTCACAGGGGCTGGGGGGGGGAGCCTGGTGAGCAGTGTGACGGGTCACAGGGGCTGGGGTGGGGGAGCCTGGTGAGCAGTGTGACGGGTCACAGGGGCTGGGGGGGAGCCTGGTGAGCAGTGTGACGGGTCACAGGGGCTGGGGGGGAGCCTGGTGAGCAGTGTGACGGGTCACAGGGGCTGGGGGGGGGAGCCTGGTGAGCAGTGTGACGGGTCACACGGGCCGGGGGGGGGAGCCTGGTGAGCAGTGTGACGGGTCACAGGGGCTGGGGGGGGGGTGAGGGAGCCTGGTGAGCAGTGTGACGGGTCACAGGGGCCGGGGGGGCCTGGTGAGCAGTGTGACGGGTCACAGGGGCCTGGTGAGCAGTGTGACGGGTCACAGGGGCCGGGGGGGGCCTGGTGAGCAGTGTGACGGGTCACAGGGACCGGGGGGGGGCCTTATGAGCAGTGTGACGGGTCACAGGGGCCCAGGGGGGGGGCTGGTGAGCAGTGTGACGGGTCACAGGTGCCGGGGGGGCCTGGTGAGCAGTGTGACGGGTCACAGGGGCCGGGGGGGGGGCCTGGTGAGCAGTGTGACGGGTCACAGGGGCCCGAAGGAAGGGCCTGGTGAGCAGTGTGACGGGTCACAGGGGCCGGGGGGGCCTTGTGAGCAGAGTGACGGGTCACAGGTGCCGGGGGGGGGGGCCTGGTGAGCAGTGTGACGGGTCACAGGGGCCGGGGGGGAGCCTGGTGAGCAGTGTGACGGGTCACAGGGGCCGGGGGGGGGTGAGGGAGCCTGGTGAGCAGTGTGACGGGTCACAGGGGCCGGGGGGTGGGGCCTGGTGAGCAGTGTGACGGGTCACAGGGGCCGGGGGGGGGGGGGCTTGGTGAGCAGTGTGACGGGTCACAGGGGCCGGGGGGGAGCCTGGTGAGCAGTGTGACGGGTCACAGGGGCCGGGGGGGGGGAGCCTGGTGAGCAGTGTGACGGGTCACAGGGGCTGGGGGGGGGGGAGCCTGGTGAGCAGTGTGACGGGTCACAGGGGCCGGGGAGGGGTGAGGGAGCCTGGTGAGCAGTGTGACGGGTCACAGGGGCTGGGGGGGAGCCTGGTGAGCAGTGTGACGGGTCACAGGGGCTGGGGGGGGGGGAGCCTGGTGAGCAGTGTGACGGGTCACAGGGGCTGGGGGGGAGAGCCTGGTGAGCAGTGTGACGGGTCACAGGGGCCGGGGAGGGGTGAGGGAGCCTGGTGAGCAGTGTGACGGGTCACAGGGGCTGGGGGGGGGGGGGGAGCCTGGTGAGCAGTGTGACGGGTCACAGGGGCTGGGGGGGGAGCCTGGTGAGCAGTGTGACGGGTCACAGGGGCTGGGGGGGGGGGGAGCCTGGTGAGCAGTGTGACGGGTCACAGGGGCTGGGGGGGGAGCCTGGTGAGCAGTGTGACGGGTCACAGGGGCTGGGGTGGGGGAGCCTGGTGAGCAGTGTGACGGGTCACAGGGGCTGGGGGGGAGCCTGGTGAGCAGTGTGACGGGTCACAGGGGCTGGGGGGGAGCCTGGTGAGCAGTGTGACGGGTCACAGGGGCTGGGGGGGGGGAGCCTGGTGAGCAGTGTGACGGGTCACACGGGCCGGGGGGGGGGAGCCTGGTGAGCAGTGTGACGGGTCACAGGGGCTGGGGGGGGGTGAGGGAGCCTGGTGAGCAGTGTGACGGGTCACAGGGGCCGGGGGGGCCTGGTGAGCAGTGTGACGGGTCACAGGGGCCTGGTGAGCAGTGTGACGGGTCACAGGGGCCGGGGGGGGCCTGGTGAGCAGTGTGACGGGTCACAGGGACCGGGGGGGGGGCCTTATGAGCAGTGTGACGGGTCACAGGGGCCCAGGGGGGGGGCTGGTGAGCAGTGTGACGGGTCACAGGTGCCGGGGGGGCCTGGTGAGCAGTGTGACGGGTCACAGGGGCCGGGGGGGGCCTGGTGAGCAGTGTGACGGGTCACAGGGGCCCGAAGGAAGGGCCTGGTGAGCAGTGTGACGGGTCACAGGGGCCGGGGGGGCCTTGTGAGCAGAGTGACGGGTCACAGGTGCCGGGGGGGGGGGCCTGGTGAGCAGTGTGACGGGTCACAGGGGCCGGGGGGGAGCCTGGTGAGCAGTGTGACGGGTCACAGGGGCCGGGGGGGGTGAGGGAGCCTGGTGAGCAGTGTGACGGGTCACAGGGGCCGGGGGGTGGGGCCTGGTGAGCAGTGTGACGGGTCACAGGGGCCGGGGGGGGGGCTTGGTGAGCAGTGTGACGGGTCACAGGGGCCGGGGGGGGAGCCTGGTGAGCAGTGTGACGGGTCACAGGGGCCAGGGGGGGGGGAGCCTGGTGAGCAGTGTGACGGGTCACAGGGGCTGGGGGGGGGAGCCTGGTGAGCAGTGTGACGGGTCACAGGGGCCGGGGAGGGGTGAGGGAGCCTGGTGAGCAGTGTGACGGGTCACAGGGGCTGGGGGGGGAGCCTGGTGAGCAGTGTGACGGGTCACAGGGGCTGGGGGGGGAGCCTGGTGAGCAGTGTGACGGGTCACAGGGGCTGGGGGGGAGAGCCTGGTGAGCAGTGTGACGGGTCACAGGGGCCGGGGAGGGGTGAGGGAGCCTGGTGAGCAGTGTGACGGGTCACAGGGGCTGGGGGGGGGGAGCCTGGTGAGCAGTGTGACGGGTCACAGGGGCTGGGGGGGGAGCCTGGTGAGCAGTGTGACGGGTCACAGGGGCTGGGGGGGGGAGCCTGGTGAGCAGTGTGACGGGTCACAGGGGCTGGGGGGGAGCCTGGTGAGCAGTGTGACGGGTCACAGGGGCTGGGGGGGAGCCTGGTGAGCAGTGTGACGGGTCACAGGGGCTGGGGGGGGGAGCCTGGTGAGCAGTGTGACGGGTCACACGGGCCGGGGGGGGGGAGCCTGGTGAGCAGTGTGACGGGTCACAGGGGCCGGGGGGGGGGAGCCTGGTGAGCAGTGTGACGGGTCACAGGGGCCGGGGGGGGGGGAGCCTGGTGAGCAGTGTGACGGATCACGGGGGCTGGGGGGGGTGAGGGAGCCTGGTTAGCAGTGTGACGGGTCACAGGGGCGGGGGGGGGGAGCCTGGTGAGCAGTGTGACGGGTCACAGGGGCTGGGGGGGGGGGAAGCCTGGTGAGCAGTGTGACGGGTCACAGGGGCCGGGGAGGGGAGCCTGGTGAGCAGTGACGGGTCACAGGGGCCGGGGGGGGGTGAGGGAGCCTGGTGAGCAGTGTGACGGGTCACAGGGGCTGGGGGGGAGCCTGGTGAGCAGTATGACGGGTCACATGGGCCGGGGGGGGTGAGGGAGCCTGGTGAGCAGTGTGACGGGTCACAGGGGCCGGGGGGGGGAGCCTGGTGAGCAGTGTGAGTACGGGTCACAGGGGCCGGGGGGGGGGAGCCTGGTGAGCAGTGTGACGGGTCACACGGGCCGGGGGGGGGGGGAGCCTGGTGAGCAGTGTGACGGGTCACAGGGGCCCAGGGGAGGGGCTGGTGAGCAGTGTGACGGGTCACTGGTGCCGGGGGGGGCCTGATGAGCTGTGTGACGGGTCACAGGGGCCGGGGGGGCCTGGTGAGCAGTGTGACGGGTCACAGGGGCCGGGGGGGGCCTGGTGAGCAGTGTGACGTGTCACAGGGGCCGGGGGGGGGCCTGGTGAGCAGTGTGACGGGTCACAGGAGCCAGGGGGGGCCTGGTGAGCAGTGTGACGGGTCACAGGGGCCCGGGGGGGGGGGGGCTGGTGAGCAGTGTTACGGGTCACAGGGGCCGGGGGGGGCCTGGTGAGCAGTGTGACGGGTCACAGGGGCCGGGGGGGGGCCTGGTGAGCAGTGTGACGGGTCACAGGGACCGGGGGGGGGGCCTGGTGAGCAGTGTGACGGGTCACAGGGGCCAGGGGGGGGGGCTGGTGAGCAGTGTGACGGGTCACAGGTGCCGGGGGGGGCCTGGTGAGCAGTGTGACGGGTCACAGGGGCCGGGAGGGGGCCTGGTGAGCAGTGTGACGGGTCACAGGGGCCGGGGGCGCCTGGTGAGCAGTGTGACGTGTCACAGGGGCCGGGGGGGGCCTGGTGAGCAGTGTGACGGGTCACAGGGGCCGGGGGGGGGGCCTGGTGAGCAGTGTGACGGGTCACAGGGGCCCGGGGGGGGGCCTGTTGAGCAGTGTGACGGGTCACAGGGGCCGGGGGTGGCCTTGTGAGCAGAGTGACGGGTCACAGGTGCCGGGGGGGGGGGCCTGGTGTGCAGTGTGACCTGTCACAGGGGCCGTGGGGGGGCCTGGTGAGCAGTGTGACGGGTCACAGGGGCCGGGTGAGGGAGCCTGGTGAGCAGTGTGACGGGTCACAGGGGCTGGGGGGGGGAGCCTGGTGAGCAGTGTGACGGGTCACAGGGGCTGGGGGGGAGGCCTGGTGAGCAGTGTGACGGGTCACAGGGGCCGGGGGGGGGCCTGGTGAGCAGTGTGACGGGTCACACGGGCCGGGGGGGGGCCTGGTGAGCAGTGTGACGGGTCACAGGGGCCCGGGGGGGGGCCTGGTGAGCAGTGTGACGGGTCACAGGGGCCGGGGGGGGCCTGGTGAGCAGTGTGACGGGTCACAGGGGCTGGGGGGGGGAGGCCTGGTGAGCAGTGTGACGGGTCACAGGGGCCCAGGGGGGGGCCTGGTGAGCAGTGTGACGGGTCACAGGGGCCGGGGGGGCCTGGTGAGCAGTGTGACGGGTCACAGGGGCCTGGTGAGCAGTGTGACGGGTCACAGGGGCCGGGGGGGGCCTGGTGAGCAGTGTGACGGGTCACAGGGACCGGGGGGGGGGCCTTATGAGCAGTGTGACGGGTCACAGTGGCCCAGGGGGGGGCTGGTGAGCAGTGTGACGGGTCACAGGCGCCGGGGGGGCCTGGTGAGCAGTGTGACGGGTCACAGGGGCCGGGGGGGGGGTGAGGGAGCCTGGTGAGCAGTGTGACGGGTCACAGGGGCCGGGGGGTGGGGCCTGGTGAGCAGTGTGACGGGTCACAGGGGCCGGGGGGGGGCTTGGTGAGCAGTGTGACGGGTCACAGGGGCCGGGGGGGGGAGCCTGGTGAGCAGTGTGACGGGTCACAGGGGCCGGGGGGGGGGAGCCTGGTGAGCAGTGTGACGGGTCACAGGGGCTGGGGGGGGGAGCCTGGTGAGCAGTGTGACGGGTCACAGGGGCCGGGGAGGGGTGAGGGAGCCTGGTGAGCAGTGTGACGGGTCACAGGGGCTGGGGGGGGAGCCTGGTGAGCAGTGTGACGGGTCACAGGGGCTGGGGGGGGGAGCCTGGTGAGCAGTGTGACGGGTCACAGGGGCTGGGGGGGAGAGCCTGGTGAGCAGTGTGACGGGTCACAGGGGCCGGGGAGGGGTGAGGGAGCCTGGTGAGCAGTGTGACGGGTCACAGGGGCTGGGGGGGGGAGCCTGGTGAGCAGTGTGACGGGTCACAGGGGCTGGGGGGGGAGCCTGGTGAGCAGTGTGACGGGTCACAGGGGCTGGGGGGGGGAGCCTGGTGAGCAGTGTGACGGGTCACAGGGGCTGGGGTGGGGGAGCCTGGTGAGCAGTGTGACGGGTCACAGGGGCTGGGGGGGAGCCTGGTGAGCAGTGTGACGGGTCACAGGGGCTGGGGGGGAGCCTGGTGAGCAGTGTGACGGGTCACAGGGGCTGGGGGGGGGAGCCTGGTGAGCAGTGTGACGGGTCACACGGGCCGGGGGGGGGAGCCTGGTGAGCAGTGTGACGGGTCACAGGGGCTGGGGGGGGGTGAGGGAGCCTGGTGAGCAGTGTGACGGGTCACAGGGGCCGGGGGGGCCTGGTGAGCAGTGTGACGGGTCACAGGGGCCTGGTGAGCAGTGTGACGGGTCACAGGGGCCGGGGGGGGCCTGGTGAGCAGTGTGACGGGTCACAGGGACCGGGGGGGGGCCTTATGAGCAGTGTGACGGGTCACAGGGGCCCAGGGGGGGGGCTGGTGAGCAGTGTGACGGGTCACAGGTGCCGGGGGGGCCTGGTGAGCAGTGTGACGGGTCACAGGGGCCGGGGGGGGGGCCTGGTGAGCAGTGTGACGGGTCACAGGGGCCCGAAGGAAGGGCCTGGTGAGCAGTGTGACGGGTCACAGGGGCCGGGGGGGCCTTGTGAGCAGAGTGACGGGTCACAGGTGCCGGGGGGGGGGGCCTGGTGAGCAGTGTGACGGGTCACAGGGGCCGGGGGGGAGCCTGGTGAGCAGTGTGACGGGTCACAGGGGCCGGGGGGGGGTGAGGGAGCCTGGTGAGCAGTGTGACGGGTCACAGGGGCCGGGGGGTGGGGCCTGGTGAGCAGTGTGACGGGTCACAGGGGCCGGGGGGGGGGGGCTTGGTGAGCAGTGTGACGGGTCACAGGGGCCGGGGGGGAGCCTGGTGAGCAGTGTGACGGGTCACAGGGGCCGGGGGGGGGGAGCCTGGTGAGCAGTGTGACGGGTCACAGGGGCTGGGGGGGGGGAGCCTGGTGAGCAGTGTGACGGGTCACAGGGGCCGGGGAGGGGTGAGGGAGCCTGGTGAGCAGTGTGACGGGTCACAGGGGCTGGGGGGGAGCCTGGTGAGCAGTGTGACGGGTCACAGGGGCTGGGGGGGGGGGAGCCTGGTGAGCAGTGTGACGGGTCACAGGGGCTGGGGGGGAGAGCCTGGTGAGCAGTGTGACGGGTCACAGGGGCCGGGGAGGGGTGAGGGAGCCTGGTGAGCAGTGTGACGGGTCACAGGGGCTGGGGGGGGGGGGGGAGCCTGGTGAGCAGTGTGACGGGTCACAGGGGCTGGGGGGGGAGCCTGGTGAGCAGTGTGACGGGTCACAGGGGCTGGGGGGGGGGGAGCCTGGTGAGCAGTGTGACGGGTCACAGGGGCTGGGGGGGGAGCCTGGTGAGCAGTGTGACGGGTCACAGGGGCTGGGGTGGGGGAGCCTGGTGAGCAGTGTGACGGGTCACAGGGGCTGGGGGGGAGCCTGGTGAGCAGTGTGACGGGTCACAGGGGCTGGGGGGGAGCCTGGTGAGCAGTGTGACGGGTCACAGGGGCTGGGGGGGGGGAGCCTGGTGAGCAGTGTGACGGGTCACACGGGCCGGGGGGGGGGGGGAGCCTGGTGAGCAGTGTGACGGGTCACAGGGGCTGGGGGGGGGTGAGGGAGCCTGGTGAGCAGTGTGACGGGTCACAGGGGCCGGGGGGGCCTGGTGAGCAGTGTGACGGGTCACAGGGGCCTGGTGAGCAGTGTGACGGGTCACAGGGGCCGGGGGGGGCCTGGTGAGCAGTGTGACGGGTCACAGGGACCGGGGGGGGGGCCTTATGAGCAGTGTGACGGGTCACAGGGGCCCAGGGGGGGGCTGGTGAGCAGTGTGACGGGTCACAGGTGCCGGGGGGGCCTGGTGAGCAGTGTGACGGGTCACAGGGGCCGGGGGGGGCCTGGTGAGCAGTGTGACGGGTCACAGGGGCCCGAAGGAAGGGCCTGGTGAGCAGTGTGACGGGTCACAGGGGCCGGGGGGGCCTTGTGAGCAGAGTGACGGGTCACAGGTGCCGGGGGGGGGGGCCTGGTGAGCAGTGTGACGGGTCACAGGGGCCGGGGGGGAGCCTGGTGAGCAGTGTGACGGGTCACAGGGGCCGGGGGGGGTGAGGGAGCCTGGTGAGCAGTGTGACGGGTCACAGGGGCCGGGGGGTGGGGCCTGGTGAGCAGTGTGACGGGTCACAGGGGCCGGGGGGGGGGCTTGGTGAGCAGTGTGACGGGTCACAGGGGCCGGGGGGGGAGCCTGGTGAGCAGTGTGACGGGTCACAGGGGCCAGGGGGGGGGGGAGCCTGGTGAGCAGTGTGACGGGTCACAGGGGCTGGGGGGGGGAGCCTGGTGAGCAGTGTGACGGGTCACAGGGGCCGGGGAGGGGTGAGGGAGCCTGGTGAGCAGTGTGACGGGTCACAGGGGCTGGGGGGGGAGCCTGGTGAGCAGTGTGACGGGTCACAGGGGCTGGGGGGGGAGCCTGGTGAGCAGTGTGACGGGTCACAGGGGCTGGGGGGGAGAGCCTGGTGAGCAGTGTGACGGGTCACAGGGGCCGGGGAGGGGTGAGGGAGCCTGGTGAGCAGTGTGACGGGTCACAGGGGCTGGGGGGGGGAGCCTGGTGAGCAGTGTGACGGGTCACAGGGGCTGGGGGGGGAGCCTGGTGAGCAGTGTGACGGGTCACAGGGGCTGGGGGGGGGAGCCTGGTGAGCAGTGTGACGGGTCACAGGGGCTGGGGGGGAGCCTGGTGAGCAGTGTGACGGGTCACAGGGGCTGGGGGGGAGCCTGGTGAGCAGTGTGACGGGTCACAGGGGCTGGGGGGGGGAGCCTGGTGAGCAGTGTGACGGGTCACACGGGCCGGGGGGGGGGAGCCTGGTGAGCAGTGTGACGGGTCACAGGGGCCGGGGGGGGGGAGCCTGGTGAGCAGTGTGACGGGTCACAGGGGCCGGGGGGGGGGAGCCTGGTGAGCAGTGTGACGGATCACGGGGGCTGGGGGGGGTGAGGGAGCCTGGTTAGCAGTGTGACGGGTCACAGGGGCGGGGGGGGGGAGCCTGGTGAGCAGTGTGACGGGTCACAGGGGCTGGGGGGGGGGGAAGCCTGGTGAGCAGTGTGACGGGTCACAGGGGCCGGGGAGGGGAGCCTGGTGAGCAGTGACGGGTCACAGGGGCCGGGGGGGGGTGAGGGAGCCTGGTGAGCAGTGTGACGGGTCACAGGGGCTGGGGGGGAGCCTGGTGAGCAGTATGACGGGTCACATGGGCCGGGGGGGGTGAGGGAGCCTGGTGAGCAGTGTGACGGGTCACAGGGGCCGGGGGGGGGAGCCTGGTGAGCAGTGTGAGTACGGGTCACAGGGGCCGGGGGGGGGGAGCCTGGTGAGCAGTGTGACGGGTCACACGGGCCGGGGGGGGGGGAGCCTGGTGAGCAGTGTGACGGGTCACAGGGGCCCAGGGGAGGGGCTGGTGAGCAGTGTGACGGGTCACTGGTGCCGGGGGGGGCCTGATGAGCTGTGTGACGGGTCACAGGGGCCGGGGGGGGGCCTGGTGAGCAGTGTGACGGGTCACAGGGGCCGGGGGGGGCCTGGTGAGCAGTGTGACGTGTCACAGGGGCCGGGGGGGGGCCTGGTGAGCAGTGTGACGGGTCACAGGAGCCAGGGGGGGCCTGGTGAGCAGTGTGACGGGTCACAGGGGCCCGGGGGGGGGGGCTGGTGAGCAGTGTTACGGGTCACAGGGGCCGGGGGGGGCCTGGTGAGCAGTGTGACGGGTCACAGGGGCCGGGGGGGGGCCTGGTGAGCAGTGTGACGGGTCACAGGGACCGGGGGGGGGCCTGGTGAGCAGTGTGACGGGTCACAGGGGCCAGGGGGGGGGGGCTGGTGAGCAGTGTGACGGGTCACAGGTGCCGGGGGGGGCCTGGTGAGCAGTGTGACGGGTCACAGGGGCCGGGAGGGGGCCTGGTGAGCAGTGTGACGGGTCACAGGGGCCGGGGGCGCCTGGTGAGCAGTGTGACGTGTCACAGGGGCCGGGGGGGGCCTGGTGAGCAGTGTGACGGGTCACAGGGGCCGGGGGGGGGGGCCTGGTGAGCAGTGTGACGGGTCACAGGGGCCCGGGGGGGGGCCTGTTGAGCAGTGTGACGGGTCACAGGGGCCGGGGGTGGCCTTGTGAGCAGAGTGACGGGTCACAGGTGCCGGGGGGGGGGCCTGGTGTGCAGTGTGACCTGTCACAGGGGCCGTGGGGGGGCCTGGTGAGCAGTGTGACGGGTCACAGGGGCCGGGTGAGGGAGCCTGGTGAGCAGTGTGACGGGTCACAGGGGCTGGGGGGGGGAGCCTGGTGAGCAGTGTGACGGGTCACAGGGGCTGGGGGGGAGGCCTGGTGAGCAGTGTGACGGGTCACAGGGGCCGGGGGGGGGCCTGGTGAGCAGTGTGACGGGTCACACGGGCCGGGGGGGGGCCTGGTGAGCAGTGTGACGGGTCACAGGGGCCCGGGGGGGGCCTGGTGAGCAGTGTGACGGGTCACAGGGGCCGGGGGGGGCCTGGTGAGCAGTGTGACGGGTCACAGGGGCTGGGGGGGGGAGGCCTGGTGAGCAGTGTGACGGGTCACAGGGGCCCAGGGGGGGGCCTGGTGAGCAGTGTGACGGGTCACAGGGGCCGGGGGGGCCTGGTGAGCAGTGTGACGGGTCACAGGGGCCTGGTGAGCAGTGTGACGGGTCACAGGGGCCGGGGGGGGCCTGGTGAGCAGTGTGACGGGTCACAGGGACCGGGGGGGGGGCCTTATGAGCAGTGTGACGGGTCACAGTGGCCCAGGGGGGGGCTGGTGAGCAGTGTGACGGGTCACAGGCGCCGGGGGGGCCTGGTGAGCAGTGTGACGGGTCACAGGGGCCGGGGGGGGGGGGTGAGGGAGCCTGGTGAGCAGTGTGACGGGTCACAGGGGCCGGGGGGTGGGGCCTGGTGAGCAGTGTGACGGGTCACAGGGGCCGGGGGGGGGCTTGGTGAGCAGTGTGACGGGTCACAGGGGCCGGGGGGGGGAGCCTGGTGAGCAGTGTGACGGGTCACAGGGGCCGGGGGGGGGGAGCCTGGTGAGCAGTGTGACGGGTCACAGGGGCTGGGGGGGGGGAGCCTGGTGAGCAGTGTGACGGGTCACAGGGGCCGGGGAGGGGTGAGGGAGCCTGGTGAGCAGTGTGACGGGTCACAGGGGCTGGGGGGGGAGCCTGGTGAGCAGTGTGACGGGTCACAGGGGCTGGGGGGGGGAGCCTGGTGAGCAGTGTGACGGGTCACAGGGGCTGGGGGGGAGAGCCTGGTGAGCAGTGTGACGGGTCACAGGGGCCGGGGAGGGGTGAGGGAGCCTGGTGAGCAGTGTGACGGGTCACAGGGGCTGGGGGGGGAGCCTGGTGAGCAGTGTGACGGGTCACAGGGGCTGGGGGGGGAGCCTGGTGAGCAGTGTGACGGGTCACAGGGGCTGGGGGGGGGGAGCCTGGTGAGCAGTGTGACGGGTCACAGGGGCTGGGGGGGAGCCTGGTGAGCAGTGTGACGGGTCACAGGGGCTGGGGGGGAGCCTGGTGAGCAGTGTGACGGGTCACAGGGGCTGGGGGGGGAGCCTGGTGAGCAGTGTGACAGGTCACACGGGCCGGGGGGGGGGAGCCTGGTGAGCAGTGTGACGGGTCACAGGGGCTGGGGGGGGGGTGAGGGAGCCTGGTGAGCAGTGTGACGGGTCACAGGGGCCGGGGGGGCCTGGTGAGCAGTGTGACGGGTCACAGGGGCCTGGTGAGCAGTGTGACGGGTCACAGGGGCCGGGGGGGCCTGGTGAGCAGTGTGACGGGTCACAGGGACCGGGGGGGGGGCCTTATGAGCAGTGTGACGGGTCACAGGGGCCCAGGGGGGGGCTGGTGAGCAGTGTGACGGGTCACAGGTGCCGGGGGGGCCTGGTGAGCAGTGTGACGGGTCACAGGGGCCGGGGGGGGGCCTGGTGAGCAGTGTGACGGGTCACAGGGGCCCGAAGGAAGGGCCTGGTGAGCAGTGTGACGGGTCACAGGGGCCGGGGGGGGCCTTGTGAGCAGAGTGACGGGTCACAGGTGCCGGGGGGGGGGGCCTGGTGAGCAGTGTGACGGGTCACAGGGGCCGGGGGGGAGCCTGGTGAGCAGTGTGACGGGTCACAGGGGCCGGGGGGGGGGTGAGGGAGCCTGGTGAGCAGTGTGACGGGTCACAGGGGCCGGGGGGTGGGGCCTGGTGAGCAGTGTGACGGGTCACAGGGGCCGGGGGGGGGCTTGGTGAGCAGTGTGACGGGTCACAGGGGCCGGGGGGGGAGCCTGGTGAGCAGTGTGACGGGTCACAGGGGCCGGGGGGGGGGGAGCCTGGTGAGCAGTGTGACGGGTCACAGGGGCTGGGGGGGGGAGCCTGGTGAGCAGTGTGACGGGTCACAGGGGCCGGGGAGGGGTGAGGGAGCCTGGTGAGCAGTGTGACGGGTCACAGGGGCTGGGGGGGGGAGCCTGGTGAGCAGTGTGACGGGTCACAGGGGCTGGGGGGGGGAGCCTGGTGAGCAGTGTGACGGGTCACAGGGGCTGGGGGGGAGAGCCTGGTGAGCAGTGTGACGGGTCACAGGGGCCGGGGAGGGGTGAGGGAGCCTGGTGAGCAGTGTGACGGGTCACAGGGGCTGGGGGGGGGGAGCCTGGTGAGCAGTGTGACGGGTCACAGGGGCTGGGGGGGGAGCCTGGTGAGCAGTGTGACGGGTCACAGGGGCTGGGGGGGGGAGCCTGGTGAGCAGTGTGACGGGTCACAGGGGCTGGGGGGGAGCCTGGTGAGCAGTGTGACGGGTCACAGGGGCTGGGGGGGAGCCTGGTGAGCAGTGTGACGGGTCACAGGGGCTGGGGGGGGGAGCCTGGTGAGCAGTGTGACGGGTCACACGGGCCGGGGGGGGGGGAGCCTGGTGAGCACTGTGACGGGTCACAGGGGCTGGGGGGGGGGTGAGGGAGCCTGGTGAGCAGTGTGACGGGTCACAGGGGCTGGGGGGGGGTGAGGGAGCATGGTGAGCAGTGTGACGGGTCACAGGGGCTGGGGGGGGGGAGCCTGGTGAGCAGTGTGACGGGTCACACGGGCCGGGGGGGGGGGAGCCTGGTGAGCAGTGTGACGGGTCACAGGGGCTGGGGGGGGGGGTGAGGGAGCCTGGTGAGCAGTGTGACGGGTTACATGAGCCACACATACCTGTTCCTCACCAGTATCGTGTTCGTTGTGTTGACAGTTCTTCCTTCACAACTGTGTTCGCGTTTTAAACATTAATGTTTTGTTATCTTATGTATTTTTATTTTCAAGTTTTGTGTTTAACTAATAAATTACCTGTTTTGGTTTTATGACAATTTGTAATGTTTTGCCAAATGTTTGCTTAAGCTATTTTTTATATATCTCAAAGAGCAATTGTATGTATAAGTCTTTGATATATTCTTGTATAATATACATGTACTATAGTGGTACCGTACGGTGATCCAGATACCTTCTCCCCCCCCCCCTACCTTAACTTTTCTTTCCCACCTTTCCCTCTCTCCTATCCCCTTCCATCCCTTTACACCTCTTTCCCCCCTTTCCCGGCTCTCCCTCTCGCCCCGTCTTCGCCCCCCCCCCCTCTCATCCCTCCCATTCATAAATTTTTACATGCTCTTCATTCAAAACTGGAATTTTCTCAAATATAAATTAATATTATTTTATATTACCATATTGCACATATTTAGGTACTGGTTAAGTGTTTAGGTTCTGTTGGCGATTATTTGTATTTGTAGTACGTGGGTGAAGCATTTACAGCGTTGTGGTTCGAACACCAGTCGTCAGTGAAGCACTTGTTTCGGAAGTGTTCGGACGTCATCAGTTGTGAGTCGTGTGTAAACAGTTTTTCATTCATAAACAGGGGGGGTTTGGCGGGTGGATGGAATGGACTTTGGGTTTTTATTTAGAGGACGGGCTGGTTTCTGACACTCCTTATGATTGTCTCGCCTTCAATGTCCACACACACTCATACTTACTCGGCCCGGTCTCTGACCAGGTCTCCTGGTTGGTGGTCTGGTCAACCAGGCTGTTAGACGCAGAGACTGACAGAAATATCACTACATAATTCCTCTACCTGCAAGGCGGCGAGTCAAGACATTTAGTAATACCTATTTACCCTCAAGGCGTCTCATCCGTTTGATGTCTTCCACGGAGGGGAGAGGCCTTTTGTCGGCGTGAGAGGGAAGGGCAATTATATTAATTCCTGCGTCAACAGCTGAGGGGAGGCAGGTGAGGGGAGGCTGGTGAGGGGAGGCTGGTGAGGGGAGGCTGGTGAGGGGAGGCTGGTGAGGGGAGGCTGGTGAGGGGAGGCGGGTGAGGGGAGGCTGGTGAAGGGAGGCGGGTGAGGGGGAGGCTGGTGAGGGGAGGCGGGTGAGGGGAGGCTGGTGAGGGGAGGCGGGTGAGGGGAGGGAGGGGACGGCTGGGCCTAATGAAGCCACACTACCACCACCACCAAGTAAGTCATTGATTGCGCGTCGAAATTATTCATGGCTGTTGGCCCCTTAATTCTTGCACACTTTGTCGCGATCTCCGGGGTTTAAGAGTTGCTGTACTCAGGGAGAACGTGTACCTATCTTCTTTTTTGTGGAGGTTGAGCTCCGGATCTTGGGTTCCACCTTTGTAAAGGTCAGTTACGTACCTGATAGTGATCCTAGACTTCTCTCCTGTGATGTGTCACATCTAGGAGTAAATATATATTATCAGAAAGATACCATTAACCATTGAGAAACACAGCCATGTGGATCTGGAATCTGTACCCCCAGTTGATTGACAGTTGAGAGGCGGGACCAAAGAGCCGTAGCTCAACCCCCGCAATCACAACTAGGTGAGTATCTGCCAATTATAAACGGTATAATAACTAAACCAGTTACCTAACGTCAACTTGTCCTTCGTTTACCACAACAAAATAATAAGATACAAAATATTCTATACAAACAAAAAACGCACATTAATTTGAGTCAACATATGAGTCAAGATTAGCAGTCAGCAATCAGTCCCAGAGGCATTATGTACGTACATGAGAAACCAATATAGTTGTCATTCAGTCTGTTCCCTGGAAACACAAACCGAAACTGTCTCTATTTTCCGCTTGTTACAACTTGTAATAAAGTTGTTACATCTTGGCTTAACGTGTTTATGACGTATTAGAACGTTGTTACAACTTGCTATATTGGTTGTTATAACTGGTTAGGTGGTGTTAAAACTTGTTCGACCGTTGTACCAACGTCGTAGTTTCGGTGTGTGTTTGGCGGGTTGGTCTTCAAGGGGCAGGTTATGACGATGAAGACAGTATATAGATGTAAGATGAGGGGACAAGATAGGTATAGATTGAAATATAGAAATAGACAAATATAGAGATACACAGTTTAAAAAAAAACAAATGATATATAAAGGAAGTGATTGATTGCATTAACCTCCTTGAAGCTGGAGCGGAGGGGCTGGTTTAACCCGTTCTCCTGAAGAGTATATCTCATATCACGTATAATTTTGACGTATAATTTCCCTTACGGCCAAAAACTGACGTATTAACAATGGTGGCGGATCGCGCAACCTGTCCTCTTAAAAAGAACGTCGCTTTTGGCCGTTTGCCCGTATGGCCGAATTTGGACGTAATTTGAAAATGAAAAAAAAATTAAAATAAATTTGGGATTTCTTTTTTCAACAACAGTAAGTTAAGGGTCCTCTGATAGGTTAGGTGGGCAGGAAATTCTCATAAAGTTTCAAAACGTTATGAAAAACGTGAATTTAAAGTGTCCTCTTATAACCTCTGCGCGTAAGGCGGACGACTCAAATAGAAAACGGAACACAACGTCACTTTTGTGAGTCGATTTCATTTCAAATTACGTCCAAATTTAGCCATATCGCGCATACCAGCCAAAAGTGACGTTCTTTTTAAGAGGACGGGTTGGATCGCGAAATCTGTGTGATTTCCCGTTTTCTATTCGTGGGTCTTCGGGTACTTCAGCTTCGGGTAATTGAGAATAAGTCGAGTGACGGTGGGAAAGGCTCGGGAGAACGGGGGTGGCTCAGGAGCTGAGACTCGACCTTGTATAGGTACATTCAGGTAGATACACACAGCATCCTCATGCCGACATTCTACTCTCCGATATGTAGGATGAGGACATTCTGCTCTCCGATATGTAGGATGAGGACATTCTACTCTCCGATATGTAGGATGAGGACATTCTACTCTCCGATATGTATAGGATGAGGACATTCTACTCTCCGATATGTAGGATGAGGACATTCTACTCTCCGATATGTAGGATGAGGACATTCTACTCTCCGATATGTAGGATGAGGACATTCTACTCTCCGATATATAGGATGCAGCTTCCATAGCGCGCCCCCCCCCCCTCCCGGTGTTGAGCGAGTGAGTGCTCATCACTCATCACTTTACAATACCACGTGAAAATAACTTTGAATAAATGTATGATAAAACATACACCAAAAGTATACTTGTAAATTATGCACGTCTTAAAATGCCGGCAAATTCAGTAGTTTCAATCTTACAATAATAATAAAAAATACTCGGGTAATATAACAAGTAGTTACAAACTTCTAATGAGGCCATTCCTCATCAAACTTTGATGTTGAAGATAGGGATGAGGCTGGGAAGATGAGTACACCTTGAAGGTTGCGGGAGATGAGGCGTCAAGAGCGGGTTTAATTACTATAACCAGATTAGAGTGTGGTGAGGCTGTCGTGAATCACTCATGTATAATGTATAGGAGGGACATGTAGCCAGCAGCCCGCTCATCATCCCTCCCCAGCCCTCCTTGCTTGCTCATCATCCCTCCCCTGCCCTCCTTGCTTGCTCATCATACCTCCCCAGCCCTCCTTGCTTGCTCATCATACCTCCCCTGCCCTCCTTGCTTGCTCATCATACCTCCGCTGCCCTCCTTGCTTGCTCATCATCCCTCCCCTGCCCTCCTTGCTTGCTCATCATACCTCCCCAGCCCTCCTTGCTTGCTCATCATACCTCCCCTGCCCTCCTTGCTTGCTCATCATACCTCCCCAGCCCTCCTTGCTTGCTCATCATACCTCCCCAGCCCTCCTTGCTTGCTCATCATACCTCCCCTGCCCTCCTTGCTTGCTCATCATACCTCCCCAGCCCTCCTTGCTTGCTCATCATACCTCCGCTGCCCTCCTTGCTTGCTCATCATACCTCCCCTGCCCTCCTTGCTTGCTCATCATACCTCCCCAGCCCTCCTTGCTTGCTCATCATACCTCCCCAGCCCTCCTTGCTCATCATACCTCCCCTGCCCTCCTTGCTCATCATACCTCCCCTGCCCTCCTTGCTCATCATACCTCCCCTGCCCTCCTTGCTTGCTCATCATACCTCCGCTGCCCTCCTTGCTTGCTCATCATCCCTCCCCTGCCCTCCTTGCTTGCTCATCATACCTCCCCAGCCCTCCTTGCTCATCATACCTCCCCAGCCCTCCTTGCTTGCTCATCATACCTCCCCAGCCCTCCTTGCTCATCATACCTCCCCTGCCCTCCTTGCTCATCATACCTCCCCTGCCCTCCTTGCTCATCATACCTCCCCTGCCCTTCCTCCCCCATTATCGATGTTGACTCAATGTCAGTAACAGATGTAAAATTTGGACATGGACAATCAAATCCACATTTTATGAATTTCTGGTATTCTGAATAGGAGCCAAATTTTCTCGAGGAGGGGCATTGGGGGACGACCCTAACCACCCTATGGTAGTCAACATACAACCACTAATCACCCTGCAAAGTTTGTTGAGGCTATCCCAGAGCGTCAGGCCTCACACACACACACACACACACACACACACACACACACACACACACACACACACACACATTCTCTTTTATTTTTCAGATTATTCATTTGTATTATTGTCATATCGTAAAAACTTATTTCTAATTAAAAAAAGTACACGTATTGCAACTGTAAGATATGAAAAGTTTGATCAAGGATCAAATAAGATGCAGGTGACATGCAGCTTTGCATACGGTAGAGGTTAGTGTAACTAGACTTTTATGGGTTTAATGAACACTTCACATTGCAGAAATAGCCAATAGCCATACATGGGAGTATCGGATCTGAATGTCTTAGTCTTAGAGCATGAGATGAACATGGTTGTGTAAATCAGCATGTTCATTTTAAAATAAATCATCATGACATGCGTTGTTTAAATCTGCATACTAGAATTTTATAAATCTGCATACTAGAATTTTATAAATCTGCATACTAGAATTTTATAAATCTGCATTCTAGAATTTTATAAATCTGCATTCTAGAATTTTGTAAATCTGCATACTAGAATTTTGTAAATCTTCATACTAGAATTTTGTAAATCTGCATACTAGAATTTTGTAAATCTTCATACTAGAATTTTGTAAATCTGCATTCTAGAATTTTGTAAATCTGCATACTAGAATTTTGTAAATCTGCATCATTAGTATTGTGTAAATTCAGCCCATCCTCCTGTTTTGGCAGTACTCATAGTAACGATGAAGACCATAGTACATATACCGACTTACAACGAAGTAGAAAGCGGTATTATTGAATTTGCACAAAACGGAAAAGATTTTCTATTCATGTTGCAAACACAAACTAAACTAACCTAACCTTCCTAGGCCTAATACACGGTACCTGAGGCCTAATTCGTACTAATAGCTTAGTACGTCAAATCATTGTACTATGGTTATCTTGAGGTTATCTTGAGATGATTTCGGGGCTTTTTAGTGTCCCCGCGGCCCGGTCCTCGACCAGGCCTCCACCCCCAGGAAACAGCCCGTGACAGCTGACTAACACCCAGGTACCTATTTACTGCTAGGTAACAGAGGCATAGGGTGAAAGAAACCCTGCCCATTGTTTCTCGCCGGCGCCTGGGATCGAACCCAGGACCACAGGATCACAAATCCAGCGTGCTGTCCGCTCGGCCGACCGGCTCCCTCCCTCGGCCGACCGGTGCACACATAGTTACAAAAACTATCTAAAACAGGAAGACGGGTTGTTAAATCAGCATGACTAGGATTGCCTAAATTATCATGGCTAGAATTGCCTAAATCATCAGGATTAGGATTGCGTAAGTGAACACGATTAGGCTTGCATAAATCAGCATAGCGAGGAATACGGAAAGCGGTACTCGACCTGTTATATGACTTCTATTGGGGTGTTAGTGCACCAGACCTGTCATAGTAACATAGTAATTGTAGTGTTAACAGCAGTGACAATAACAGCTGAGGCGAGGAAGGCGTCGGGTAGCGGGCGTGGGCCAAGTTAGAACGTGAGCAGTGGTAGAGATATCAGAGGTTTACCCCGTCTCAAGTTTGGGTCAGGATTAGCTAGGATTTGTGCTGGAGCGTGCGTGGGGGGGGGGGAAGGGGGGTGTTGAACTTGAAGTCTTCACTCTGTTTCTTAATTGTATTGAGTGTTTCCAAGAGGGCTGTCACTAGCACCTGAACAGTCTTGCTGGTTTGGATAAAAAAAATAAATATTAATTTACCTTTTTATGTTACATTATGTTATTATTAACATTAACATCATTTAACATTTAACATTATTCAATTTACATTTAACATTATTCAATTTACATTTAACATTATTCAATTTACATTTAACATTATTCAATTTACATTTAACATTATTCAATTTACATTTAACATTATTCAATTTACATTTAACATTATTCAATTTACATTTAACATTATTAACACCATCTGTGTTATTCCATAAGATAGATGGTGTTCAGAATTTGATTATTATGCATTAATTAGGGACGTTTTTGTCTATCTGGTGATTGTACATCTTGGCTGAAATTTGTAGTTATATTATTAAGACGCTCGAAACCTGTCCTTCCACAATTAAATTTCTACCACACGAAGCCTGATTGAAGTGTTAATTAGGTTTATTATTTATTCGTTCGTTAATATATATTGTTTGAAGTCTGTTTTTAAATACATGAAAAAACCATTTGTGGAACATTTCCAAACTGCATTTAAGGCAGAGAAGTTTAGTTTATTTATAATAAGTAATTTACGGATTTAAGAAATAGAATTGGTGTGAGCACCGATACTACGCTTGCTTGTGTTCATCTGTCAGATGTCTCGCCCCTTACTGTTACTCTCTCTGGCTCCTGCCTATCAGGTAATTCCTTACCCATGTTTTGAGAGAGAGAGAGAGAGAGGGGGGGAAGGAGAGAGAGAGAGAGAGGGAAGGAGAGAGAGTGAGGAAAGGAGAGAGAGAGAGTGAGGAAAGGAGAGAGAGAGAGTGAGGGAAGGAGAGAGTGAGGGAAGGAGAGAGAGAGAGTGAGGGAAGGAGAGAGAGAGAGAGAGAGAGAGAGAGAGGGGGAAGGAGAGAGAGAGAGAGGGGGAAGGAGAGAGAGAGAGAGAGAGGGGGAAGGAGAGAGAGAGAGAGAGGGGGAAGGAGAGAGAGAGAGAGAGGGGGAAGGAGAGAGAGAGAGAGAGAGAGAGGGAAGGAGAGAGAGTGAGGGAAGGAGAGAGAGTGAGTGAGGGAAGGAGAGAGAGTGAGGGAAGGAGAGAGAGAGAGAGTGAGGGAAGGAGAGAGAGAGAGAGTGAGGGAAGGAGAGAGAGAGAGAGTGAGGGAAGGAGAGAGAGAGAGAGAGTGAGGGAAGGAGAGAGAGAGAGAGAGTGAGGGAAGGAGAGAGAGAGAGAGAGTGAGGGAAGGAGAGAGAGAGAGAGAGTGAGGGAAGGAGAGAGAGAGAGAGAGTGAGGGAAGGAGAGAGAGAGAGAGAGTGAGGGAAGGAGAGAGAGAGAGAGAGTGAGGGAAGGAGAGAGAGAGAGAGAGTGAGGGAAGGAGAGAGAGAGAGAGAGTGAGGGAAGGAGAGAGAGAGAGAGAGTGAGGGAAGGAGAGAGAGAGAGAGAGTGAGGGAAGGAGAGAGAGAGAGAGAGTGAGGGAAGGAGAGAGAGAGAGAGAGTGAGGGAAGGAGAGAGAGAGAGAGAGTGAGGGAAGGAGAGAGAGAGAGTGAGGGAAGGAGAGAGAGAGAGAGAGGGAAGGAGAGAGAGAGAGAGAGTGAGGGAAGGAGAGAGAGAGAGAGTGAGGGAAGGAGAGAGAGTGAGGGAAGGGGAGAGAGAGAGTGAGGGAAGGGGAGAGAGAGAGTGAGGGAAGGAGAGAGAGAGAGTGAGGGAGGGACGAGAGAGAGTGAGGGAGGGACGAGAGAGAGAGAGTGAGGGAAGGAGGGAGAGGGAAGGAGGGAGAGGGAGGGACGAGAGAGGGAAGGAGGGAGGGATGAGAGAGAGAGAGAGAAAAAAAAAAGGGATGAAAGAGAGAGAGAGAGGAAGGAGGGAGTAGAGACGGACTGACTAAGTATCACAGAGAAGGTACAGCGTGCAGGGAAGCTAACAAGCAACCCGTGCTAGAGCGACCATAACACAGCCAAGAACAGAGGAACACCTCAGCGGCTGCCCACTTAGGACGACTCGCCACCCGGCCTTGCTCCAAATCATAAATTTTAACTTTTTATTCGAACTTAATTTCAGCAACTCTTCCAGGGCGAGTAAACAAGCATTAAATTTTCAAATTCTGAGTTTTTATCAGCGAAAAAGATTTACGACGCGGTGAGTTATATGGCTCCGTGAATCGCCCGTCCGGTGTAAAAATATCTTTTTATAAACCACACACAAGCATGATTTGGTGAACCTTGATTATTCGGATACGCAGACATTTACCTCGCGAGTCCGGAAGAGAGATCGGTTTGACTTGATTATATCCACAGATTGGACAGTTCTAGATTTCCTGTTCGAACGTGTCGGCTTCTATGTAAACACACTTAAGTTTTGTCCAAGTCTTGGTAGATGATATGATACAAGTTGACACACGATTGAGACATGTCTGTGAATGTGATAGGAGTTTATTGGTTACGAATTCAGCAGAAGTGATAGGGGAATACTAGCTCAGGTGGCAGGTCATACTAGCTCAGGTGGCAGGTCATACTAGCTCAGGTGACAGGTCATACTAGCTCAGGTGGCAGGTCATACTAGCTCAGGTGGCTGGTAATACTAGCTCACGTGGCAGGTCATACTAGCTCAGGTGGCAGGTCATACTAGCTCAGGTGGCTGGTAATACTAGCTCAGGTGGCAGGTCATACTAGCTCAGGTGGCAGGTCATACTAGCTCAGGTGGCAGGTCATACTAGCTCAGGTGGCAGGTCATACTAGCTCAGGTGGCAGGTCATACTAGCTCAGGTGGCTGGTAATACTAGCTCAGGTGGCAGGTCATACTAGCTCAGGTGGCTGGTGATACTAGCTCAGGTGGCAGGTCATACTAGCTCAGGTGGCTGGTAATACTAGCTCAGGTGGCAGGTCATACTAGCTCAGGTGGCAGGTCATACTAGCTCAGGTGGCTGGTAATACTAGCTCAGGTGACAGGTCATACTAGCTCAGGTGGCAGGTCATACTAGCTCAGGTGGCAGGTCATACTAGCTCAGGTGGCAGGTCATACTTGCTCAGGTGGCAGGTCATACTAGCTCAGGTGGCAGGTCATACTAGCTCAGGTGGCAGGTCATACTAGCTCAGGTGGCTGGTAATACTAGCTCAGGTGACAGGTCATACTAGCTCAGGTGACAGGTCATACTAGCTCAGGTGACAGGTCATACTAGCTCAGGTGGCAGGTCATACTAGCTCAGGTGGCAGGTCATACTAGCTCAGGTGGCTGGTAATACTAGCTCAGGTGGCAGGTCATACTAGCTCAGGTGGCAGGTCATACTAGCTCAGGTGGCTGGTAATACTAGCTCAGGTGGCAGGTCATACTAGCTCAGGTGACAGGTCATACTAGCTCAGGTGGCAGGTCATACTAGCTCAGGTGGCAGGTCATACTAGCTCAGGTGGCAGGTCATACTAGCTCAGGTGGCAGGTCATACTAGCTCAGGTGGCTGGTAATACTATCTCAGGTGGCAGGTCATACTAGCTCAGGTGACAGGTCATACTAGCTCAGGTGACAGGTCATACTAGCTCAGGTGGCAGGTCATACTAGCTCAGGTGGCAGGTCATACTAGCTCAGGTGGCAGGTCATACTAGCTCAGGTGGCAGGTCATACTAGCTCAGGTGGCTGGTAATACTAGCTCAGGTGACAGGTCATACTAGCTCAGGTGGCAGGTCATACTAGCTAAGGTGGCTGGTAATACTAGCTCAGGTGACAGGTCATACTAGCTCAGGTGACAGGTCATACTAGCTCAGGTGGCAGGTCATACTAGCTCAGGTGGCAGGTCATACTAGCTCAGGTGGCAGGTCATACTAGCTCAGGTGACAGGTCATACTAGCTCAGGTGGCAGGTAATACTAGCTCAGGTGGCAGGTCATACTAGCTCAGGTGGCAGGTCATACTAGCTCAGGTGGCAGGTCATACTAGCTCAGGTGGCAGGTCATACTAGCTCAGGTGACAGGAAATCCTAGCCTAGGTGGCAGGAAATACTAGCTCGAGGGACAGAATTCAGGGGTTATTCATGCCCGTGCCACCTTTTGGGTGGCTTAATCTTCATCAACCATCAAGCGACAGAAAATGTCTGGTGATCATCCACCGGGAGTCAGCACTGGGGAAGTGCCCGACAGACCACTGGAACATTATCTAACACAGTGCACAGTTACAAACCCATTAAGATTTCAACTTCGATTCAACAGTGCAGAAAAAGTTGTTAAACACATGTGTGATCCGCCATCCACCTGATATTTGTGTGGTTATGACGTTAAAAAAATGTGGTGGTCGAACCTGTTGCTGGTGGGGACCGCCACTGACTCACCTGTGTTCCACGGTGTATACTCACCTATTTGTGCTTGCGGGGGTTGAGCTTTGGCTCTTTGGTCCCGCCTCTCAACTGTCAGTCAACTGATGTACAGGTTCCTGAGCCTACTGGGCTCTATCATATCTACATTTGAAACTGTGTATGGAGACAGCCTCCAACACATCACTGCCTAATGCATTCCATCCGTTAACTACTCTGACACTGAAAAAGTTCCTTCTAACGTCCCTGTGGCTCATGTGGGTACTCAGTTTCCAACTGTGTCCCCTTGTTCGCGTCCCACCAGTGTTGAATAGTTTATCCTTGTCTACCCGGTCGACTCCCCTGAGGATTTTGTAGATTGTGATCATGTCTCCCCTTACTCTTGTCGTAAGGTGCATTTCCCGCAGTCTTTCCTCGTAACTCATGCCTCTTAGTTCTGGGACTAGTCTAGTGGTATACCTTTGGACTTTTTCCAGCTTCGTCTTGTGCTTGACAAGGTACGGGCTCCATGCTGGGGCCGCATACTCCAGGATTGGTCTTACATATGTGGTGTACAAGATTGTGAATGATTCCTTACACAGGTTCCTGAATGCTGTTCTGATGTTTGCCAGCCTGTGTGTGTGTGTGTGTGTGTGTGTGTGTGTGTGTGTGTGTGTGTGTGTGTGTGTGTGTGTGTGTGTGTGTGTTTTGAACCATGATCAGGTTGATTCCTTCAGTTTTGTTCACCCTTTATTCAGACGTTCTGAGTTGTAGTGAGCTGTTGTTGTAATATTATGGATACTTTGCTGCCCTCCTGTCCCCTACCCTCCTGTCCCCTACCCTCCTGTCCCCTACCCTCCTGTCCCCTACCCTCCTGTCCCCAACCCTCCTGTCCCCTTCCCTCCTGTCCCCTACCCTCCAGTCCCCTACCCTCCTGTCCCCTACCCTCCTGTCCCCTACCCTCCTGTCCCCTACCCTCCTGTCCCCTACCCTCCTGTCCCCTACCCTCCTGTCCCCTACCCTCCTGTCCCCTACCCTCCTGTCCCCTACCCTCCTGTCCCCTTCCCTCCTGTTCCCTTCCCTCCTGTCCCCTACCCTCCTGTCCCCTACCCTCCTGTCCCCTTCCCTCCTGTCCCCTACCCTCCTGTCCCCTACCCTCCTGTCCCCTTCCCTCCTGTCCCCTTCCCTCCTGTCCCCTACCCTCCTGTCCCCTTCCCTCCTGTCCCCTACCCTCCTGTCCCCTTCCCTCCTGTCCCCTACCCTCCTGTCCCCTACCCTCCTGTCCCCTTCCCTCCTGTCCCCTACCCTCCTGTCCCCTTCCCTCCTGTCCCCTACCCTCCTGTCCTCTACCCTCCTGTCCCCTTCCCTCCTGTCCCCTTCCCTCCTGTCTCCTACCCTCCTGTCCCCTTCCCTCCTGTCTCCTACCCTCCTGTCCCCTACCCCTCCTGTCCCCTACCCTCCTGTCCCCTACCCTCCTGTCCCCTTCCCTCCTGTCCCCTTCCCTCCTGTCCCCTTCCCTCCTGCCCCCTACCCTCCTGCCCCCTTCCCTCCTGTCCCCTACCCTCCTTTCCCCTACCCTCCTGTCCCCTACCCTCCTGTCCCCTACCCTCCTGTCCCCTACCCTCCTGTCCCCTACCCTCCTGTCTCCTACCCTCCTGTCCCCAACCCTCCTGTCCCCAACCCTCCTGTCCCCAACCCTCCTGTCCCCTACCCTCCTGTCCCCTACCCTCCTGTCCCCTACCCTCCTGTCCCCTACCCTCCTGTCCCCTACCCTCCTGTCCCCTACCCTCCTGTCTCCTTCCCTCCTGTCTCCTTCCCTCCTGTCCCCTTCCCTCCTGTGCCCTACCCTCCTGTCCCCTTCCCTCCTGTGCCCTACCCTCCTGTCCCCTTCCCTCCTGCCCCCTTCCCTCCTGTCCCCTTCCCTCCTGTGCCCTACCCTCCTGTCCCCTTCCCTCCTGTCTCCTTCCCTCCTGTCCCCTACCCTCCTGTCCCCTACCCTCCTGTCCCCTACCCTCCTGTCCCCTACCCTCCTGTCTCCTACCCTCCTGTCCCCAACCCTCCTGTCCCCAACCCTCCTGTCCCCAACCCTCCTGTCCCCTACCCTCCTGTCCCCTACCCTCCTGTCCCCTACCCTCCTGTCTCCTTCCCTCCTGTCTCCTTCCCTCCTGTCCCCTTCCCTCCTGTGCCCTACCCTCCTGTCCCCTTCCCTCCTGTGCCCTACCCTCCTGTCCCCTTCCCTCCTGTCCCCTTCCCTCCTGCCCCCTTCCCTCCTGCCCCCTTCCCTCCTGTCCCCTTCCCTCCTGTCCCCTTCCCTCCTGTCCCCTTCCCTCCTGTCCCCTACCCTCCTGTCCCCTTCCCTCCGGTCCCCTTCCCTCCGGTCCCCTACCCTCCTGTCCCCTACCCTCCTGTCTCCTTCCCTCCTGTCTCCTTCCCTCCTGTCCCCTTCCCTCCTGTCCCCTTCCCTCCTGTCCCCTTCCCTCCTGTCCCCTTCCCTCCTGTCCCCTTCCCTCCTGTCCCCTTCCCTCCGGTCCCCTTCCCTCCGGTCCCCTACCCTCCTGTCCCCTACCCTCCTGTCCCCTACCCTCCTGTCCCCTTCCCTCCTGTCCCCTACCCTCCTGTCCCCTTCCCTCCTGTCCCCTACCCTCCTGTCCCCTACCCTCCTGTCCCCTACCCTCCTGTCCCCTTCCCTCCTGTCCCCTTCCCTCCTGTCCTCTACCCTCCTGTCCCCTTCCCTCCTGTCCCCTTCCCTCCTGTCCCCTTCCCTCCTGTCTCCTACCCTCCTGTCCCCTACCCCTCCTGTCCCCTACCCTCCTGTCCCCTACCCTCCTGTCCCCTTCCCTCCTGTCCCCTTCCCTCCTGCCCCCTACCCTCCTGCCCCCTACCCTCCTGCCCCCTTCCCTCCTGTCCCCTACCCTCCTGTCCCCTACCCTCCTGTCTCCTACCCTCCTGTCCCCAACCCTCCTGTCCCCAACCCTCCTGTCCCCAACCCTCCTGTCCCCAACCCTCCTGTCCCCAACCCTCCTGTCCCCAACCCTCCTGTCCCCTACCCTCCTGTCCCCTACCCTCCTGTCCCCTACCCTCCTGTCCCCTACCCTCCTGTCCCCTACCCTCCTGTCTCCTTCCCTCCTGTCTCCTTCCCTCCTGTCCCCTTCCCTCCTGTGCCCTACCCTCCTGTCCCCTTCCCTCCTGTGCCCTACCCTCCTGTCCCCTTCCCTCCTGTCCCCTTCCCTCCTGCCCCCTTCCCTCCTGTCCCCTTCCCTCCTGTCCCCTTCCCTCCTGTCCCCTTCCCTCCTGTCCCCTTCCCTCCTGTCCCCTTCCCTCCTGTCCCCTACCCTCCTGTCCCCTTCCCTCCGGTCCCCTTCCCTCCGGTCCCCTACCCTCCTGTCCCCTACCCTCCTGTCTCCTTCCCTCCTGTCCCCTTCCCTCCTGTCCCCTTCCCTCCTGTCCCCTTCCCTCCTGTCCCCTTCCCTCCTGTCCCCTTCCCTCCTGTCCCCTTCCCTCCTGTCCCCTTCCCTCCGGTCCCCTTCCCTCCGGTCCCCTTCCCTCCGGTCCCCTACCCTCCTGTCCCCTACCCCTCCTGTCCCCTACCCCTCCTGTCCCCTTCACTCCTGTCCCCTTCACTCCTGTCCCCTTCACTCCTGTCCCCTTCCCTCCGTCCCCTTCCCTCCGTCCCCTTCCCTCCGTCCCCTTCCCTCCGTCCCCTTCCCTCCGTCCCCTTCCCTCCGGTCCCCTACCCTCCGGCCCCCTTCCCTCCTGTCCCCTTCACTCCTGTCCCCTTCACTCCTGTCCCCTTCCCTCCGGTCCCCTACCCTCCTGTCCCGTACCCTCCGGTCCCGTACCCTCCGGTCCCGTACCCTCCGGTCCCCTGCCCTCCTGCCCCCTGCCCTCCTGCCCCCTGCCCTCCTGCCCCCTACCCTCCGGTCCCCTACCCTCCTGCCCCCTGCCCTCCTGCCCCCTACCCTCCTGCCCCCTACCCTCCTGCCCCCTGCCCTCCTGCCCCCTACCCTCCTGCCCCCTACCCTCCTGCCCCCTACCCTCCGGTCCCCTACCCTCCTGCCCCCTGCCCTCCTGCCCCCTACCCTCCTGCCCCCTACCCTCCTGCCCCCTGCCCTCCTGCCCCCTACCCTCCTGCCCCCTACCCTCCTGCCCCCTACCCTCCGGTCCCCTACCCTCCTGCCCCCTACCCTCCGGTCCCACAGTATTATGACGGAAGGTGAGTGCACCTTGTCCAACTTTGTCAAATTTGTGTAAAAGTGACGCGTGATAGACACTCGCTTGCTTGTAGCGATAAGGAGTTTGGTGCTGCGACACGGAGCCGCTCGCTTCCTCAAGGAAATATTTTTATCGCGCGGTCAGTGAAACTTTTTTTATCGTCATCATCCCCTCCCCACGTCGTCCCCCCTGCTATCCCCCCACATCTACCTCTTCCCTCCCCCCCTCTCCCCGCCATCCCCTAATTTTCAAGAAATTCTTGTACGTGGCGGCACGGGTTGACACGGGCCCCGGACACGTCGCCGACCTCGGGCAGACGATTGGGTGACAGTGACAATACTGGCTGGCGCAGCCGCAGGCCCGGCAACCCAGGCAGGTTGCGCCTGCAACCAGGTATCAACCAGTCCCCCCCCCCCGGCCCCCCACCTCTCAGGGCATGCACTCCTGGTGCTGTGATGACGTTGTCCACCCGCTTCCCTCTGCCCTCCAGCGCTTGAATTATTTTATCAAGTAAAGAATTGATTTATACTACACATTTGTATCTGTATCATGGGCGTTCATTTGCAGCGAGTACATGAATATGTAGGAGGCACATTCATGTGTAGTAAGCACGTGTGTGTGTGTGTGTGTGTGTGTGTGTGTGTGTGTGTGTGTGTGTGTGTGTGTGTGTGTGTGTAACACTCACGTTCATCAGTAGCTTGCAGGTTGGTCAGTGTTATTCTCAAATTGTTTTAGGGTGGGTTGGTAAGTGGGGTTGGAATGGAAGGTGTGCGAGGAGGGGAATTACTCAAGGTAGGATTATTGTTTCCAGAGCACCAGAGTCACCACCTGGGCATTGTGAGTTAGGAATTCACAATGTCTTGAAATGTACTGGATTGTGCGCAAGGATTGGAGTGGATACGTCGTCTGGTGCAGAGGATGCATGTGTATGCATGTGCAGAGTCCTTGCATCCCTATCGTGGAGGGTATCACCGGAGAGTCCCTGATGTCAGAAGATCAAAGGCACCATCATGGTCGTCGTGGCGTGCCATTGCAAGCTTCTACGAGCACCAGAAATCTGTCTGGAAAACACATGTATCCAGCCAAGGATAAGCATGTGTCAGCAGAGGACAGCCGGTGTAACATAGAGGCGTGGACAGCAAGGCGGACAGTCCGCCTGCTGTCATAACTCGAATTGTATTTCCCACTTATAAACTTCCCTTCACCTATGCCTCTCCATCCTCTCCCCCCACCCCCCACACAAAAAATCCGTGGACAAAGGTGTGAAGTCATTAATCTTGGAGACCGTTGCTTGAGGTTAGTGTGGTGGCCGAGGCAGGTTGGACAACCTCAACCACACGTTGGCTGACCTCAACCCAAGCGAGGGTAGCTGCCCTAAGGTCAGCTACCCTCGCTTGGCTCACGTAGACGCTGCCCAACGGTTTTCGGACCTTCCAGAACATCTACCTCATGAGGTTAGTAGCTGCTCTCTGATTAGTCAGTTCAGAAAGTTGACTTGATGGGGCTAGACATTCCTGTGTCGCCACACAAAGGATGAAGCCTTTGAAAACACTTTATAAGAAGCCTACATCTCTGTGTTGTTGGGTAGAATGAGTTATTTTCTACCCGAAACACAAGACAAGACTTAGGAGTAAGTATAACGTATATATTTTTATAAGATATAAATATATCTCGTCATATAAAAATATATATATTATTTTTTTTAACAAACAAAAATACTATAGGGAGTACCACCTCTGGTTAGAAGGGGACCCTTCATTAGCCTCGGGGGAAAGCGCACATTACGCATTAGAGGGAAGGTTTAGGTCCCCTCCAATAGTTTCTATGTGCTTTTCTCCTACACCCCCCTTCATTTTGTGTTTTGTTGGGCTTTATTAGATATTTAAAGGTTACAATATGTACATTAGTTAATACAATGAGTGCCTAAAGGTTATGGATCTCTTAGAGCTCCTCTGCTTCCAGACAGGAACCGAGGACGCAGCAGGCGTTTCCCCCTCTGGATCGCCACACTGAGGTGCTGAGACAAGAAACTGGCAGCCCAAGAGTCTCTGATGATGTCAATGAGCCTGGAACCCAATTCTTTAGATATATTGTGTCAGGGATATATATATATATATATATATATATATATATATATATATATATCCCTGACATATATATATATATATATATATATATATATATATATATATATATATATATATATATATATATATATATATATATATATATATATATATATATATGTCGTACCTAGTAGCCAGAACGCACTTCTCAGCCTACTATGCAAGGCCCGATTTGCCTAATAAGCCAAGTTTTCATGAATTAATTGTTTTTCGACTACCTAACCTACCTAACCTAACCTAACTTTTTCGGTTACCTAACCTAACCTAACCTATAAAGATAGGTTAGGTTAGGTTAGGTAGGGTTGGTTAGGTTCGGTCATATATCTACGTTAATTTTAACTCCAATAAAACAAAATTGACCTCATACATAATGAAATGGGTAGCTTTATCATATCATAAGAAAAAGATTAGAGAAAATATATTAATTCAGGAAAACTTGGCTTATTAGGCAAATCGGGCCTTGCATAGTAGGCTGAGAAGTGCGTTCTGGCTACTAGGTACAACATTATATATATATATATATATATATATATATATATATATTATATGATGTGTATGGGGAGATCGGGATTTCTTCAGATATATAATGACAGCAATAGACTTGTCAAGTGTCGTTACCCTATGATTGTGTTGTGTTAAAGCGCCGCTTAACTAGCTGAATCACCGTGCGATGACTGGCCTCGTGCTGGTGTGCGTCAGAGTGCTCGGTCTGTGGCTCCCCGCACACAGGTCACCTCCAGCCATTGTCGGCGGGAGTCATTGCTATTAGACAGGATAATCACCACTCACCCCTTGACGATTGTGGTGACCCAGTCCGAGAGGAGCCTCATGGCTAGCTAACGAGGAGTGAAGGTGTGTGTGTCTGGTTGTCATTGGGGTGTGAGGAAGGTTGACCAATACCGTGAGTGGTTTCTCATTTTTCTAAGTGTTACCTAGCGTTGGTTCCCTGGAATTGGACATCCGGTTTGTTTAAGGCTTGAAGTCTGACAACCGAGGTTGCGTTGTTACTCAGGGCTGTCGTTAACCTGCGTGGTAACGCCTGTCAGCCGAGTTGTTAGGTCATTTATGATCAACTCATTTATGGTCATTTGTGACCACAGTGTTCAGTGTAAAGAGGTTGTTTCACATTGAACGGAGTCTGAGTGACTCGTTAGTACTCACTATTGTTTTACTGGTGTATTTATACATACTAGTTCTTGGTCAGTGAACCATTAGCGTAAATCATTATTGTTTCCATGTTATTGTACTTTTACAGGAAAATAGATTATATATAAATATATATAGTAGTTGGCATCCGTCAATCCCGTGGGGTTATGGAGTTGTGGCCTGGGTGTCTAGTTGTTGTAGTGTAGTTGTGGCCTGGGTGTCTAGTTGTTGTAGTGTAGTTGTGGCCTGGGTGTCTAGTTGTTGTAGTGTAGTTGTGGCCTGGGTGTCTAGTTGTTGTAGTGTAGTTGTGGCCTGGGTGTCTAGTTGTTGTAGTGTAGTTGTGGCCTGGGTGTCTAGTTGTTGTAGTGTAGTTGTGGCCTGGGTGTCTAGTTGTTGTAGTGTAGTTGGGTGCAGCGCCGGCTGTGGCTGAGAAGGCCAACCCGAGAATGACAGTCTCGACCGCAGCGAGCGCAGATAAACCTCGAAGCGGGTGCGTCTGATAGTGGTCTAGACCTCCTCTGAAGTCTATTATCCTCCGCCTGCCTTTTCAGGTCATCCTCGAAATGCTGGAGGTCGTTCTGCACTTTCCTGATGCCAGTTCTCCACACAAGAGGTCCTTCGGTATGCGGCCATCTTCCATGCGTGGGACATGTCCCAGCCATCGCATGCGTCTCTGGTTCAGGAGAGTGAACATTGAAGGGACTCCTGTTCTCTCGAATACAGTGTTGTTGGTGACGTGGTCTCTCCACGTGATGTCAAGGATGCGTCTCAGGTTCCGCATGTGAAAGGTATTGAGCCATCTCTCCTGGCGAGAGCGCAGAGTTCAGGATTCCGAGTCATAGAGAAGTGTACTCACCACACATGCCATGTAGACCTGCGCCTTGGTGTGTTCTGTCAGTTTGACATTTTCCCAAACACGCTTTGTGAGCCTGGCAGTGTTGTTGCGGCCTTCCCGATACGCCTGTTGACCTCAGTGTCCAGGGAACGGGTGGGATTGTGGCGCCCAGGTACACAAACTCCTGGACCGCCTCCAGCACACAGTCTGAGATGTTATGTTTATACAAAATTATTTAACTATAAGAAACGTCGCTTCTCTTATCTTATTGAGATGGGGAAACGTCTCCATCTTCTCCATATTGGTCATTACTTCAGCTTTTCGTCTTCATCTTGATATTTTTCCTTTCCTGATACGACAGGCACGGTTATTATCAGTTATCAGGAGAAAGCACTAAGCCATTATGACAATGTAGCCATGGAAGAGATATGAGGATTTAGGATAGGTGGGAGGAAAGGAATGGTGCCCAACCACATGGACGGTTGGGAATTGAACGCCGACCTGCAAGAAGCGAAATCATCGCTGTCACGTTCAGTCCATATACTCGAGCTATGTCAAATGGCCGTTCTCCCTCTTCGCCCTTACTTCATTAAACACAGAAATCACAATTGCGTGATGCATCAAATGAACAAATCCACAAGGTCCGTGACGAGGATTCGAACCTGCGCCCGAGAGCATCCCAGACGCTGCCTTAATCGACTGAGCTACGACATGGTAAAAGGAGTTAAAACTGAAGTTCTACTGAACTTACTGGATCCTGCAGCCTCTCCGAGGCACAAACCAGGGTTTTACACAACTCCCCCCATGCACTCGAGCTATGACCAAACCTTACCTGCCCTACCTAACCCTAACCTAACCTAACCTATCTTAACCTAACATAAACTAATACAACTAAGTCAATAATTTATGTTCTAAATATAATACAACAATAATATTTCAAATAAGCCAATTGGAAACATTTTTTTGAAAATAAAGAAAAATCACTCGACTTATTAGGCAAATCGGGCCTTGCATAGTAGGCTGAGAAATGCGTTATGGCTACTAGGTACGACATATATATGTATGTGTGTGTGTGTATATATATATATATATATATATATATATATATATATATATATATATATATATATATATATAATGTCTTCACATATTAAGTAGTTCACCGTGTGCCTTACAAGTGGCGAGAGAGAAGTTCGCTATTTGCTTAGTTTTTATGATGAAACTGTTAACTTAACGAACCCTTATGTGTTTATTTAAATAAAGTGGTGATAAGTTGCACAGATGCCTTCAAGTAAACCCTATTCCCCCATACTCTCACAAAGGCTTGTACAACTTCCTTATGCATTTAATTAATGCTTGACACATCTCAAGGGTAGAGCTGCTCCAAAGTCTTGCATTTTATAAATTCGATGTATTGAACCCCTAGTGATCTACACCGTCTAGCAATCTTCATAGTGGCAGCACGACGCTTGACCTCCAGATTTCAATATCATAGTGGAAGAGATTATACTCTTGGGTTATCATTTCTGCCCCAAGAATGTCGGTGTCCTATTCTTGGCTCTTTTGTGAACTCTGTTACCTAGTGGACTGTTGAAAGTGCCACGAGCAAATGTGGGTCTTCTGGTCTCGTCTTCACTTGTAAGAAGGGAAAGCCTTTCTTGACTTGCAGGAAGGAGACATTCTCTGCTAGACTTCAGGCAAGGGAGACGATAGATATTCGCTCATTGTTAACGTTCCTGGCAGTCGTTGCTCAGTGTTAGTAGTATGACCACTAAACTATGATCATAGCGTCTACGTCAAGAAAATGTATGTACACATGTCTTGGTATTGGTGTCCCCTTGTGTGGGGATACCACAAGGGGATACCTTTGTGTATATTTCCATCGTGTGTCTGCTCCAGCCACCAGAACAGTGCACAAGATCTCTCCTTTGATCCACGTAAAGCGATCAGACCCTGTCTAGTTTTAGAGTGTCTTCTGATATTAATTGTTCATAATTATTGACTGGTGCGAAGTGTAAAACCCCAGGATCAACGGATCTGTAAATTGTAATAGTGTAGAAACTTTTAAGGCTGTGTCTGTTGCAGATGTTGGGGCAGTGTGAGCGAGGCAGGATGGCCAGGACCACGTAGGATGTCCAGTGAAGGATGGAAGCCCCGGGGGCCGGTAAGGCGGCCAAGAAGTACACCGCCCAGGAGACTATACAGGTGAGTCCCCCCTACCGGTGAGTACTCCCCTACAGGTGAGTCCCCTCTACAGGCGGATCCCCCTTACAGGCGAGTCCCCCCCTACAGGCGAGTCCCCCCTACTGGCGAGTCCCCCCCTACTGGCGAGTCCCCCCCTACTGGCGAGTCCCCCCTACTGGTGAGTCCCCCCTACTGGTGAGTCCCCCCTACTGGTGAGTCCCCCCTACTGGTGAGTCCCCCCTACTGGTGAGTCCCCCCTACTGGTGAGTCCCCCCTACTGGTGAGTCCCCCCCTACAAGCTCCGAGAGCGTCTCGTGTAGCAGGAGAGTTCACAGGAAAATCCATACTGTAGATTCTTAGTCATTCCTTCAAGTATAGAATATTGCTGACCAGATAGTTGCGATGGTGAATGGGCAACAAGTTACAATTACATAAATTACATATAGATGAGGTTAAACTTGTAAAATTGGTTGTTAAATGCTTCTCATTACAAACTACGATACATCCTAACCAAATAAATGTTTGTATCAACGATATGATTTTGTTTAATGTATTGTCGCAGCGATTTGAGGAAGGGAGGTAGTAGATTCAGGCCTTTTCGACTGTCTGTGGTGGATAGTGTGTTCACCAGACTGGCTATTGGGGTGCATGACCAGGCCTGCATCGCTAATTTATGCAGCTAACATAAGAACTAAAAGATCACTTGACTATCTGCATCATATTCCTAAGGGCTACTGACACTACCATACTCGCAACTAATACTGTAAACTAAGTGTCAGTGATTTTGTCGCACATTATTTCTTTCGTAAGTGATCTGCCTAAATACATACGCCGAGGTGTACCCCGTTTTTCGGGGATACACTGGGAGTTTACTTTAGTTCTGAGCTGAAACCCAATTTTCTGCGTTATATATATATATATATATATATATATATATATATATATATATATATATATATATATATATATATATATATATATATATATATATATTGTGATGGAAAAAAGAAGTATAGGTGTTCTGCAGTCCTCCCAATGGCTGGTGTCAATGCCTATCACATTTAAAAAAAAAATGACTGCATAGCTGTTGTGTCCTGTGGCGAAGTAAGGCAAAACAAGCAAAACAAATAGTATGAACAATGAAACTTTAATTAAATTGAAAATAAATTATGAATAAGACAATACCTTGGCTATGTGCAGTGCAAACTCACAAGATTATAAATTAAAAAAAATAACAAAATAATATAGTGGTGAAGTTACTCTAAAATGGATAAAGACAAAATGAAATTAACAGGTGCTGAGAATAAAGCGCTGGCTGAGAACATCCACTAATAGACAAAGCGTATATCAGATGGTTGTTTCAGCTTGAGAGCACAGGATATTCTGACTCCAATGGGTGGTACAGGCCCAGACATCGGCTAGGTAGATGGCGCTGAGGTGCAGAAGTGCAGTGGTACAGACGTCGATTCACCAATCAGAAGCGGGCAGGCTGGAAATGCTAGTTTGGTGATCGGCGACGAGGGAGGGGGGAGGTGGAGAGCGAGTGTGTGATACGTTTGCGCCGGGCAAAACGTATTTGACTAAATATGTACTACACTTGCTTGTAGTATCTAGATGTTGCAGATGTACTGAAGTAACATGACGATAGGAAAGAGCAGGCCAAATCTCTCTTGAAGGAGATTATCGTAACAATATATATATATATATATATATATATATATATATATAATATATATATATATATATATATATATATATATATATATATATATATATATATATATATATATATATACACACCCACAAAAGCTGGGTGTCCAGCACAAAGGGAACCTCAGTTGTGCAGACCTGACAACAGCCAAAAACGCCCAGATGGAGTCACCCTGCAGCCATGGAGGGAAGGTAAACAGGTCGTATGGGACTACACATGTGCATCTACATTGGCTGATACCTATCTACCTTACAGCACAGCTGAGGGAGGTGGGGCAGCTACCTTCAGGGAGACCCAGGAAACCAACAAGTATAGAGACCTAGAACGTTGTTACAGGTTCGTGTCAATAGGCTCTTGAGACTCTGGGCGCCTGGGGTAAATGTGCACCCAAGTTCTTAAAGGAGGTGGGCGAGGAACTCATTGGGAAAACTAAAGACTCACGAGCGGCCAGTTTCCTGTTCCAGCGCCTCAGTGTCTCAGTTTAGAAAGGAAATGCGTGTTGTATCCTGGGTACGCACCCAACCTCCGAGGAGCTAGACGAGGTCTTCGATTACTGATTGTTTTATATATATATATATATATATATATATATATATATATATATATATATATATATGTATGTATGTATATAATATAATGTGTGTATGTGTTCTCTGTGGCATTGCAATAATATATATAATGTTAGTCAAGACTATATATAATGAAATTATAAAGTCTTGACTTTGTACAATAGCAGAAGAAGGCGACTATTATTGGCAGGGCCGCCCTCCACAACAACAATGTGCACGTCAACGGTCTTGCCGGTCTATTGATCCTGTTGCAATATACAGTCAGAAGGTGATGGTGAAGTGCACCAACGTTGAACTGTGCTTCAGTGTGCTTCAATCACCAACACTGAACTGTTTCTCTACCTTAAAATATAATATTTACAGTATAAATATATTCTGTATTGCATTTTGTTTTACAAATACTCGCTGGCAGTTGAATTGTGGATGATATATTTACCAGAACCCGTTGAGGCCTCTTATTGTGTTGATGTGGAAAGTCAGTGTTGTGTTTCGGTGGAGAGTGAGGTTGTGTTATGTAGTTGTTCCTGCGCTTGGGTGGACGGGCTTGTTTGGAGGGTCAACACCCAGAGTATCCAGTGATTGGTGGGCCTAGCAACGTCAGCTGGGTGGAAATTGTGCGAGGGTTGTTCAGTCGTCTCTTGCTTAGCTCTGGTGTCTCTCTCTCTCTCCCTCTC
>NC_091183.1:34196670-34223327 GCF_040958095.1 Procambarus clarkii | reverse complement strand
ACAACACCCGCGGAGCAGACGCTGGAACGATGATGGGAAGCGATTTGTTCACCTTCTTGTGTTTCTTATGGGAAAAATTAATGTGTGTATAATGTGGCCTTCAGCGTGTAATGAAGGAGTCGTTTGTGTGTTGTGGAAGGTGGTGAAGCAGAGTATCAGGCGGAGTGGTACTTGGCGGGGTGGTGTCAGGCGGGGTGGTGTCAGGCGGGGGAGTATCAGGCGGGGGAGTATCAGGCGAGGGAGTATCAGGCGGGGGAGTATCAGGCGAGGGAGTATCAGGCGGGGGAGTATCAGGCGGAGTGGTACTTGGCGGGGTGGTGTCAGGCGGGGGAGTATCAGGCGGGGGAGTATCAGGCGGGGGAGTATCAGGCGGGGGAGTATCAGGCGGTGGAGTATCAGGCGAGGGAGTATCAGGCGAGGGAGTATCAGGCGGAGTGGTACTTGGCGAGATGGTGTCAGGCGGGGGAGTATCAGGCGGGGGAGTATCAGGCGAGGGAGTATCAGGCGGGGGAGTATCAGGCGGGGGAGTTTCAGGGCCCTACACCTCTCTTTATCGGTTATGACAAGTACAATAGCCCAAGTTTAATGTGAATTCTAGCCAGTATTATTTAAGATCAACATGTCGTTGAACACCAATCCGCGCACACAGCCACGCGCATAAATCCACACGGAAAAAAACACGCTCAAACGAACGCAAGCACATGGCCAAACAACTACACACAAAAAACTGAAACAACAAATAAACGTCTTTGCCTACTAGCAACCTCTTTAAGCTATGAGGGAGAGTGTGTCGGGGAGACGGATGCTGCCCCAAGGAGAGTGGGCGGATGAGAGCGACGAGGATGCTTCAAGAAACAGGAGTAAGACAGAAAAGCAGCTACAAGGAAGAGGAGGATGCTATCACGTGGAAGAGGGAAGAGCATAAAGAGGATGCTGCTACAAGAAAGAGGTACAAATCCAAGAAGCAGAGGAAGAAAACGAAGGAGAACTAGCAGGAGGAAACTTGGAGAAACAAGGAACGTGAAGGAGTGGGCGGTAATTTTAATGTTTGCTGCTGGCAATAAAAGTGTCCCATTAATTTGTGGCAGTGTGGCCCTCCTACAGCCTGGAGAGTAATGGTGGCGGAGGGAGCTGGAGGAGGGAAGTATATGGAGGGTCTGGAAGTAGCAGGGATGGAGGGAAGAGTGTGGAGGGTCTGGAAGTAGCAGGGATGGAGGGAAGAGTGTGGAGGGTCTGGAAGTAGCAGGGATGGAGGGAAGAATATGGAGGGTCTGGAAGTAGCAGGGATGGAGGGAAGAATATGGAGGGTCTGGAAGTAGCAGGGATGGAGGGAAGAATATGGAGGGTCTGGAAGTAGCAGGGATGGAGGGAAGAATATGGAGGGTCTGGAAGTAGCAGGGATGGAGGGAAGTATAAGGAGGGTCTGGAAGTAGCAGGGATGGAGGGAAGAATATGGAGGGTCTGGAAGTAGCAGGGATGGAGGGAAGTATAAAGAGGGTCTGGAAGTAGCAGGGATGGAGGGAAGAATATAGAGGGTCTGGAAGTAGCAGGGACGAAGGGAAGAATATGGAGGGTCTGGAAGTAGCAGGGATGGAGGGAAGAATATGGAGGGTCTGGAAGTAGCAGGGATGGAGGGAAGTACAAGGAGGGTCTGGAAGTAGCAGGGATGGAGGGAAGAATATGGAGGGTCTGGAAGTAGCAGGGATGGAGGGAAGTACAAGGAGGGTCTGGAAGTAGCAGGGATGGAGGGAAGAATATGGAGGGTCTGGAAGTAGCAGGGATGGAGGGAAGTACAAGGAGGGTCTGGAAGTAGCAGGGATGGAGGGAAGAATATGGAGGGTCTGGAAGTAGCAGGGATGGAGGGAAGTACAAGGAGGGTCTGGAAGTAGCAGGAATGGAGGGAAGAATATGGAGGGTCTGGAAGTAGCAGGGATGGAGGGAAGTACAAGGAGGGTCTGGAAGTAGCAGGGATGGAGGGAAGTACAAGGAGGGTCTGGAAGTAGCAGGGATGAAGGGAAGAATATGGAGGGTCTGGAAGTAGCAGGGATGGAGGGAAGTACAAGGAGGGTCTGGAAGTAGCAGGGATGGAGGGAAGAATATGGAGGGTCTGGAAGTAGCAGGGATGGAGGGAAGAATATGAAGGGTCTGGAAGTAGCAGGGATGGAGGGAAGTACAAGGAGGGTCTGGAAGTAGCAGGGATGGAGGGAAGAATATGGAGGGTCTGGAAGTAGCAGGGATGGAGGGAAGAATATGGAGGGTCTGGAAGTAGCAGGGATGGAGGGAAGTACAAGGAGGGTCTGGAAGTAGCAGGGATGGAGGGAAGTACAAGGAGGGTCTGGAAGCAGCAGGGATGGAGGGAAGTACAAGGAGGGTCTGGAAGTAGCAGGGATGAAGGGAAGAATATGGAGGGTCTGGAAGTAGCAGGGATGGAGGGAAGAATATGGAGGGTCTGGAAGTAGCAGGGATGGAGGGAAGTACAAGGAGGGTCTGGAAGTAGCAGGGATGGAGGGAAGTACAAGGAGGGTCTGGAAGTAGCAGGGATGGAGGGAAGTACAAGTAGAGTCTGGAAGTAGCAGGGATGAAGGGAAGAATATGGAGGGTCTGGAAGTAGCAGGGATGGAGGGAAGTACAAGGAGGGTCTGGAAGTAGCAGGGATGGAGGGAAGTACAAGGAGGGTCTGGAAGTAGCAGGGATGGAGGGAAGTACAAGGAGGGTCTGGAAGTAGCAGGGATTAAGGGAAGAATATGGAGGGTCTGGAAGTAGCAGGGATGGAGGGAAGTATAAAGAGGGTCTGGAAGTAGCAGGGATGGAGGGAAGAATATAGAGGGTCTGGAAGTAGCAGGGACGAAGGGAAGAATATGGAGGGTCTGGAAGTAGCAGGGATGGAGGGAAGTACAAGGAGGGTCTGGAAGTAGCAGGGATGGAGGGAAGTACAAGGAGGGTCTGGAAGTAGCAGGGATGGAGGGAAGTACAAGGAGGGTCTGGAAGCAGCAGGGATGGAGGGAAGTACAAGGAGGGTCTGGAAGTAGCAGGGATGAAGGGAAGAATATGGAGGGTCTGGAAGTAGCAGGGATGGAGGGAAGAATATGGAGGGTCTGGAAGTAGCAGGGATGGAGGGAAGTACAAGGAGGGTCTGGAAGTAGCAGGGATGGAGGGAAGTACAAGGAGGGTCTGGAAGTAGCAGGGATGAAGGGAAGAATATGGAGGGTCTGGAAGTAGCGGGGATGGAGGGAAGAATATGGAGGGTCTGGAAGCAGTTAGTGATGGGAACGGATGAAGGAGAGACTAAAACCAAATAACTAACAGTGAGGAAAGTGAGACACACCTGTAAATGATTGGGTTGAGGTTGAAGACGCTGGTGGAAGGTGCAGGTAGAGAGGGCACTTCATACAATATCTTATCATTGTTGTAAAGGATTAAGAGATATTTACCGAAAGAAAGTGGAGTAGGAGGAATAAGATGAATGGGGTTCAAAGTAAAGGGAATTGATTGCAATATACACTTATATTAATTTATATTAATTACAAGACACACATATTGCAATACAATACACACATATTAATTTATTACGTATAATTAAATATGTCTTGATTTTTCTTTTCCTCTGTTGTCTCATTTAATATTTTTATAAATTATTCTTTGTCTTCATTTTTAATCTGTTGTTAATACTAATATAAGTCTTATTAAGCGTTACTCTCATTTTGGAAATAAGAAATCCACATTTAATATAAACAAAACTATTATTCAACTGGGAACTGAGGGGAAACACGCTTCTGAAGGTGATGGATCTTCACTTGATGGAAACTCGCGGTAGAACAAAAACACTCAGGGTGGGGGGGGGGGGGGCAACATTACCCAGAAGAGCCTGAGTCCCAATCTGTGTCCTCAGAGTCCTAGATCACCATAATGTGGCAGCCAACTGCTGCCTCGGTTTCCAGTTCTTCCGTTGTGTCCGGTGTCCAGTTCCTGGAGACAACATCTCCCTTTGTACCTTGCTGCCCAGCTCAGCAAGGTACAAAGTTTGTTAGTTCCTCATCTAACAAACTGGTTTGTTAGATGAGGAACTGGTTTGGTTTCCCCATCTCTACTGTTCTTCGTCTGGTTTGGTTAGTTCCTCATCCCTACTGTTCTTCGTCTTGCCAAAAAAGGAGCAGACGCCACTGTTCTTTCATATTAAGGCCGCTGCCATAAACACGACCATCCTGACTCTTTAATAACTCTTATTACAGAACCCAGCATTACAGGAGGGGGGGGGGGGTGTTGAACTAGTAAACGAGACCTAAGTGAAAGACAGGGAGGGAGGGAGGGAGGGAAACAGGGAAGGAAGGAAAGAGAGGGACATATAGAAGGAGGGAGAAATAAAATGGAAGTGACTATGATAACAGCAATAGCTAGGAGGGTGGAGGGAAGGGAGCGCCTGGCCCAAAGTAAGCACCCAATTAATCAGTGTTTTACCGTACTAATGGTCATGTTGGTAGTGAGGTGATGCTGAAGTGATCTGTAGCAGTCTGACCACACCTGACATCTTGGCTGTAGTGGTAGAACATAATGTGGTGGAGGACGTGTTGTTGGTGTGTAGGCAAATGTGTTGCAGGCCTTGATGTTGTGTTGAGAGGTGCTGGGGCTGAGAGCATGTTGTGTTGAGACATGCTGTGATGGATAACACATCCATGTCGATAGATGCTGTGGTGGAGAACACATCCATGTCGATAGATGCTGTGATGGATAACACATCCACGACGAGAGATGCTGTGGTGGATAACACATCCATGTCGATAGATGCTGTGGTGGAGAACACATCCATGTCGATAGATGCTGTGGTGGTGAACACACCCACGACAAGAGATGCTGTGATGGATAACACATCCACGACGAGAGATGCTGTGGTGGTGAACACACCCACAACGAGAGATGCTGTGGTGGAGAACACACCCACAACGAGAGATGCTGTGGTGGAGAACACATCCACGACAAGAGATGCTGTGGTGGTGAACACACCAACAACGAGAGATGCTGTGATGGATAACACATCCATGTCGATAGATGCTGTGGTGGAGAACACATCCACGACGAGAGATGCTGTGGTGGTGAACACACCAACAACGAGAGATGCTGTGGTGGAGAACACACCCACAACGAGAGATGCTGTGGTGGAGAACACATCCACGACAAGAGATGCTGTGGTGGTGAACACATCCACGTCGAGAGATGCTGTGGTAGAGAACACATCCACGACAAGAGATGCTGTGGTGGTGAACACATCCACGTCGAGAGATGCTGTGGCGGTGAACACATCCACGTCGAGAGATGCTGTGGTGGAGAACACATCCACGACAAGAGATGCTGTGGTGGTGAACACACCCACGACAAGAGATGCTGTGGTGGTGAACACACCCACGACGAGAGATGCTGTGGTGGTGAACACATCCACGACAAGAGATGCTGTGGTGGAGAACACATCCACGACAAGAGATGCTGTGGTGGAGAACACACCCACGACAAGAGATGCTGTGGTGGAGAACACATCCACGACAAGAGATGCTGTGGTGGAGAACACATCCACGACAAGAGATGCTGTGGTGGAGAACACACCCACGACAAGAGATGCTGTGGTGGAGAACACACCCACGACAAGAGATGCTGTGGTGGAGAACACATCCACGACAAGAGATGCTGTGGTGGAGAACACACCCACGACAAGAGATGCTGTGGTGGAGAACACATCCACGACAAGAGATGCTGTGGTGGAGAACACACCCACGACAAGAGATGCTGTGGTGGAGAACACACCCACGACAAGAGATGCTGTGGTGGAGAACACATCCACGACGAGAGATGCTGTGGTGGAGAACACATCCACGACGAGAGATGCTGTGGTGGAGAACACATCCACGACAAGAGATGCTGTGGTGGAGAACACACCCACGACAAAAGATGCTGTGGTGGAGAACACACCCACGACAAGAGATGCTGTGGTGGAGAACACATCCACGACAAGAGATGCTGTGGTGGAGAACACACCCACGACAAGAGATGCTGTGGTGGAGAACACATCCACGACAAGAGATGCTGTGGTGGAGAACACACCCACGACAAGAGATGCTGTGGTGGAGAACACACCCACGACAAGAGATGCTGTGGTGGAGAACACATCCACGACAAGACATCCTGTGGTGGAGAACACGTGCCATGGAACACGTGTCATGGAACACGTGCCATGGAACACGTGCCATGGAACACGTGTCATGGAACACGTGCCATGGAACACGTGCCATGGAACACGTGCCATGCAGTGTTCGGCAGATAACCGTCCGTCCCTTACCGCATATCGTTGGTGTGATAACATCGTCACTGCAAATGTATTTGTGAATTTTTGTTGTTTTTATTTTTAAATTTTGTCTTTTGTTTCTGATTTTTGATTTTACTTTTCGTGTACTATTTGCTCAACAATTAATTAGTTTTAAAGGTACGTAATCAGGAATTTTGTACCGGTCCGTTATGGAATTGAGTCGTGTTACTGATAATAGTTACATTACAAAGTGTTACGTTACAGGTGTTACGTTACAAAGCGCTCGTATACGCCAAGAACGCTTCTATATATTTATTCATTTCCGCGATGGACAGTGTTTTGTTTTTCCTCCGTGTACCAGTAGGGTATAAAACCTGTATATATATGAAATGAAATTATGAAATACATAATGTAGAATGTCTACATTATGACGTCATAGGGACGTAAAACATCTCATGATCACCATATATGAAACAACACGTTTTATATATTTTTGTTAGGATAGGTTATGTTGGATTGGGTTACGTTACGTTACGTTAATTATGTGTGTGTGCTTAATTAGTAGCGGTGACGTTATAGGGTACACTTTTCCAAGGTTTTAGACACTATCATGTACGCCATTATCCCACCAACAGTACCATTGTTCAGTGTTTAAGGGAAGTAACTGCAAGATCCTGTCATATGTGTGAACACAGTAGTAACAGACAGTAGATTGTCTAGGGTCAAGGCTATCGGATGGACAGATATGTAACAGTGTGATAGACGCTAGGCTATCGAATGGACAGATATGTAACAGTGTGATAGACGCAAGGCTATCGGATGGACAGATATGTAACAGTGTGATAGACGCAAGGCTATCGGATGGACAGATATGTAACAGTGTGATAGACGCAAGGCTATCGAATGGACAGATATGTAACAGTGTGATAGACGCAAGGCTATCGGATGGACAGATATGTAACAGTGTGATAGACGCAAGGCTATCGGATGGACAGATATGTAACAGTGTGATAGACGCAAGGCTATCGAATGGACAGATATGTAACAGTGTGATAGACGCTAGGCTATCGGATGGACAGATATGTAACAGCGTGATAGACGCTAGGCTATCGAATGGACAGATATGTAACAGTATGATAGACGCTTGGCTATCGGATGGATATATATATACACTAGTGTTTCCACCTAAGTATCAGGTAATATTCACTCTGGGCAGATCATTCTAAGTGTGTTCACAGGTTGAAGCAATAGATATCATAGTACCGTAACTAATCAGTACCAGATTGCTAGTCCCTCCCTCTTTCCGTTATACAATGATCTTCTGGCGGCTGTTTTATAAGAGGGAGAACAAAAAGGCTAAAATTGACCTTGTTTATGTGCTTCTGTTTATAAACTTACATGTATACACGTGTGCTTACGTATGTTGTATGCGTGTATGTACAGGATGTGTGTGTGTGTTTGTATCCATGTGCAACACGTTGTGGGTGGCAAGGAAGGAAATAAAGATGAAAAAAAAATACAAAATTCCTTCGTATACACAAATTTATCCGTCAGAAATATTACATCATCGTACATGTCGCTTTTTGAACAGACGCTAATTTTTTTTTATTCGCCCAAAAAGTCACCTAATTAGGCTACTGTACCTGTACCTGTACCTGTACCAGTGCGTGAGTTTTAATGAGCTGCTTCTTGTCGGTTATTATTCTAACAAATCCCGGACTGTTGAGTTAATGTTTTAATTGTCCAGGAATGGCTTTAATGTAATGGGGTTGATGTGGTGGCTCGAGTTGGGGTTGTGGTTACTGACCCTTAGTGATGGTAGCCGTTGGTGCTGGAGCCTCGTGTTCACGCCGGGTGTACGTGTGTGTGTGTGTGTGTGTATTCACCTAGTTGTGTTTGCGGGGGTTGAGCTTTGCTCTTTCGGCCCGCCTCTCAACAGTCAATCAACTGTTTACTAACTACTTTTTTTTCCACCACACACACACACACACACCCCAGGAAGCAGCCCGTGACAGCTGACTAACTCCCAGGCACCTATTTACTGCTAGGTAACAGGGGCATTCAGGGTGAAAGAAACTTTGCCCATTTGTTTCTGCCTCGTGCGGGAATCGAACCTGCGCCACAGAATTACGCCGTCCTGCACGCTATCCACCAGGCTACCAGGCCGACCAGGTGTGTGTGTTTACTGTTCATATATACTGTTTGTTCCTGCAGGATCGAGAGTTTAGCTCTTGGATTCTTTATTTGTACCTCTCCGTTGTCTAATGTACTGACTCCAGACCTATTTTCCCCTCTATCATATTTACTACATATATTTTTATCTAACACACACACACACACACACACACATAGTAATGAAAGTAATGAACACACACACAAAGTAATGAAACTAGGCGGTGGAAACAGGAGGCCAGACACAGGATACAGAATAGGAGATGAAGTACTTAATGAAACAGACAGAGAGAAAGATCTAGGAGTTGATATCACACCAAACCTGTCTCCTGAAGCCCACATAAAGAGAATAACGTCAGCGACATATGTGAGGCTGGCTAACATCAGAACAGCGTTCAGGAACCTGTGTAAGGAATCATTCAGAATCTTGTACACCACATATGTAAGACCAATCCTGGAGTATGCGGCCCCAGCATGGAGCCCGTACCTTGTCAAGCACAAGACGAAGCTGGAAAAAGTTCAAAGGTATGCTACTCGACTAGTCCCAGAACTAAGAGGCATGAGTTATGAGGAAAGGCTGCGGGAAATGCACCTTACGACACTGGAAGACAGAAGAGTAAGGGGGGACATGATCACAACCTACAAAATCCTCAGGGGAATCGACCGGGTGAACAAGGATGAACTATTCAACACTGGAGGGACGCGAACAAGGGGACACAGGTGGAAGCTGAGTACCCAAATGAGCCACAGAGACATTAGAAAGAACTTTTTCAGTATCAGAGTAGATAGTAAATGGAATGCATTAGGAAGTGATGTGGTGGAGGCTGACTCCATACACAGTTTCAAATGTAGATATGACAGAGCCCAGTAGGCTCAGGAATCTGTACACCAGTTGATTGACGGTTGAGAGGCGGGACCAAAGAGGCAGAGCTCAACCCCCGCAAACACAACTAGGTGAGTACACACACACACACCCACACGCACACACACACACACACACACACACACACACACACACACACACACACACACACACACACACACACGCACACACACACGCACGCACACACACACACACACACACAAACTAGGGGGGAAAGGTCCTAGCATGGATAAGGAACTACCTAACAGGAAGGAGCCAAAGAGTTACGGTAAGGGGCGAGAAGTCGGACTGGCGAACAGTAACAAGTGGAGTACCACAAGGATCGGTGCTGGGACCAATTCTATTTCTTGTATATGTTAACGACATGTTTACAGGCGTAGAGTCCTACATGTCGATGTTTGCGGATGACGCAAAGTTGATGAGAAGAGTTGTGACAGATGAGGATTGCAGGATCCTCCAAGAGGACCTGAACAGGTTGCAGAGATGGTCAGAGAAATGGCTACTGGAATTCAACACGAGCAAATGTAAAGTTATGGAAATGGGACTAGGAGATAGGAGACCAAAGGGACAGTACACAATGAAGGGGAACAGCCTACCTCTGACGACGCGTGAAAGAGACCTGGGGGTGGACGTACCACCTAACCTATCTCCTGAGGCACATATAAATAGGATAATGACAGCAGCGTACTCTACACTGGCAAAAGTTAGAACATCATTCAGAAACCTAAGTAAGGAGGCATTTAGGGCGCTTTACACTGCCTACGTAAGGCCAGTCTTAGAGTATGCCGCCTCATCATGGAGTCCCCATCTGAAGAAGCATATAATGAAACTGGAAAAGGTTCAGAGGTTTGCAACGAGTCTCGTCCCAGAGCTACGAGGGATGGGGTATGAGGAGCGCCTGAGGGAACTGTGCCTTACGACACTAGAAAGAAGAAGGGAGAGGGGGGGACCTGATAGGAACGTATAAGATACTCAGAGGGATTGACAGAGTGGACATAGACGAAATGTTCACACGGAATAGTAACAGAACGAGGGGACATGGATGGAAGCTTGAAACTCAGATGAGTCACAGAGATGTTAGGAAGTTTTCTTTTAGCGTGAGAGTAGTGGGAAAATGGAATGCACTTCAGGAACAGGTTGTGGAAGCAAATACTATTCATAATTTTAAAACCAGGTATGATAGGGAAATGGGACAGGAGTCATTGCTGTAAACAACCGATGCTCGAAATGCGGGTTCCAAGAGTCAATGCTCGATCCTGCAGACACAACTAGGTAAGTACTAGGTGAGTACACACACACACACACACACACACACACACACACACACACACACACACACACACACACACACACACACACCTCTAGGATGCAGCCCGTAGGTGAAGAGAGGCATTAGGGTAAATAAACTATCGATTTGTTTTTGGCCTCGGCCTGGAATCGAACCTGGGTCCCTTTGAACTACGACCCGCGAGAGCTGTCCACTCCGCTGCGAGTAATAGTTGAGTGTGTGTGTGTGTACTCACCTATTTGTGCTTGCGGTGGTTGAGCTTTGGCTCATTGGTCCCGCCTCTCAACTGGTGTACAGGTTCCTGAGCCTACTGGGCTCTTATCATATCTACATTTGAAACTGTGTATGGAGTCAGCCTCCACCACATCACTGCCTAATGCATTCCATCTGTGTGTGTGTGTGTGTGTGTGTGTGTGTGTGTGTGTGTGTAAGAGTGTAATTACCTAAGTGTAATTACGGGATGAGAGCTGTGGTGGTGGTGTCCCGTCTTCCCAGCACTGTCGTATAACGCTTTGAAACTACTGACGGGTTTGGCCTCATCCATCACCTCACTTGCTCCAGCCGTCTACCACTCTGTTTACGAAAGTGAATTTTCTTATATTTCTTCGGCAGCTTTGTTTAGTTAGTTTGAACCTATTTCCTCTTGCTCTTGACGTTCCAGTTTTCAAAAATTCTTCTTTGGCAATTTTATCGAATCCTGTTACTATTTTGTAAGTAGTGATTATACATGTTTTTGTTCAATCTTGTAGCTTTGGAATATTTGACGCCTCTAATCTCTCCTTGTATTTATCAGTTCCGGAAGGCCTTTAGTTGGGTGTCTTTGCACCTTGTCTAGTTTATTGATGCTTCTTAAGATATAGGCACCATACAACTGCAGCATATTCCAACTTCGGTCTCACAAAGGTCGTAAATAATTTCTTTTATTATGTCGCCATTCATGTATTTAAAGCGATTCAAAAATTGGAACGCATAGCATATCCTCCCTCGCACAATGCTCTTTATTTTATCCTCAGGTGACAATTTTTGTATCCAGAACCACCTCTAGATATCTCTTAATATCAGAATTCTTTTAATGCTTTTTCACTCAATTTGCAGGTTGAGTGTGTGTCATTTTCTCCTATTCCACATTCCACAACGTGGCATTTATTCACATTAAGTTCCATCTGTCAAGTGTTGCTCCACACACTTTGTCCAGGTCTTCTTGACGGCAAGACAATCGTCTAAGCTGCTTATCTTCCCTAGTTGCTTCGCATCATCACCAAACATTTTCATATAATTCTGTATTTCTTTTGGTAAATCGTTTATATAGATGATAAACATTATTGGTGCTAGAATTGATCCCTGTGGTACTCCACTAGTGATACTTCTCAGTTTGATACATTGCCTCTGATTACTGTCCTCATTTTTCTGCCGGAAAATTGTTCATCCATGTCAGAAGTTTCCTCCAGCATGTTCCAGTTTCCAGAACAACCTCTTATGTGGAAGCCATTTTTTAAGTTCAGAAAAATGAAGTCAACCAAACCATTTCTTTCCTTGAAAACTTTGTGGCTCTATTATAGAAACGAAGTTGATTTGTTAACACAGGATCTTCCTGATCGAAAACCATACTGTCTGTTATTATATCATTTCTCTCCAGGTGTTCAACCCATTTGGTGTTAATTATTTTTCTAGTGTTTTGACTGCTACGCTTGTAAACAAAACGGGTCTATTATTTAGACCCTCTTCACCGCTACCATTTTTGTAGATTGGAACTATATGTTTACCTTTTTCCATATATCAGCCTAGACTCCTGTACACAAAGATGATTGACAAATCAATTGAAGAGGGGTGCTAAGCTCAGAGGCGCATTCTCGCATAACCCAAGGTGAAATTCTATCTGCGCAACTGCTTTGTTGCTACTTAGCTCCTTGGGTATTTTTCCACTTTGTTTCGAGACACTTCTATACGTTCTGTTATTGTCTGAAATTCGTATTGTGTTAGTACTCTGAAAACTTCATTTTACACAAACATACTGTGGAACTGTCCGTTTAATGGTTCACATTTCCTTTTAATTTTCATGTGAATCTGTTTCCCATTTTTAACCTTTGAATTTTGTCCTTTACCTGCAATTTGATTATAGTGAATTCATAGAACAGGCCTGGTTCTGTTTTTCATTTGTCCACTCTCCCTTTCTAAAAAAATATATTTCTGCTTTTTTCATTCACGTTCTCATTTTTTCCCATCTATTTCTCATTAAAATATTGTTTCTCGCTGCTTTGTATTGCTGGTTTGTGAAGGTTTTGACTCTTCCAATATTGATTCCCTTTGTTCTTTGGCCCTCCTGCAATTCCTGTTGAACCAATCCTGGACATGTATATGAGTGGGATTGAGTGGTTATAAATAGGAGCTGCCTCGTATGGGCCTAATAGGCCTTCTGCAGTTACCTTTATTCATATGTTCTTATGTTTTATATTCCTGCATCTGTTTTAGTGTAAGGGAAGGGAACTATCAGGAGAAAGCGCTGTTACGAATCCTTCGTAAGAGAGTTATTTTTTAACTATGATCCCACTCAAGTTCGGAGGACCCTAACCTTGGTGGAAATATAGTGTAATGTTTAAGGTAACTAAAAAGAAAAGCACTTAAAATAACCCTTTATTATTACCCTTCACCATTAATATGTACGACGGGGTGAGAATAGCTTGAGCTACCTCATCCCTTTGTGTGTATTTTACCTCAATAAACTTATTTCAATTAATATGTACAATTCTATAAGTGAGGTCATCTAGAGCGGCGTCACTAGTCCTCACGCTAGCCTGCTTCACGGATGACTGACACTGTATGCCTCTGACGAGGTCTTCAACGCGCCACTAGCCCTTATGCTAGCAGCAGTTATGGAGAAGCCTTCAAGCACTCCCCCTCCGTAGCGCACTCGCTGGTACGCTCAATCAGCAAAGTCCACAGCGCTCAACTAGCCCCACTGGCTAGTACCTCCAGGAGTAAAGTCCACAGCGCTCAACTGGCCCCACTGGCTAGTACCTTCCAGGAGTGAAGTCCACAGCGCTCAACTAGCCCCACTGGCTAGTACCTTCAGGTCGACCCTATTATTCGTCCACTGTCCTGGCTTCACTGACCTCCATCGCCTGTCCCTGGTTGGTCGTCACCTTCCAGCCCAGCCAACTAGAAGATGGGAAACTAAGATTAATGTGAGGGGTCAACTGTTACAGTTCGGCACCTGGATCATAGATGGCGCTGAGGTCCGTCACAGGCGCCAAGCCATTACGACTATATTGCACTTAGAAGGGGTTAGGATGAGGATTTGGGATGGGACGGGGAAAAGGAATGGTGCCCAACCACTTGGACGGTCGAGGATGGAACACCGACCTGCATGAAGCGAGACCGTCGCTCTACCGTCCACCCCAAGTGAAAAGACATGCTTTAGTGTAAATCTTTGTGTCTTCATCATATATATCACACAACTTAGGCATACATCACATTTACTTGCATGCCTAACAACAAAACGAGGAGTCACAATAACGTGGCTGAAATATATTGACCAAACCACACACTAGAAAGTGAAGGGACGACGACGTTTCGGTCCGTCCTGGACCATTCTCAAGTCGATTGTCGATCACAATCGACAATCCCTTCACTTTCTAGTGTGTGGTTTGGTCACCCTAACAACTAGACTTTCCGATCAAATTCATCATGGAACTTTCTAAGTTCCCAAAGTGTTCTCTCCTGAAATCACGTTTTTCAACTTTGTTTCTTCATTCTCTTCTAGATTATAACGCATTGCATATTTTATTTCCAAAAGTACATGGTTGCTCTTACCCAAGTGACGAAGGTACTGAATGGAGAATATCTTCCTTCTTGATGAATACGAAATCCAGCATCGCTGGTGACAAGCGTGAATGTGGAGGAACGCCTGGAGCCAAGGGTGAATGTGGAGGAACGCCTGGAGCCAAGGGTGAATGTGGAGGAACGTCTAGAGCCAAGGGTGAATGTGGAGGAACGCCTAGAGCCAAGGGTGAATGTGGAGGAACGCCTAGAGCCAAGGGTGAATGTGGAGGAACGCCTAGAGCCAAGGGTGAATGTGGAGGAACGCCTAGAGCCAAGGGTGAATGTGGAGGAACGCCTAGAGCCAAGGGTGGAGGAACGTCTGGAACTAGTAGCCGTAAATCACGATGCTGTGTTTGACACTGGCCGCCACATCCCCTCACATCAGGCCACTAATTACTCGGCCACACTAAGGAAGAAACCCTAACCTAATCGATGACAGGAGAGTACGGAGACGCCACAGGTGGCGCTAGGGGTGTATAACCCGTACGCCGACGGATATTAAACCCGGCCCTCCCATATCTCGTTAATTGTTGTGTAATTGGCCATAAGCGCTTACAACAGGCGGGCAGATCTATACAAGCTCTCGGTACCCCGTGGCAACGCCCTCTTATGATGGTCATAAATAGTTGTGTAGTTTAGGGAGTATTAGCGACATGTGTGAACGAGTGGGAGTTAACGGGGTGATACCTGGTGACTGTCGTGTTAACTGGCCATAACCGGACACAGCGTTTGTGTAGTGGTGATTTGGGAGCAAGTTTGGGCGAGGGGCTGCCCGCCCTCACTCTATATTAAAACTTGTCCATGCTGATGGTTCATAAAGCTTGGGGTGAAGCGGGTGTATTAAGGCAGTGGCGCGCTCTACGGCTTCAGGTATAATATTGTCCTCGGGTAATGGTTGGTCCTCGTCCCTTCGTGGGTAGTGTAGCTCTGGCCAGGCATACACCCAGGCCAACGTTACTGTTGCAGTGTTCCAGTTTACTCTCTTAAATCTGGTCGTAAGGCTCCCTAATGTAAGCAGTACAGTTTAGTGGCCTATGGAAGCCCATCGCTGCCGTCTTGCATCGGCGTTAATGTATTATAAATATATTTGCACCACATATGAATATATTTTTGTATACTATTATATGTCAAGGGGGTAGAAATAGCCTAAGCTACTCTATCCCTTTGAGATGTATTTCTTGCTTATCTCAATAAACATACTTGAACTTGAACTTCATATGTTAAAGATAGTAAAGTGAAATAAAAGTTTAACGGGGCTAGGCTTCAGAGCGGCTGTGAGAATTACCAACTTTAATTATAAGACAACTGGCATTACACCAGAAGGCTGGCTTATGACGCGTGACCATGGAGAACACGGCTCACACACAGCACGAGATGCGCCATAATATGACCAAGATGAATGGAATACATTACTGCTACACAACATATTACAATGTATATTGAACAAAATTGCACATGTTTTTAGGATACTTCTGATTTAGCTCTTTATCTCGTGCTCGAGAGAGTGAGTTCCTGAACTTGAAGACAACCAACCCGTTCTCGCACTTTCGTATGGTCAATATTGACTTATTAAATACGTGCATATGTGACATACTAAAACATACTAGTTTACCTTGAAAAGCTTCATAGAAAACACCGACCTTACCTAACCTTCTTAGTATGTTAAGATAAGCATCTTATTGCTTTGTAATTACAATTATTACTTAACCTTTTATAGGAATAGGTTGAGTAATAATTGTAATTGCGAAGCAATAAGATGCTTATTTTAACATACTAAGAAGGTTAGGTAAGGTCGGTGTTTTCTATGAAGCTTTTCAAGGTAAACTAGTATGTTTTAGTATGTCACATATGCACGTATTAAATAAGTCAATAATGACTGTAAGAAAGTGCGAGAACGGGTTGAGACAACATATGCGGGACATACAAGCAATGGGAGAGGCAGGAGGTGCTTAAGCTGGTGTTAACTACACACCCTGCAAGGTACTTCACAGACTAGGATTACTTAAACAACATAACTTTAACGACGACAATATTTTTGCCTGACTTACCTATTCGAATCGTTCAGAAATCTTTACACCACGTTCGTGAGATTAATCCCAAAGTATGCAGCCCCAGTGCATATTTAGATCCAGAACTACGGGGGAATAGATTTCGAGGAAAGGCCGAGACACTAATAGAGAGAGAAAGTAGGCAAGATACACATACAATAAAGAAAGTGACAGGATGGAAGAGGAGGCAAGATAAGCCGGGGGGATTTGAGACATGTGAGATAGGGGGATGTGAGGCTCATTTTAGAGACCGAATATGGAATATGGAACGAAGACGATGCAATTTTACTGTTTACTGAATTGTTATATGATTTTATTTATTTGTAATTATGCGAACAAGCCTGAATGGTCCCCAGGTATATATGCAACTGAAAACTCCACACCCCAGAAGTGACTCGAACCCATACTGCCAAGAGCACTATGCAACTGGTGTACAGGAGACCTTAACCGCTCGACCATCACGACCGTACAAAAGATGATAGTAGCCGAGGCTATTTGCCCATCATCCCGACGGCGCTCTGATTGTAATCTTGGGCATAGTATTTTATTAAATCACCTCATTTTTGGGGGGCCACGTGAGCAACACAAATGCGAAAATTTGTAAATATATATATAATATATATATATATATATATATATATATATATATATATATATATATATATATGTCGTACCTAATAGCCAGAACGCACTTCTATGCCTACTATTCAAGGCCCGATTTGCCTAATAAGCCAAGTTTTCATGAATTAGTATATTTTCTCTAATTTTTTTCTTATGAAATTATAAAGCTACCCATTTCATTACGTATGACGTCAATTTTTTTTTATTGGAGTTAAAATTAATGTAGATATATGACCAAACCTAACCAACCCTACCTAACCTAACCTAACCTATCTTTATCGGTTAGGTTAGGTTAGGTAGCCGAAAACGTTAGGTTAGGTTAGGTTAGGTAGGTTAGGTAGTCGAAAAACAATTAATTCATGAAAACTTGGCTTATTAGGCAAATCGGGCCTTGAATAGTAGGCATAGAAGTGCGTTCTGGCTACTAGGTACGACATATATATATATGTCGTACCTAGTAGCCAGAACTCACTTCTCAGCCTACTATTCAAGGCCCGATTTGCCTAATAAGCCAAGTTTTCCTGAATTAATATATTTACTATAATTTTTTTCTTATGAAATGATAAAGCAACCCTTTTCTCTATGTATGAGGTAAATTTTTTTTTATTGGAGTTAAAATTAAAGTAGATATATGACCGAACCTAACCAACCCTACCTAACCTAACCTAACCTATATTTATCGGTAAGGTTAGGTTAGGTAGCCAAAAAAAGCTAGGTTAGGTTAGGTTAGGTAGGTTAGGTAGACGAAAAAACATTAATTCATGAAAACTTGGCTTATTAGGCAAATCGGGCCTTGAATAGTAGGCTGATAAGTGCGTTCTGGCTATTAGGTACGACATATATATATATATATATATATATATATATATATATATATATATATATATATATATATATATATATATATATATATATATATATATATATAATTTTGTTACTGTACCTAGATGTTTCTATGCTCCTTTGGGAATTGGCATGAGCTTTACCAGCAGGCTAAGATTAATCATGAGCCCCTAGAGGACCAACACGTGTAAGTAACCATAGGACAACCGCCCTGGCCTGGAGGACACGCCCACACACGTGACACGGCATTACGGGCCGGGCTGTGACAGTGGTAGTGGGTGATGGTAGTGGTCGTAGTGGATGGTGGTGGTAGTGAGAGGTGGTGGTGGTGTTAGTGGGTGTTGATGTTGATGTTAGTGGGTGGTGGTTGTGATTTTTTGAGGATGATGGAGGGGTTAGTTGGTAGAATTACGTATTAGTTGGTGAATACGTGACAAGGCATGGCACTGTTGATATGCTTGCAAAGACAGCCTGCAGAAAGCCAGTGGTAGAAATTTATATGGGTATTTCATTAGCAGTGACAAAGAGAATACTTAAACAAATATCTAATGAAAATTTTCACCGACCTAACAAATTCACAAAGACCTGAAAGTTGTAGCATTAAATATTATGATAGATATCGTGAGGAGACATTCACATATGGGACTAATAGAACAAGAACCCGGCAATGTGATGTTATAGTGGCCAGAATACGCCTGGGATATAGACGTATCTGGCAGCTTTCTCAAAACCCAAATGTCGAGTACACAATGTGTCAACTTTGTGAAAAAGAAAATATGCACTCACTTGAACATTATATTGTAGAATGTCCCATATTGACTGACTTTCGCCTTCCTGGGCTGAGGTATGCTGAACTCTGTATGAATACTGTATGAACTCTTATGAATACTGGAACACTTGATGTATTGGACTTGTACCCAAGATTAACCATGTAATGTATCAATTATACAATGTATGTGATGTAACTATATAACCTGAGCTTGTAAAAGCATCTTAATCACCTTCAATGGTTAAGTACTTAATAACACACTAGTTTCTATATCGGCTATCTTACCCTCTCAGAGTAGGAGAGACATATATATATATATATATATATATATATATATATATATATATATATATATATATATATATATATATAAATGTGTGTGGATACAGGATATGTGGAAGCTGTTCAGAATTACATTTCACCTTTGTAAATGCACATTAATGACACTTTGTAAAAGACACATCAATCACTTTATGTAGAGCAGACGTAAATCTGTGTATCTATGTATTTATGTATGTAGGTTAGATTAGCATTTTAAAAGCGCTAAAATCACCACGTTCTGTGGTTGATTGTTCAATAAATCTCTGAACTATGTGTTTACAGTCGGCCGGCTCAACCGTTAGCACTCTTCTCTAAAACAATATTCATCAATATATAGTTATACAATGATACAAGTACAATATACTATAACACAACATGATATCATAACCCTGCATATGAGTATATATCCTCACAATGCAAAGTATAGCAATATCAATCAACTAACAGTAGCCTAATTCACGTGGCATCATATTAGTAGATATAAAATAATATATCTACTAATGTAGATATTGACAGTGATACATAAGACACATAGTATAGTAATACATAGAACCTATATACATAATGATGTATCAAAGAAATATCAAAATCAGTTTATAATGGTGATACAACGTTATACTGTATTATATCATATTAAGGTATGATCATAGCGTATACCAGTCATACTGGTGTGTGCTGAATCATAACAGACGTTACCATTGGTCCATCCTGGTACAGGCCCTTGTGGACGTTACCATTGGTCCATCCTGGTACAGACCCTTGTGGACGTTACCATTGGTCTATCCTGGTACAGGCCCTTGTGGACGCTACCATTGGTCCATCCTGGTACAGACCCTTGTGGACGTTACCATTGGACCATCCTGGTACAGACCCTTGTGGACGCTACCATTGGACCATCCTGGTACAGACCCTTGTGGACGCTACCATTGGACCATCCTGGTACAGACCCTTGTGGACGTTACCATTGGACCATCCTGGTACAGACCCTTGTGGACGTTACCATTGGACCATCCTGGTACAGACCCTTGTGGACGTTACCATTGGACCATCCTGGTACAGACCCTTGTGGACGTTACCATTGGACCATCCTGGTACAGACCCTTGTGGACGCTACCATTGGACCATCCTGGTACAGGCCCTTGTGGACGCTACCATTGGACCATCCTGGTACAGACCCTTGTGGACGCTACCATTGGACCATCCTGGTACAGACCCTTGTGGACGCTACCATTGGACCATCCTGGTACAGGCCCTTGTGGACGCTACCATTGGACCATCCTGGTACAGACCCTTGTGGACGCTACCATTGGTCCATCCTGGTACAGACCCTTGTGGACGTTACCATTGGACCATCCTGGTACAGACCCTTGTGGACGCTACCATTGGACCATCCTGGTACACACCTTTTTGGACACTACCATTGGTCTATCCTGGTGGACGCTACCATTGGCACCCGCTGTGTGTTTGGCTAGCCAATATCCTATATTTCCGGACCGTCGGGTTTTCACATGCTGTAGACCCTGGAGGAGTGGATACTTGGTGAGGTAGAGGTCATTGTGTCGGCGGGAGGCACACAACACCCGACACAAGGGAAGGCCGAACGCAAAATTAATGGGAAATAAATGTGTTACTGCGTTCAGTTCAGAGCAGAGTGCCACCCAACCCTCGCCCTAGTGGTATGGTTGCTGCCCTCACGTTCCTCATCTTCTCATTTATCGTCCACTCACTTTCATCTGTTGAGTATCTCTCTACTCTTCCTCATCCCTAACGTTTCCTCCCCCCACCCCCAGTGATGTTAAGTTGATAGGTTAAGTAATAATTGTAAATAATAAGCAATAAGATGCTTATCTTAACATACTAAGAAGGTTAGGTGAGGTCGGTGTTTTCTATGAAGCTTTTCAAGGTAAACTAAAATATTTACAATCAATTAGTATGTCACATATGCACTTATTAAATAAGCCAATATTGACTATAAGCAAGTGCGAGAACTTGTTTATGCAGAAAAAGAGGAGATTAGGACGTCAGGTCACCCCCCACGGTCGACCCAGGATTGGAGACATAACCATGATGTCACGATCTCAAGTGACCGATGAAGAGCGTATATCTAGTGTACCCATCTAGGTATACCCCCAGTATACCTAGAAGCTGGCAAATAACCGATCGCGGATTGGCCAATTCCAGAGACAACGGGTGGAAGCTGACTGGTACGTGCTTCTCACACGAGTTGGGTCATCCCGTCAAGGACATCAGCCATAAGAGACGTGAGGTTTGGGCTAGCAGCCACTCACCAGGAGCACATCGTCAAAGCCCTCAGGCCATAAAGTTAATACAGCGCCCAGTTCGTCGAAAGGTCTTGCAAGCGACCGAAACCTCGTCGTGCAAGCGACCGAAACCTCGTCGTGCAATTATTCTAGCAAATTAAATGGAGTGACTATAGAGATAACAGGAGGGTACATCTAGAAGCAACAGGACTTTCCTTCATCGTGTGATATCAAAGTCATCTGAATAACTAAGATACAGAAACGGTGTTCAGCAAATGTTGTGTAAAATCCAAAGTGCTGCCATAGATAAGCTAAGAGTGACGTACCTCAGAGCGAGGTTTAGAAGGAAGAAGCGAATGACTATAGCTGCCACTCTGTGACTTCTGGCTGGAGCCAGAGGCATCACGTTTGAACCAGTCCAACAGCCACCTGTCTGTGACCCACTTCCAGTCGTAGCGACCCGCTGCTGCCTGTTGTTCACGTGACCTGCTCAGTGCGCACCCACCTGTGTCTGCTTCATGCGCCACCTAGCACAATTCCCGTACGAATGTCTGCCTGCTTTTGCATCCACATGTGGTCGTTGTAGCGAGAACCAGCACCACTTCTATGTGACCGACGGTCCTGACGAACTAGCCGTTCAGGCCTGCGAGCTGTTCGAATGAGTCAGAATGCGAGTATGTGTGAGGCCTGTGTGACTGTAAGTACGTTACTCTGATTCATTATTGTGTTAATGCCCATCTTTGTGGTGAGTGCTGATCACGTAGAGATTAACTCACCTTGCCACGCTACTCGCCCGCATCAGGTGGAGCCTTAGTTTAAAGACAGATCAACAGTGAAGTAATTATTTGTGAGGTTCAATTACGTTTATTGAGACAATAAGATACATCTCAAAAGGATAGAATAACTTAGGCTATTTCTACCCTCCTTTGTGAGGTATTAAGATTGTTCCACCTGTCAGAGGGACTGTGTATTCGACACACAAGACACATCAAGATATATTGTATGTTATATTGACGTCAGCTTGACAGGTCATTATTGTGATGATTGTGCATGCCATTACATAGTTACCCGAGTATGTAGAAGGAACTCCCGTGTGTTCCTTTGTAACCAGCAGTGTTAGGAAAGCCACGTTGTGATTGGTTGTCTAGAAAGTGTTAGGACAGGATTGGCCAAGTAAACCCTATGATCGATCAATTGAAGCATCCCAGTGTGTGCGATATTAGCTGACGACACCAATCATACAGTAACGTGAGCGCCCTATGTATTAGTATGTCAGTTTTGCAAATAAACGGTTTTATTATAGGGTTTGCATTAACCCTTTTTCAAATACCGCCACTAAAGTGTCTTCAGCACAGGTAGATCCAAGCTTTGACGTCCTTAGGCCTTCAGTCAAAGTTGATGAGGACCCATCGGGAGATCCTGAAGAATGTCTTTCTTGCATTGATTTGTCTCCCGCCACGACTATAGTGATTCTGGAAGAGGTGGAACCAGTCAGTGAGGGTTGCCCCGCAGGTGGACCCTTACTGGACCTAGTGTACCCTGGGTCTGGACCCTTACTGGACCTAGTGTACCCTGGGTCTGGACCCTTACTGGACCTAGTGTACCCTGGGTCTGGACCCTTACTGGACCTAGTGTACCCTGGGTCTGGACCCTTACTGGACCTAGTGTACCCTGGGTCTGGACCCTTACTGGACCTGTGTACCCTGGGTCTGGACCCTTACTGGACCTAGTGTACCCTGGGTATGGACCCTTACTGGACCTGTGTACCCTGGGTCTGGACCCTTACTGGACCTGTGTACCCTGGGTCTGGACCCTTACTGGACCTAGTGTACCCTGGGTATGGACCCTTACTGGACCTGTGTACCCTGGGTCTGGACCCTTACTGGACCTAGTGTACCCTGGGTCTGGACCCTTACTGGACCTGTGTACCCTGGGTCTGGACCCTTACTGGACCTAGTGTACCCTGGGTCTGGACCCTTACTGGACCTAGTGTACCCTGGGTCTGGACCCTTACTGGACCTGTGTACCCTGGGTCTGGACCCTTACTGGACCTGTGTACCCTGGGTCTGGACCCTTACTGGACCTATTGTACCCTGGGTCTGGACCCTTACTGGACCTATTGTACCCTAGGTCTGGACCCTTACTGGACCTAGTGTACCCTAGGTCTGGACCCTTACTGGACCTAGTGTACCCTGGGTCTGGACCCTTACTGGACCTAGTGTATCCTGGGTCTGGACCCTTACTGGACCTAGTGTACCCTGGGTCTGGACCCTTACTGGACCTAGTGTACCCTAGGTCTGGACCCTTACTGGACCTAGTGTATCCTGGGTCTGGACCCTTACTGGACCTAGTGTATCCTGGGTCTGGACCCTTACTGGACCTAGTGTATCCTGGGTCTGGACCCTTACTGGACCTATTGTGCCCTAGGTCTGGATCCTTACTGGACCTAGTGTACCCTGGGTCTGGACCCTTACTGGATCTAGTGTACCCTGGGTCTGGACCCTTACTGGACCTAGTGTATCCTGGGTCTGGACCCTTACTGGACCTATTGTGCCCTAGGTCTGGACCCTTACTGGACCTATTGTGCCCTAGTTCTGGACCTGTGTAGCCTGGGTCTGGACCCTTACTGGACCTATTGTGCCCTAGGTCTGGACCCTTACTGGACCTATTGTGCCCTAGTTCTGGACCTGTGTAGCCTGGGTCTGGACCCTTACTGGACCTATTGTGCCCTAGGTCTGGACCCTTACTGGACCTATTGTACCCTAGGTCTGGACCCATACTGGACCTATTGTGCCCTAGGTCTGGACCTGTGTAGCCTGGGTCTGGACCTTTACTGGACCTATTGTGCCCTAGGTCTGGACCTTTACTGGACCTATTGTGCCCTAGGTCTGGACCCTTACTGGACCTATTGTACCCTGGGTCTGGACCCTTACTGGACCTATTGTATCCTGGGTCTGGACCCTTACTGGACCTAGTATATATACCCTGGGTATGGACCCTTACTGGACCTAGTGTACCCTGGGTCTGGACCCTTACTGGACCTAGTGTACCCTGGGTCTGGACCCTTACTGGATCTAGTGTACCCTGGGTCTCGTCTAAGCTAAACACAAACTTGTATTCTTGAAACTGTCAACCATTGCAAAGTGGTGACGTTGCACGCGATTGAAGTCAGGCTGAAGTAAAAATCCACAATAATATTTATATATGAAGAAATACCGATTTTGATTGCGTAGTTCGTTAAAATAGAGGAATGTTGCTTTGAGGTGGACTGCACCTTGAACGAGCATAGCCTGAGGATGGGTAGACTGCTATAAATTACAATATGAGTGTGTGTGTGTGTGTGTGTGTGTGTGTGTGTGTTTGTGTGTGTGTGTGTGTGTGTGTAATTACCTAAGTGTAATTACGTACGTGTAGTTACAGGATGAGAGCTACGCTCGTGGTGTCCCGTTTTCCCAGTAATCTTTGTTTTTATAACACTTTGAAACTACTAACGATTTTGGCCTCCACCACCTTCTCACTATGTTTGTTCCAACCGTCTACCACTCTGTTTGGAAAAGAAAATTGTCTAATTTTTTCGGCACCTCTGTTTTCTTAGCTTGAATCTGTGTCCGCTTGTTCGTGAAGTTGCTGGTTTCAGGAATTCCTCTTTGTCAATTTGGTCGATTCCTGTTAGTATTTTGTAAGTGGTGATTATGTGTAATGCCTGTAGTCTCTCCTCGTAACTCTTGTTTTTCAGTCCCGGAAGCCATTTTGTAGCATACCTTTGCCCATTTTCCTGTTTATTTACGTGTTTGTTGAGAGTTGGGCACCATACAACTGCTGCATATTCCAATTTTGTTCTCTCAAAAATCATGAACAGTTTCTTTAGTATTTCAACATCCATATAATTAAAAGCGACACATACGCTCCTCTCACAATGTTCTTTATGTGTTCCTCTGGCGACAGCTTACTATCCAAAACCATCCCCTGGTCTCGTTCTTTATTAGAGTTCTGTAATTACTTTCCACATAATTTATAAGTTGTATGTGGTATATTTTCTCCGATTCCACATTCTATAACATGGCATTTATTCACATTGAATTCTATTTGCCTCTTGACGCTCCAAGTACTTATTTTATCTAAATCAATTTGAAGGACATTACAATCGTATGTCTCTCCTATCTTCCCCAGTATCTTAGCAACATCCGTAAACATATTCATATAATTCTATATTCCTTCTGGTATATGGTTTATGTAGACGATGAACATTACTGGTGTAAGGACTGAGCCCTGTGGGACTCCGCTAGTAACACTCCTCCAGTCAGGTACAGTGTCTCTGATTACTGCCTCATCTGTCTGTTACATTTACATCCATGTCAGAAGTCTCCCTGTCACCCCTCGGTATGAGTTCTTTATTATTTGTGTCTGTAGAATCGAGCTGTTAGCTCTTGGACCCCGCCTTTCTAACCAATCTATTTTCCCTCTTATATCTGCTACATATATTTCTCTCTAACACACACACACACACACACACACACACACACACACACACACACACACACACACACACACACACACACACACACACACACACGTTAGGATGTTTTCCTTCAGCGTGAGAGTAGTGGAAAAATGTAATGCACTTGGGGAACAGGTTGTGGAAGCAAACTCTATTCATACTTTTAAAATTAGGTATGATAGGGAAATGGGACAGGAGTCATTGCTGTAAACAACCGATAGCTGGAAAGGCGGGATCCAAGAGTCAATGCTCGATCCTGCAAGCACAAATAGGTGAGTACAAATAGGTGAGTACACACACACACACACACACACACACACACACACACACACACACACACACACACACACACACACACACAGGAAGCAGCCCGTAGCAGCTTTCTAACTCTCAGTTACCTATTTACTGCAAGGTGAACAAGGGGGTATCAGGGTGAAAGAAACTAATTTGTTTCTGCCTCGACCGACAATCGAACCCGGTTCCTTAGGAATACGATTCTTATAGCTCTCCAGTCAGCCGCGAGGCCTCCTACTCCTCGCTATAGAATTCGTTGCACAATGTGCGCGCGCGCATGTGCGCATGCTTGAGAACGTGTTTCTAAAGAGCAGTTATACCCTCAGTCTTCATATCCTGGATGAGGACAAATGTCACCCTTATGTACAGCTGTCCATAAGGGTTACCAACAGGGGTGTAGTCATGCAGCGATCACTAAATAGTTAATTTATACCTTGTTAAACACCCCAAGAACACCGGGGAGGGCAGCGGCGCTAACAACTCTTAACAAGCACCCTGTGGACGGTAATTACGTGATTAACAGCTCTAATTGCTATCTAATTAGGGTCGAG
>NC_091183.1:34189170-34191670 GCF_040958095.1 Procambarus clarkii | reverse complement strand
AGTTGATTGACAGTTGAGAGGCGGGACCAAAGAGCCAAAGCTCAACCCCCGCAAGCACAATTAGGTGAGCAATTAGGTGAGTACACACAATAAGCTACGAGGAAAGGCTAAAGGAGCTGAACCTCACGTCCCTGGAAAACGGAAGAGTAAGGGGAGACATGATAACCACCTACAAAATTCTCAGGGGAATTGACAGGGTGGACAAAGACAAACTCTTCAGCACGGGTGGGACACGAACAAGGGGACACAGGTGGAAACTGAGTACCCAAATGAGCCACAGAGACGTTAGAAAGAATTTTTTCAGTGTCAGAGTATTAATAAATAGAATGCATTAGGAAGTGGTGTGGTGGAGGCTGACTCCATACACAGTTTCAAATGTAGATATGATAGAGCCCAGTAGGCTCTGGAATCTGTACACCAGTTGATTGACGGTTGAGAGACGGGACCAAAGAGACAAAGCTCAACCCCCACAAGTACAACTAGGTGAGTACTCACACACACACACACACACACACACACACACACACACACGCGCGCGCGCGCAGACACAGGGCCCCCATCCCAGGCTCTCCATGGCATATCCCCCATAGAGCAGCTTCAAAGTAATGCACTCAAACATAGATGGCGTTACAAATAAAGCAAAGGAACTTTGAGAAAGAGCACAAGAAGATAATCTGGATGTAATACCACTCACTGAAATGAAAGTCAGATGTCGATATCAGTGTGTCCAAATGATTATCAGGATTCAAACTGAATGAAAACATGAAAAAATCATCAGAACAAATCATTTGTCATGATTTTTTTCAAGCTGGATTTGAAACTTCAGCAGAGAGGTTCATTTACGGCTTCGGGGGGTAGGCGGTTCCGTGGGTGAAAACGCATATTCTGTTCTCAGTCCTATATTTGTTGAGCTTAAAACCGTTGTTCCTTGTTTGTGTTACATCTGACCTTTGGAAGAAGTTGTCTGGATCAATATCCTCCAAATTGTTCAGTATTTTTAACGTTTCGACGAGAACAGCCCCATCGCGTTGCGTGTGCACGGTTGTTAACCCCGTGACCCTCAGTCTTTGAGAGTTGACTTAGTTCTGGAATTATTTTTGTTGCCTGGTGTTGAACTTTCCCCAATAAAGCTGTGAATCTGAAGAGGTCAGCTGCATGCCTGCATGCGATAATCCAGGTGGGGCGCACCAGAGATTTATACAACTGAATAACTACCTTCTTTTCATTAATGTCAGACTCAACCACTTGGGCTGGACGCTAGAGCTACGGTCTCGCTTCATGCTGGTCGGCGTTCAATCCCCGACCGTCCACAAGTGGTTGGGCACCATTCCTTCCCTCCGTCCCATCCCAAATCCTATTATCCTGACCCCTTCCCAGTGCGATATAGTCGTAATGGCTTGGCGTGTTTTATCCTGATATTTCCCTTCCCTTCCTTAAAGTTACAGGTATTATTCCCTTGATTATTCCTAGGGTGTACTTAGCTTTATATATATATATATATATATTTTATATATATATACATCGTCATAGCTGTCATCGTCATAGTTGTCATCGTCATAGCTGTCATCGTCATAGTTGTCATCGTCATAGCTGTCATCGTCGTAGTTGTCATCGTCATAGTTGTCATCGTCATAGCTGTCATCGTCATAGCTGTCATCGTCATAGTTGTCATCGTCATAGTTGTCATCGTCATAGCTGTCATCGTCATAGCTGTCATCGTCATAGCTGTCATCGTCATAGCTGTCATCGTCATAGCTGTCATCGTCATAGTTGTCATCGTCATAGTTGTCATCGTCATAGTTGTCATCGTCATAGTTGTCATCGTCATAGCTGTCATCGTCATAGCTGTCATCGTCATAGCTGTCACCACCATAGCTGTCACCACCATAGCTGTCACCACCACAGTTGTCACCACCACAGCTGTCACCACCACAGCTGTCACCACCACAGCTGTCACCACCACAGCTGTCACCACCATAGCTGTCACCACAGCTGTCACCACCACAGCTGTCACCACCATAGCTGTCACCACAGCTGTCACCACCATAGCTGTCACCACCACAGCTGTCACCACCATAGCTGTCACCACCACAGCTGTCACCACCACAGCTGTCACCACCATAGCTCTCAGCACCATAACTGTCACCACCATAACTGTCACCACCATAGCCAGACAACGTCCCAGCTGCCACACACACCATACCTTATGGTGTGTGCGGTGAAGAGTTTCACTATTATGGCGAGAATTTATGTAAATGAATGAGCGAGTGATGGAGCCGGGGGGAGGGGGGAGTCTGGGTCATTAGGCGTGTAATGAGGCTGTTCTTGAATTTTATCTTCATCCCCCCTTCATCATCTTCATTTTCCTCATCAATATCATCTCGTTCATCTTCATCTTCTTCAACTTCGTCTTCTCCTGGCATGGTTTTCATGTGGTTGAGAGAGAGAGGAGTGTGGGTGAGGGTCGTGGCCAACCTCCCTCTCGGGTCAAGTAGTAGTC
>NC_091183.1:34139170-34184170 GCF_040958095.1 Procambarus clarkii | reverse complement strand
CACTTTTTGTACGGTCACTGATGGTCGAGTGGTTTAAGGCACCGTGTACACCAGTCGCAATGTGCTCCTGGCAGTCTGGGTTCGAGTCACTTCTGGGTGTGGAGTTTTCATTCGCATATATGCTTAGGGACCATTCAACCTTGTTTTCATATATATATATATATATATATATATATATATATATATATATATATATATATATATATATATATAAAATGTGTGTGTGTACTAACCTAGTTGTGCTTGCGGGGGTTGAGCTTAAGCTCTTTTGTCCCACCTCTCAACTGGTGTACAGATTCCTGAGCCTACTGGGCTCTATCATATCTACATGTGAAACTGTGTATGGAGTCAGCCTTCACAACATCACTGCCTAATGCATTCCATCTGTTAACTACTCTTGACACTGAAAAGACTACTCTGACACTGAAAAAGTTCTTTCTAACGTCCCTGTGACTCATTTGGGTACTCAGTTCCACCTGTGTCCCCTTGTTCGCGTACCACCCGTGTGTGTGTGTGCGTGCGTGTGTGTGTGTGTGTGTGTGTGTGTGTGTGTGTGTGTGTGTGTGTGAGTGAGTGAGTGAATCACGAAAAAATTAAAACATGATGAACAATGTAAGTGTCAGACCCCCAAGGGAGGATTAAAACAGGAAATTCCTTAATTACTTTCGTATTTAATAATACATCTTCATGAGGATGGATTTACAATTCAGCGGTGTGGAATATATAGGGAGGAATGAGATGAGGTGAGATACAATGTCTTTGTTCACAAACATAAGAGAATAATGAGATAAGAGGATATTAATAAGGAATTATTGACATAAATGGATATCAGTGATGTTACTCAAATATCTTTTTAACTGATCAATCAAAAAAGGCTCCAAATTATACAAACCACAACTAATGTTCACGTTTCTTGTTAAGTGTCTTATTATCGTTCATTGCGATAGTAACACAATGAATGAACAGCTCATTCATTCTGCTCATAAGTCTCTCGTCTTGAATGAATAGGTACTGTTCTGATTGAAGGAACTTAGGTTTATAGAAACAAAAAGAAAGAGTTGAAAAGTGGATGTCAATAGTAAAGTAATATCATCAAAAGCTCCGCTCTTGGACCCATCTACATCAGTGCCATACACGTAAACTTAAGTGTATTTAAATTAATTCTTGTTCTCACCGAGAAACTTGTAGGCCAGCACATGCACACTCTACATCATAATCAAGTCGAAACTACAATATCAAGCATCGTCACTGGTTAACAAAGCCTTCCGTACCACTTAAAGTTCATTTCCTCTACCCCATCCATCATGTACTTGTCAGAAGAGATTACTCGTAGCAGCGCGGAAGGGTTCTCCATGGCAGCCGTCCCCAGGTAATGACGGAGGGGCGGCTGCTGCTTGCTGGGAGGTGACCCTTTGTCCTCCTGCCTTGTTAGACCAAATTACTCCGCCAGGCTCCTCGCTCCATCGGGATCCACCAACACGATCGCCAGACGGAGTTTCTACCTCGCTTGTCAATTAAACGTAGCCGGCCATTACTGCATCTCTACGAGGGAGTAAAAGCTCCCATAAAGCCATCAGAACGGCTAATTCCTCAACCAAATTAGTCCATTACCTGATTGACTCGACGCTTGGGTCTCTCTCCCCCTTCTTCCGGCTCCCAGCTCGACCTGGAGATCAGCACCAACTCTTCCCACACTTGTTTTATCCCTGGATTTTTACACGAAATATTTTAATTTAGTTTTTGTAGGGGTTGGACGTGGTATGTAGGTAAAGTTCCCAGATAAAATTGGGTAGTTAATTGCCAGCCGTGTTTGTGTTGACGAGGGTGGGCGTCCCCCACTTGGCTCAGGAGCACGGTATGCCTGCACCTCTCTTGCAAGGTAATTTTATTGAACCGTACATGTTCGCCCTCTTGAAATGATTGCTTATTTCCGGGACTGCAGAGGAATGCGTGGTGTGTTGGGAGATGGATTAGATACAGGAGCACCACCTGGGGAATTCTTGTTTGCTCGTGATTAATGGTAATCTTTACAGCCGCCCTTGTCGAGGGTCTTCCCTCGCTTTTTATTTCTCTCGCTCTCGTTCTCTTTCCGACGAGGAACGTCCTAGTGTATCGTTGTGCGTGTAATGGAATAATGGCAAACTTGGGGTCACGTGAGCATGGTTTAACCCCTCATCAAACTACTCATGCTGTAAGGTCCTTGCAGCATGAGTAAAGTTCGCTCTAGGACGCATGGTCAAGGGGACCGTGGCGAGTACATCACCTGTGTCTGTCTGAAATGCTGAGAGAGAGAGAGAGAGAGAGAGAGCGAGCGAGGTAGAGTAGATCAATAACTCGTTACGATACAACCATCGTTAAGGACTCTCGTAATGCCTCAAGGGCCCATCGTGGGTACAAAAGAGCGCTCTTTCTCTTGCCGGGAAGAACTACAGCAGCCGCCATATTGTTTTGCCTCCTCCACCCCCCCCCCCCCCCCACCCCACTCAGCCCTATATACAAAACAATTGAAGTTCGGATGAACCCTTTTGACATTTACTATATATCACACTACAGTTTTTTGTATATTTCCTATGAAATTCTTCAGCCTTCCTTCTTGTGTTTCCCCATCTGTGATTATTGTGATCACATTCTGAATGAGTGCTGCGGATTCTCTCATAGGGTGTATTAATTCTGTTTTTAAAAGAGATACTTTCAGAGTGCTGGAAAGGTGAATATCAGAAGGCTGAGACCAGGCTTAGTGATAAAGGGGGACGGGGGAGGGGGGGGGGTCACATGGGAGGCCTGACACGGGACTGACGAGACGACTTGACACGGGACTGACGAGACGACTTGACACGGGACTGACGAGACGACTTGACACGGGACTGACGAGACGACTTGACACGGGACTGACGAGACGACTTGACACGGGACTGACGAGACGACTTGACACGGAATTGACGAGACGACTTGACACGGAATTGACGAGACGACTTGACACGGGACTGACGAGACGACTTGACACGGGACTGACGAGACGACTTGACACGGGACTGACGAGACGACTTGACACGGGACTGACGAGACGACTTGACACGAGGATGTGTATAGGGTTCCAGTGAGCTGTAGGTTTAATATTAAGGTGTCGGGATATGTGCTAGAGTGGGTGTAGGGCGCGCAAAAGTGCGTGCGGGAACACAATCAGACACAGTTATTGGGTGTTGAGGGAGTATTGGGAGGTGTAGTAGGTTGTGTATAGAGAAGAGTATTGTGTGCTTACTCTACTACATATGGAGGAATATCTCTTGGGTCCGCTCTTTTACTCTCGGGAAGCTAGGCTAATGCGAGTTTACTCTCAATTTCTCATGATTTGACCATATCTGTTTTTAAAGTTTTAGATTATGTGCATTAACTTCAAGTCCAGTCCATTCATTCGTTACTAACACACTAGAAGATTTTCTTCCTTCTTGACTATTTCACGTTTCTAGTTTCCACACTTTTGATCCTTGTTTACTTCGTATATAATTATATGTACTTATACGTCTGTATTATATCAGCTCCTTTTTTCACAGGTGTGTACTAAGAGGACTTCTGACTTCCCTTGGCGTGCTTAGGGCGTCCTCTTCCCACAGCTCATGGTAAGCTTTACCCGATAATGTTTTACCTGCGATTCGACCTACAAATCGGTTTACAACCAAGTCCATAATTACTGCTGAGTGAACAGGGGCGAAAAGCTAAGGATTGGTGCCCAATGCTCCCCGGGATGACACGGAGGTGCGCGCACGTGTCATGCGCATGTGTGTGTACTCAACTATTTGTGCCTGTAGGATCGAGCTTTAGCTCTTGGACCCTGCTTTTCTAGCCACAGGTTGTCTAATGCAGTCACTCCTGAACTATTTCCTATCATATCTACTTTTAAAATTATGGAACATGTTTAACTAAACCTGATCCTTTAGTTTTGGCTCCATTTTCCCCACATTCCTTACGGTAATATAAATCTTTATATTTAACATCTCCAAGACTCATTGAAGTCTCAAGCTTACAACCTCACCCTCCTGTTCTAGTGGTATTTATTGTGTACATTGTTATTTTTCCAGTGTCAATTCCCTAAGTATTTTATACGTCTATCATGTCCTCCCTCTCTCTACTTTTTTTCTAGGGTCTTCAGGTTTAGTCTCTCTTTATATCCCATCCCTCGCAATACTGGGTCGATCCTTGTTGCAAACTTATGAAACATTTTCGAGATTTCTTGTGCGTTTTTTTTAATGGGGGCTCCACGATGGGGCGGCACCTTCTAAAATTGGTGTAGAGCAATCTAAATGCTTCCTTAGTTTGGTTCCTGAATGATGTTCTGACTTTTGCTAGTGTAGATTATGCTGCTGTTGGTATCCTATTTACATGAGCCTCTGGAGTTAGGTTTGGTGCTATGTACACTCCTAGTTCTGATTCTCTAGTAGTTATCAGGAGGTAGTATCCCTTCATCGTGGACTGTCCTTCTGGTCTCGTGGTAATTGTTCTCATTGTTATCACCTTACACTCGCTGGTGTTAAACTCCAGGAGCCATTTCTCAGACCAACTCAACAGCTTAAAACGTGTTTGAGAATCGTACAAGCCTCAACTGTCACAACTCTTCATTAGTTTTACATCGTCTGCAAAGATTGACACACGACTCAACTCCCGTAGATAGATCATTTACATAAACGAGAATAAGTATGGGTCGCAGTACCGATTCATGAGGTACTCCACTGGGTCGCAGTACCGATTCATGAGGTACTCCACTTGTTACCCAACCCAAGTTGGACATCTCGCCCCCCCCCCTCACTTTTACTCTCCAACTCCTGTCTCTTAGGTAATTCTTTACCCATTATTAGTGTTTTTCTGTATACTCTCGCCTGCCTCTGGAGTTTGTGTAGCAATCTCTTGTGAGGTACCTTATCAAAGGCTTTTGGGCAGTCCAGAAGTGCACAACCTGCCAAACCTTCTTAGTGCTGCATTATTTTTGTTACTTTATAATAATAAACTCCAGTAGGTTCATCAGGCCTGAGCCCCCCTACCCTAAAGCCATGTTGATGTTTGTTTACAAACCTAATTTGCTCCAGATGTGTTACTAGTCTTATTCTTATTATTCTTTAGAGTACCTTGCAGGTACTCTAAAGAATAATTACAAAGTCAATTACAAAGTACCGCTTTGTAATTGACTCATTAAAGATCAATGGACAGGTGCGCTGAGGAATGCGTACAGGTAACGTCCAAATGTTTGCAACCCTGGAGCCAGATTCACGAAGCAGTTACGCAAGCACTTACGAACGTGTACATCTTTCCTCAAACTTTGACGGCTTTGGTTACATTTATTAAACAGTTTACAAGCATGAAAACTTGCCAATCAACTGTTGTTATTGTTATAAACAGCCTCCTGGTGCTTCGGAGCTCATTAACTGTTTAATAATTGTAAACAAAGCCGCCAAAAATTGACAAAAGATGTACAGGTTCGTAAGTGTTTGCGTAACTTCTTCGTGAATCTAGCCCCTGCAATCCGCGATTGAGAGTCAATGACTTAGCCCACTGCGTCACAGGCTTCATAACTACAACTGCCCTCTAGAGTCATCGAAACATGGAATCCTAACCTTCCCCCTCCCCCCGTCCCATCCCAAATCCTTATCCCGATCCCTTCCAAGTGCGATATTGGTGTAATGGCTTCGCGCTTTCTCCTGATGGTTCCTCTTCCCCCCCCACCCGGAAAAGGTGTGGGGTTCAAAAGGAGGAGAGAAATTGAAGCTCTCGCGTCATCTCTACTGATTGCAGACTCGATTTTCTTAGCCTGTCTTAATATGTTTGTCCCCACATATCTGGAATCGGTCTGGACCGGGATTCATCAAGCACCAGAGTGTTCACTGACAAAACCTCAACATCTTTCTTTAATCATGGTGGCATAGTTTGTGTTTATTAAACATCTTAAGAGAGTTGAAGCACTATGAGGTTGTTCATGGCAATAGCATCTTATGGTTGTGAGAGCTTGTGAAGGTCCTAAACTGTATAATAAACACAGACTTATATACCGAGATTGAGGAAAGATGTACAGGTTTCGCTAGTGAACATGTAAATTGCTTGATCAATCTTGGCAAGCAGTCGTAAAGGCTCGACAATCTATGGATAATCCGCTTAGATTAATTTGTTAGTATAATACAAACTGTATAATCTTATATTCATATTAATCCATATCTATAAAGTAGAATGTCTGTTAGTTTATTTGTCCGAGGTTGGTACCTTGATGCTTGCGATGAGCCTCAAGCAACTTTGCATGTTTATTTGTGATTGTATGGGGGGGTATCATAGGAGTGGGTATGATTGTATGGGGGGAGTATCATAGGAGTGGGTAGGGGGGGGGGGATGTCGGCATTGATCCCCGTGCCCCTGTTTAGTAGGAATGACTCCTATTGCAACTACCAACGAATCCTATGTACTCTGAAATGTGGGTTAGGTTTTCCAAAGACTTTTTTGAAGAGTTTTCCAGCAGTTCATCAGACAATGGTGTTACCTCTTCTATCAAATTAACATAAGAATAAGTAATAATATATATTGGGTGTATGTGTGTGTGTGTGTATATATATACTCCCTCTCCCAATACTCAATGTCTACCCCCCCTCCCCAGTACCCCATATCCACCCCCACCCCAGTACTACACACCCACCCCCACCCCAGTACCACATCCACCCCCACCCCAGTACCACACATCTACCCCCACCCCAGCACCACACATCCACCCCCACCCCAGCACCACACATCCACCCCCACCCCAGTACCACACATCTACCCCCACCCCAGTACCACACATCCACCCCCACCCCAGTACCACACATCCACCCCCACCCCAGTACTACACACCCACCCCCTCCCCAGTACCACACATCCACCCCCACCCCAGTACCACACATCCACCCCCACCCCAGTACCACACATCCACCCCCACCCCAGTACCACACATCCACCCCCACCCCAGTACCACACATCCACCCCCACCCCGGCACCACACATCCACCCCCACCCCAGCACCACACATCCACCCCCACCCCAGCACCACACATCCACCCCCACCCCAGCACCACACATCCACCCCCACCCCAGTACCACACATCCACCCCCACCCCAGCACCACACATCCACCCCCACCCCAGCACCACACATCCACCCCCACCCCAGTACTACACACCCACCCCCTCCCCAGTACCACACATCTACCCCCACCCCAGTACCACACATCCACCCCCACCCCAGTACCACACATCCACCCCCACCCCAGTACCACACATCCACCCCCACCCCAGTACCACACATCCACCCCCACCCCAGCACCACACATCCACCCCCACCCCAGTACCACACATCCACCCCCACCCCAGCACCACACATCCACCCCCACCCCAGCACCACACATCCACCCCACCCCAGCACCACACATCCACCCCCACCCCAGCACCACACATCCACCCCCACCTCAGCACCACACATCCACCCCCACCCCAGCACCACACATCCACCCCCACCCCAGCACCACACATCCACCCCCACCCCAGTACCACACATCCACCCCCACCCCAGTACCACACATCCACCCCCACCCCAGTACCACACATCCACCCCCACCCCAGCACCACACATCCACCCCCACCCCAGTACCACACATCCACCCCCACCCCAGTACCACACATCCACCCCCACCCCAGCACCACACATCCACCCCCACCCCAGCACCACACATCCACCCCCACCCCAGCACCACACATCCACCCCCACCCCAGCACCACACATCCACCCTCCCCAGTACCACACATCCACCCGAGCACCACACATCCACCCCCACCCCAGTACCACACATCCACCCCCACCCCAGCACCACACATCCACCCCCACCCCAGTACCACACATCCACCCCCACCCCAGCACCACACATCCACCCCCACCCCAGTACCACACATCCACCCCTACCCCAGCACCACACATCCACCCCCACCCCAGCACCACAGCGCATCCACCCCCACCCCAGCACCACACATCCACCCCACCCCAGCACCACACATCCACCCCCACCCCAGTACCACACATCCACCCCCACCCCAGTACCACACATCCACCCCCACCCCAGCACCACACATCCACCCCTCCCCAGCACCACACATCCACCCTCCCTAGTACCCATCCACCCCCTCCCCAGTACCACACATCCACCCCCTCCCCAGTACCATATCTCCACACCCCTCCCCAGTCCCCCCCCACCCCATCTCTCGGGTCTAACAACCTGCTGTCTCCTGCAATTACGATCGTTCACATTTAATCACTGGTGATAATTAATCAGAGGGAGGGGGAGTAGCTGTCTGGTAATTAATCTGTCACGAAGACGTCCCGCATGATGACTTAACTATCCCCCCTGACCCCACACCCACACCCTTCGTGGCTAGTGCTGGGATAGGATATGAAGCCAAGGAGTTGGGATATAAGGAGCGAGGTCACTGTTCCTTCACCCCGACCTCGTATCCTAGTCCCTTGTCCTCATATCTCAGCTCCTTGTCTTCTTATCTCAGCTCCTTGTCCTCATAGCTCAGTTCCTTGTCCTCAAGTCACAGCTCCTTGTTCTCATAACCCAGTTTCTTGTCCCATTATGCCTTCAAAGTAGCCATATTGGCTTAGCGCTTTTTCTTGGTCGTTACCTTACAGGGTCGTTGTTTTCCTGGTCGTTGTCCAAGCAATCGTGGAATGGTCGTTGGGTAGATTTGTCTCCGCGTTATCAGAGGTAATTTCTCTCCCAATTAAGAGCAAGCGCGTAGGAGCAAGTGCACGCAAGGGGGCCTGCTGGTGGCCATAGTAGTTAGTGTACCTCCATATTCCTGTACGGCCGCTAGTCGTTGTCTCTCTACGGCTGGTAGTAGTCGTTCCTCCACCTCCCTTCATTCCTGGTAGTCGTTATCTCTCTACCTCCCTCTGGAGCCGGTCGGCCGAGCGGACAGCACGCTGGGCTTGTGATCCTATGGTCCCGGGTTCGATCCCAGGCGCCGGCGAGAAACAATGGGCAGAGTTTCCTTCACCCTATGCCCCTGTTACCTAGCAGTAAAATAGGTACCTGGGTGTTAGTCAGCTGTCACGGGCTGCTTCCTGGGGGTGGAGGCCTGGTCGAGGACCGGGCCGCGGGGACACTAAAGCCCCGATATCATCTCAAGATAACCTCAAGATAGCTATATATCGAAATCCTTAAAGAAAACATTATATTATATATATTTTTCTATTGTGACATTGTTGTGAGCTAAAAATATACCTGTTTGGGAGCTATAAGTTAATTGTTGTGAACGACAATAGAATGATGTTATAGGTAATTCAAATAATGAATCTGAGCTCCATGTGACACATGGTAGTGTGGGGGAGACAGCGGGTCCACACCTGCACGCCGCTACGGTGTTGCTGTTGTATTGCTGTTCTCGCTGTTGTATTTGCTGCTGTTGCTGTTGCTGCTGATGCTACTGTTGTTGCTTCTGTTGCTGATGCTGCTGCTGCTGTTGTTGTTCCTGCTGCTGCTGATGTTGCTGCTGCTGTTGTTGCTGCTGATGTTGCTGCTGCTGTTATTGCTGCTGCTGTTCCTGTTGCTGCTGCTGTTGATGTTGTTCCTGCTGCTGCTGCTGCTGATGTTGCTGCTGCTATTATTGCTGCTGCTGTTCCTGTTGCTGCTGCTGTTGATGTTGTTCCTGCTGCTGTTGCTGCTGCTGCTGCTGCTGCTTTTCGTATTAGGGGGAGTGAACGTTCCGACGGCCCTGGGGTAATCTGAGTGTAACGCGAAGCCCGTCTACTGGTTAGAAGATAGGAGATAGACTAAGTGTTTCTTTCTTAAGGAATAGGCTCTTTGGGGACCCTTGGGGCCTCGCAGCCTGGTGGATAGCGCGCAGGTCTCGTAATTCTGTGGCGCGGGTTCGACTCCCGCACGAGGCAGAAACAAATGGGCAAAGTTTCTTTCACCCTGAATGCCCCTGTTACCTAGCAGTAAATAGGTATCTGGGAGTTCGTCAGCTGTCACGGGCTGCTTCCTGGGGGTGGAGGACTGGTCGAGGACCGGGCCGCGGGGACACTAAAGCCCCGAAATCATCTCAAGATAACCCTTACCCTACCTACTGTTTGATTGGTTTAGGGAATCTAGTCCAAATTTTAAGCCTAATCCAAAGGTCAAATGAATATTTGTAATTATACCGTGTACTCACCTAGTTGTGCTTGCGAGGGTTCAGCTTCGGCTCTTTGGTCCCGCCTATCAAACGGTGTACAGATTCTTGAGCCTATTGGGCTCTATCATATCTACTGGTCCGGTTTAAGGATCAGCTGGTCCTTAAACCGGTTTTCTTTTCAGTCATTTGTTCTAGTTGACTTTGTTCTTGTTGATAATGTTATTGACTGGTCACTAGCGATCACGGGTAACTATAATATGAATAACAGTCTCCCCAAAAGGTCTGAACACTATATATTCACCACCGTGTAATCCACAAGGTATTGGCAGTTGTCCTAGTTCTTGGAACATTGCGTCATATACGCCACGGGACAAGAGGCTCGCATGAAGAATATCTTAGTCCAACGATATTTTAAGATTTAGCAAATGAATGACTTTTCCCACCAACATTTGCCCGTATGAGAGGAGGCAGCTGTAGCTCCTGCTGCCAAACATCGATCTCAAAGACATTTCCTGTATTTGTAACGTTAAACAGACGGCCAAGGAAATTGTGGTCTATGGTTCTTAGAATGGCCGACTCTGTGAGCGAGAGTCAACACTTTAGACACTCGTTTCTTAATGAGATAAAAGAACCGCGTGTTTATTTATTTATTTATATGTATACAAGAAGGTACATTGGGATTGTGAGGATACATAGTATAGTAATTACAATCTTGTAAAGCCACTAGTACGCGCAGCGTTTCGGGCAGAATTTTGCCCGAATTTTTCAGAATTTTGAATTTTCGGCCGTAGTTTTGTCATTGCGTATGTCATACATACCGTACAACAGCGCCTTCCTGTCTCTTCCTTTCCTGAAACAATGCAATATCATATTTACAGTGAACACAAATATAATACGATTTTCTTCATTATGAATATCTAAGCTGGTTAGTGACATTAAAACTAGAATAGTATACTATATATGTTGCGAGTACAGAGCCGTTTTCTGTAATAATCATTTACCCATTTTCTATGTTAGCGCGTAAACATATATATTAGGGGTGAAAGGGAAGCGTGGCATTGGGGTCGGGAAATTGAGTGGGGTGACGAGGGTGTTGGGTGGTCGTTAAGCTGAGGGCGACTTTGATTATTGATCTAGTTCGGAATTGCTGCTCATAATTGTTACGGTGACTATATAACATGATACTGAAAGTGAGTAACCGCAAGGCACTTTGTCTTTCCTCGAAACTACAAATGGAGGATAATGTTGTTCTCAAGGCGGCCTATCTTGAGATGATTTGGGGCTTTAGTGTCCCCGCGGCCCGGTCCTCGACCAGGCCTCCACCCCCAGGAAGCAGCCCGTGACAGCTGACTAACACCCAGGTACCTATTTTACTGCTAGGTAACAGGGGCATAGGATGAAAGAAACTCTGCCCATTGTTTCTCGCCGGCGCCCGGGATCGAACCCGGGACCACAGGATCACAAGTCCAGCGTGCTGTCTGCTCGGCCGACCGACCGGCCTGGTCGAGGACGGGGAAGTTCAGCCCCGAAATCATCGCAAGGTAAGGAAGAAGAAAGAACCGGGATAACAATCAATCCGTGAGACGGGGGACAGACTTTGGCCTCCAAGACGAGCCACCCACGTGGTTGGGATCACGCTGGCCACCGAAAGGAGAGAGAGTTACGAGACAGCAATTACCCATTATGACTATATAGCACATTGAAGGGATATGAGGACGGGATCGCAGCAGGGATATGAGGATTGAGGGAAGGAACGGTGCCCCAACCACTTGGATCGTCGGAGATCGAAACCCTGGCCCTGTAAAGAGCGAGGCCGTCGCTCTACGGACCAGACCAAGTGGATGTACCACAAGCTGAAGATGGTACTGGACCAGAAGATCAAACAGCATTGAGCATACGTTTTGTAGTATAAGAAATTGAGAAGTTGGGTCACTATTACGATGTTGCCACGTAAGGTAGCCAGCACACGGGGAGGCGCCAGCCAGCCAGCCAGCCAGCCAGCCAGCCAGCAGCCAGCCAACACTGGGGCGCGAGGTGATACAGACAGTGGAGGATCACCAACACTGTTCACACCTATATTTGCTTTCAGAACTCGAGGCTCAATCGTCATATATTTTGCTAAAGAGAAGCAATGAACATCTTTTGCTGCTATTCGTATGTCTCTACTAGACGTGTCCTAAAGCCGTCCGGCCCTCCCGTCCGACCCTCCTGATCGACCGTCCTGATCGACCGTCCCGTCCGGCCCTCCCGTCGGACCCTCCCGTCGGACCCTCCCGTCCGACCCTCCCGTCCGACCCTCCCGTCCGGCCCTCCCGTCCGGCCCTCCCGTCCGACCCTTCCGTCCGACCCTCCCGTCCAACCCTCACGTCCGACCCTGCCGTCCGGCCCACCGTCCGGCCCTCCCGTCCGGCCCTCCCGTTCAACCCTCCCGTCCGGCCCTCCCGTCCGGCCCTCCCGTCCGGCCCTCCCGTCCGGCCCTCCCGTCCGGCCCTGCCGTCCGGCCCACCGTCCGGCCCTCCCGTCCGGCCCTCCCGTTCAACCCTCCCGTTCGGCCCTCCCGTCCAACCCTCACGTCCGACCCTCACGTTCGACCCTTCCGTCCGGCCCTCCCGTCCGACCCTCCCGTCGGACCCTTCCGTCCGGCCCTTCCGTCCGGCCCTTCCGTCCGGCCCTCCCGTCCGGCCCTTCCGTCCGGCCCTCCCGTCCGGCCCTTCCGTCCGGCCCTTCCGTCCGGCCCTCCCGTCCGGCCCTTCCGTCCGGCCCTGCCGTCCGGCCCACCGTCCGGCCCTCCCGTTCGACCCTCCCGTTCGACCCTCACGTCCGACCCTCACGTTCGACCCTTCCGTCCGGCCCTCCCGTCCGACCCTCCCGTCCGGCCCTCCCGTTCGGCCCTTCCGTCCGGCCCTTCCGTCCGGCCCTTCCGTCCGGCCCTTCCGTCCGGCCCTCCCGTCCGGCCCTTCCGTCCGGCCCTTCCGTCCGGCCCTCCCGTCCGGCCCTTCCGTCCGGCCCTCCCGTCCGGCCCTCCCGTCCAACACTCACGTCCGACCCTTCCGTCCGGCCCTCCCGTCCGGCCCTCCCGTCCGGCCCTTCCGTCCTACCCACCCGTCCGACCCTCCCGTCCGACCCTCCCGTCCGACCCTCCCGTCGGACCCTCCCGTGCGACCCACCCGTCTGGCCCTCCCGTCCGACCCTCCCGTCCGACCCTCCCGTCCGACCCTCCCGTCCGACCCTCCCGTGCGACCCACCCGTCTGGCCCTCCCGTCCGACCCTCCCGTCCGAACCTCCCGTCCGGCCCTCCCGTCCGACCCTCCCGTCCGACCCTCCCGTCCGACCCTCCCGTCCGACCCTCCCGTCCGACCCTCCCGTCCGACCCTCCCGTCCGACCCTCCCGTCCGGCCCTCCCGTCCGGCCCTCCCGTCCGGCCCTCCCGTCCGGCCCTCCCGTCCGGCCCTCCCGTCCCACATAATTTTTTTGCAGATTGCAAGATCACATGACGTAGATTATTAGCTTTTTCGAAATTCACATAAATGTTGACGTGAATTTTATCTCCTTTCATTCTCTGCCTGGACTTCCAACCCATCCTCCTGTTTAACCTCTCCACTCTCCTCATTCCCTTTGTTACTCCTCTTATCCGCCTTCTCTTCATCATCTCATTCTATGTGTCAAGGTCTCTGACGTTGCCGTTGCGAGATCAAGGGAATTAAACCCATCAAATCATCTAGTCATATTCCCCCCCCCCCCCTGGCTTGCCCTCTTCCTTGCTGCCTTCCCACCCCACCCCATCTCCCTTCTCATTTTGCTCCCTCGCTTCCCACTCTAATATTCCATCCCACTACCCCCCATCCCACTATCCCATCCCACCACACCATCTCATACTCTCCCTGTTGTCCCTCCCTACCCGAGCCTATGGGCTCTCTGTGATAGAAAATGATCGCTGTAATCCCAGCACCACCGCCATATTGGTGCCATCCATCAAGGTGGCACGCGCACAGGCCCTCCCAGCCCCCCCCCATCTCTGCCACCCCATCCCCCCCACCCACACTCCCAGTCACGCCTTAGCCCTCTTAGCCACTCCCAGGCACGCTTTTCCATCCCGTCCACTCCCAGGCACGCCTTCCCCTCTTCCGTCCACTCCCAGGCACGCCTTCCCCTCTTCCGTCCACTCCCAGGCACGCCTTCCCCTCTCCCGTCCACTCCCAGGCACGCCTTCCCCTCTCCCGTCCACTCCCAGGCACGCCTTCCCCTCTCCCGTCCACTCCCAGGCACGCCTTCCCCTCTCCCGTCCACTCCCAGGCACGCCTTCCCTTCTCCCGTCCACTCCCAGGCACGCCTTCCTCTCTCCCGTCCACTTTGAATTTAACGCCCCGTCATTTTCACGCTGTGGTTGATAGCGTCGAAATGGCATTACTTTAAGTGCTAGGACGGGTCACAGAGGCCTGGTCAAAGCCCCGGCCGCGGGGATCTGGCTTGACCCCCGGAATCAGCGCAAGGTAATAGGTATCAGCTCCTCAGGTGTCGGCTCCCACAGGTATCGGCTCCCCCGGGTGTCGGCTGCCCCAGGTATCGGCTCCCCCGGGTATCGGCTCCCCCGGGTGTCGGCTGCCCCAGGTATCGGCTCCCCCGGGTGTCGGCTGCCCCAGGTATCGGCTCCCCCCGGGTATCGGCTGCCTCGTGTATCGGCTTCATTATGTAAGCGTCGCCTCCTCGTCGAATACCTATGACCTATTGGCAGGTACCTCAGGTATGTATACAAGCTACCAGGTCAACACCTCAGCCACTTCCCCTAAATCGTGGCAGCAGCTAATGTTGTCATATATACTCACTCACAGGTGACATATTCGTAGGCCGTTTGTATATAAATTGTCATGAACATTGCTTTTTCTAGGATTTCTAATGTCGTAAGATTCCTCCTGTGGCTTTGTGTTCTCCATGTGTTCCTATAGTGTGTTTTAATGACAAAATTTGCTAGTTTGCTACTAGGTACTATTAAAATTTGCTACTACAACCTGCTGTGCTGATTGCTGTACGACTGGAACAAGACTTTTCGCGCGAATTGGTTGTTATTGAAGCAACACAAAACGTTAATTTGGCTCCCGCAAAAGTTATTGACTGAAATGACCAACCAAAGTTAGTTACAGCCGAAAAATAAATAGTAGCAAAATTTGTCGAAGTCGAGAAATCAGTCCATGAGGCTTTGGTTAGCAAGGAGGGCAGTCAGGTGGTCTCTCATTCCCAGGAATGTAACGTCTAGGTATTTATTCCTTCTGAAGGCACTCGTGGTCCAACCACAGTACTAGTATCTCATACTCCCTCCTCCCCATCACTACACCTTTCCTCTCCCCTATCACTACACCTTTCCTCTCCCCTATCACTACACCTTTCCTCTCCCCTATCACTACACCTTTCCTCTCCCCATCACTACACCTTTCCTCTCCCCATCACTACACCTTCCCTCCAGCTTACCATACACAGCATGGGTGAATGGGTGAGGAGCTCTCCCCACCTGACCACTGGGTGGTGGCGGCGGGTGGGACCATAGTGCTGGGTGACGCCGCCCGCGTGTGTGCTCCGCTCCGCTCTACATTGTTTGGCTTTGACAGCGTTATAAATGACTGGACACACTCCCTCTTGTAGGGGACTCCGGCCTGCTGCTGCACGTGTTCACACCTCGGTACCCTGAGGGGCGAGATGCCTCCACTGTGGTGTGGTGCCTTCTCCTCCTCGCTCTCTCTCTCTCCACCACCCTCCCCCCTCCTTTCCTGCAACCCCTGTCCACTCTCCCCACTTTCCAGCACCCCCCAACCTCTTCCCCCGTTCCCACCCCTTTTCCTACCCCTTTTCCTACTCCCTCCTTTCTCGTTCCCCATCTGTGTTCGAGTACATCACCCTGAAACTGACTCTGTTCTTTTGTGTGTGTGTGTGTGTGTGTGTTTACTAGTTGTGGTGTGTGTGTATGTGTGTACTCACCTAGTTGAACTCACCTAGTTGTGCTTGCGGGGGTTGAGCTCTGGCTCTTTGGTCCCGCCTCTCAACCGTCAATCAACAGGTGTACAGGTTCCTGAGCCTATTGGGCTCTATCATATATACACTTGAAACTGTGTATGGAGTCAGCCTCCACCACATTGCTTCCTAATGCATTCCATTTGTCAACCACTCTGACACTAAAAAAGTTCTTTCTAATATCTCTGTGGCTCATTTGGGCATTTTTTTTTTTGTGCGTGTGTGTGTGTGTAATTACCTAAGTGTAGTTACAGGATGAGAGCTACGCTCGTGGTGTCCCGTCTTCCCAGCACTCTTTGTCATATAACGCTTTGAAACTACTGACGGTCTTGGCCTCCACCACCTTCTCACCTAACTTGTTCCAACCGTCTACCACTCTGTTTGCGAAAGTGAATTTTCTTATATTTCTTCGGCATCTGTGTTTAGCTAGTTTATATCTATGACCTATTGTTCTTAAAGTTCCAGGTCTCAGGAAATCTTCCCTATCGATTTTATCAATTCCTGTTACTATTTTGTATGTAGTGATCATATCACCTCTTTCTTCTGTCTTCTTGTTATGGCATATTTAATGCCTCTAACCTCTCCTCGTAGCTCTTGCCCTTCAGTTCTGGGAGCCACTTAGTAGCGTGTCTTTGCACCTTTTCCAGTTTGTTGATGTGCTTCTTAAGATATGGGCACCACACAACCGCTGCATATTCTAGCTTTGGCCTAACAAAAGTCGTGAACAATTTCTTTAGTATATCGCCATCCATGTATTTAAAAACAATTCTGAAGTTAGAAAGCGTGGCATAGGCTCCTAGCACAATATTCTTTATGTGGTCCTCAGGTGATAGTTTTCTATCTAGAACCACCCCTAGATCTCTTTCTTTATCAGAATTCTTTAAAGATTTCTCACATAATATATAGGTTGTGTGGGGTCTATGTTCTATTCCACATTCCATAACATGGCATTTATTAACATTAAATTCCATTTGCCAAGTGGTGCTACATATACTTATTTTGTCCAGGTCTTCTTGAAGGGCATGACAATCATCTAAGTTTCTTATCCTTCCCATTATCTTAGCATCATCAGCAAACATGTTCATATAATTCTGTATAGCAACTGGTAAATCATTTATGTAGACAATAAACAACACTGGTGCAAGAACTGAACCCTGTGGTACTTCACTTGTGACATTTCTCCAGTCCGATACATTGCCTCTGATCACTGCCTTCATTTTTGTATCAGTTAGAAATTTTTTCATCCATGTTAGAAGCGTACCTGTCACCCCTCCAATATTTTCCAGTTTCCAGAACAACCTCTTATGTGGAACTCTGTCGAAAGCCTTTTTTAGGTCCAGATAGATGCAGTCAACCCAACCATCTCTTTCCTGTAATATCTCTGTTGCTCGATCATAGAAACTGAGTAAATTCGATACACAGGATCTTCCAGATCGAAAACCATACTGTCTGTCTGATATTATATCATTTCTCTCCAGGTGTTCTTCCCATTTAGTTTTAATTATTTTTTCCAATATTTTGACTATTACACTTGTCAATGATAACGGTCTATAATTAAGGGGGTCTTCCCTGCTTCCAATTTTGTAGATTGGAACTATGTTAGCCTTTTTCCACACATCAGCTACAACTCCTGTAAACAGGTATGCCTGAAAAATCAGTTGAAGTGGAATGCTGAGCTCAGGTGCACATTCTCTCAGAACCCATGGTGAAATTCCATCTGGACCAACTGCTTTGTTCTTATTTAGCTCCTTGAGCATTTTTTCCACTTCGTCTCTAGTCACCTCTATGTGCTCTATGTTGTTCTCTGGAATTCTTATTGTATCTGGTTCTCTGGAGATCTCATTTTGTACAAACACACTTTGGAACTTTTCGATTAATGTTTCACACATTTCCTTTTCATTTTCCGTGAATCTATTTCCCATTTTCAACCTCTGAATTTTATCCTTTACCTGCAATTTGTTGTTTATGAACTTACAGAATAGACCAGGTTCTGTTTTACATTTGTCTGCAATCCCTTTTTCAAAATTTCTTTCTGCCTCTCTCCTCACTGCCGTGTAGTTGTTTCTCGCATCTTTGTATCACTGGTATGTTTGGGGGTTTGGTCTCTTCCTGTATTGATTCCATTTTTGTGTCTTTTGGTCTCTGGCCCTCTCGCAATTTCTGTTGAACAAATCCTGTTTCCGAGTTCTGCATCTCTGTTTTGGTATAATTTTTTTTGCCTTTATCATATATTTCACAAAACTTGACATACATCTCATTCACTTCCTTGCCTAGCAACAAGTCTGTCCAATTATACTCACTAAAAAAATTTCTAAGGTTGCCATAATGTCCTCTCCTAAAGTCAGGTTTTTTAATTGTATCAACCTTCTTATTTTCTTCCAGATTATAATGCATTGCATACTTTATTCCCAAAAAGACATGGTTACTTTTACCCAAGGGAAGAAGGTACTGAATGCCAAATATTTCTTCCTCCTTCCTGGTAAATATCAAATCTAGCATGGAGGGAACGTCCCCTTCCCTCATCCTCGTAGCTTGTTTAACATGTTGATACAAGATTGTGTCCAGGATGAGGTCTACAAATTTACAGATCCAAAAATCTTCTGTTTTAGCTTCATATGCTTCCCAGTCTATGGATTTCAAGTTGAAGTCACCGACTATCAACGGTCGTGAACTATCGTTATCCGCTCTCGCTATGATCTCGCTCATTATTGTTATAAGACCTTCTCGTTTACTATCTAGCTCCTCCTTTGACCATGTGCTGCTTGGCGGTGGACTATATGCATTTATGATCATTAGTTATCATCCTCATGGCAGATCTCTAGTGCTATTATGTCAACTTCTTGTGGATTGGTAGTCATTATTTCCTTCACCTTTAGGTGTTCTTTCACCAACACAGCAACGCCACCGCCTTTCCTAATTTTTCTGTCCCGTCTCCAAATTGAATATCCCCTTGGGAATATGACCACATTTAAAATAGCATCTTCAAGTTTTGTCTCCGTGAGTGCAACAATGTCTGGTGTCTGCAGCTGTATTACATCACTTAACTCCAGTATCTTCGATCTTACTCCATCTATATTGGTGTATGCAATCTTGAGGAACTTGTTCCCCCTCTTCTTATTTTTCCCTCCCCCTCTCTCTAATGATTTTGTTGGTTTGCCTTTATGTACCACTTTACTGGTCTGCCTACCCCTATCACTTTGTAGAAAAAAGAATTGATTTCTTCTTCATTCCTGATCTCATTTAAACGTTTTGCCTCGGCGAGGTTCAGTTTCAGCTTCTCTCTATCTTCTTTTGAAAGATCTCGTCTTAACGACCACACTCTCCCAACCTCATCACTTTGTAATTTTCTAGCATTCCTTAGTACTTCTTCCATCTGTTTGGCACCATTTAGGGTGATCCTCAAAGGTCGATCTTTCCCTTTTACATATCTGCCTATTCTCCTGTAGTCGCACACATTCTCTATGGTTGTAAGACCTTCCACGAGGCCAACAATTTTATCTACTACTTTTACTTCTTCTACAGCTCTTTCTGACCTAGATGTTATCTCCTTTTCTTTGCAGCCAAAAATTATCAAGGACTTATCAAGGGAGCCGGTCGGCCGAGCGGACAGCACGCTGGACTTGTGATCCTGTGGTCCCGGGGTCGATCCCGGGCGCCGGCGAGAAACAATGGGCAGAGTTTCTTTCACCCTATGCCCCTGTTACCTAGCAGTAAAATAAGTACCTGGGTGTTAGTCAGCTGTCACGGGCTGCTTCCTGGGGGTGGAGGCCTGGTCGAGGACCGGGCCGCGGGGAGACTAAAGCCCCGAAATCATCTCAAGATATCCTCAAGAAGAAGTTACTCCGATCAACTGTGTTTTGCATCAACTTCGGGTTAGAGGCCAATTCTTTTCTCACTTCCAGCCTAATGTTTGTTTTATCTTGGTTGCTGCAGTGTTTGACTTCCTTTACTGCTTCTTCAATTTTTTCCTTCTCCTTGGCCACTTGTGCATAGGTGAGTTGCATATCTTTCTTGCACTGTTCTATTCCCTGTGTAACTTCCTCCATCTGTGCTGACAAAAGCTGTTTCTCCTGTTGAATTTCCTTACCTAACCTATTGTAGTCATTTATGTTTAAATTTACTTTAACTTCTTCCATAGCTATTTTTAAGAGTTTATTTTCTTCTTCCATGGCTTTGCAATTTGTTTCCAATTGATTCTTATCTTTGCACAAGTCTTTCACTAAACCCTCAAGACATACAACTTTGCTATTTATTTAAAGGAAATCACACACCTATGTGTGTGTGTGTGTGTGTGTGTGTGTGTGTGTGTGTGTGTGTTTACTAGTTGTGTTTTCACGGGGGTTGAGCTTTGCTCTTTCGGCCCGCCTCTCAACTGTCAATCAACTGTTTACTAACTACTTTTTTTTTTTTTTTTTTTTTCCCACACCACACACACACACCCCAGGAAGCAGCCCGTGACAGCTGACTAACTCCCAGGTACCTATTTACTGCTAGGTAACAGGGGCACTTAGGGTGAAAGAAACTTTGCCCATTTGTTTCTGCCTCGTGCGGGAATCGAACCCGCGCCACAGAATTACGAGTCCTGCGCGCTATCGACCAGGCTACGAGGCCCCCACCTCGTGTGTGTGTGTGTGTGTGTGTGTGTGTATTCACCTAGTATAACTACTAACTTTTTTTTTCCACACACACACACACACACACACACACACACACACACACACACACACACACACACACAAAAGAGGCAGCGCAGGCCCTCAGCGTGCCTCTGGCAAGAATCTTTAATGAGTCACTTATAACGGGAGAGTTGCCAGTTGCTGGAAGAATTCAAGTGTCGTACCAATCTGCAAGAAAGGGGATAGGGAGGAAGCACGTAACTACAGACCTGTATCACTGACAAGCATCCCCTGCAAAATACTTGAAAGAATAACAAGGCTAAGATGTGTTTCTTTACAAACCAAATGTTCTCTAGATGAGCAACATCAACATGGGTTCAGGGAAGGGAAATCATGCCTGTATAAACCTCCTGGAATTCTATGATAAAATAAGAAGAATAAGGCAGGACAGGGAAGGATGGACAGACTGCATATTTCTGGACTGCCAAGAAGCCTTTGACACAGTACCGCACAGGAGACTGCTATTCAAACTTGAGAGGCAGGCGGGAGTAAGCGGAAAGGCCTAAGCATGGGTAAGGAACTACCTAACAGGAAGGAGCCAGAGAGTAACGGTAAGGGGCGAGAAGTCGGACTGGCGAACAGTAACGAGTGGAGTACCTCAAGGATCGGTGCTGGGACCAATTCTATTGCTAATATACGTTAATGACATGTTTACAGGAGTAGAGTCCTATATGTCTTTGTTCGCGGATGACGCAAAATTAATGAGAAGAGTTGTGACAGATGAGGATTTTGGGATCCTCCAAGAGGACTTGAACAGGTAGTAGAGATGGTCAGAGAAATGGCTACTGGAGTTCAACACGAGCAAATGTAGTTATGGAAATGGTATTAGGTGATAGGAGACCAACGGGACAGTACACAGTGAAGGGGAACTGCCTACCTGTGACGATTCGAGAAAGAGACCTGGGAGTGGATGTAACACCTAATCTAACTCTTGAGGCACATATAAATAGGATAACTACAGCAGCGTACTCTATACTTGGTATAGAAATTAGAACATCAATCAGAATCCTAAGTAAGGAGGCATTTAGGGCGCTTTACACTGCCTACGTGAGACCAGTCTTAGAGTATGCAGCCCCATCATGGAGCCCCAACCTGAAGAAACACTCGGTGAAAATGGAGTATAAACAAGGAATATAAAATAATCTTTCCTGCCTCTGTACTCTACACAGACGCCGTCTGGTCGACTCTGCTGTGACACACAACCTTCCCAACATGAACCTCAGTCCCGACTGTGTTGCTGTTCACTCTTCCCTTTCACAGTACTCAAATACTCTAACCTTTCTACCAAACGTGATCTGACATAAACCTACCCCCCCCCTCCCCCTTTATATATTTTTCTTTTTTCTTCTCTTGTTCTTACGTTCCCATTCTTAAACCTCCATTATTACCCCTTCTTACACCCCATTATTACACCCATCCCATCCGTACCCTTCTTCTTGTTCTTACCTTCCTTTAGGAATTTCCTCCTTCCTGATCCTCACCTCTTTCTTGCCTACTTAATGCCCCGCGCCTCACTAGTTCCCCTTACTGGAGCATGAATAGTGGGACCTCAACATTGCAAACATAATTATATGCTCTGAAAGTGGCCATCAATTATGCAGTTGAGAATAATTTACAAGATGTTATCATTCATACCGACTCTAAATCTTCGCTCCAGACATTGTTATCCAGCCAGGACAGAGATAATATGTAACTCATCGCAGAAATGCTACATACATGATACGAAGCACACAATCTAGGGCTGTCAATCACTACTGTTAACACCACGATCAGTACTCGCCCCACTGTTAATACTAACCAACGAAAGCACCACTGATGACACCAGTCAATACTAGCACCCCTATTAAACACCACAGTCAATACTAGCACCCCTATTAAACACCACAGTCAATACTATCTACATTAGATTGTTGTCATTGCAGTAAAACACACACACACACACACACACACACACACACACACACACACACACACACACACACACACACACACACACAATCATAGTAGCGTTACTAGTGGTGGTCCAGGATCTTAACACCTTGTGTTCCCAATGATCACAAAAGCTCCCTACATCCTGTGGTACCTACAACCCCTGCTACTTTTGTACCCTCTGGATACCCCAGCTCTACAGTATGCTTCCTAAGCCATCTACGCGCGCTCTCTACTACCCCGGGCTCTCTAGTTACTCTTATTTTAACACAGGGTGTAGCCACATCACTCGCCCCGGGCTCTCTAGTTACTGTACCTTAACACAGGGTGTAGCCACATCACTCGCCCCGGGCTCTCTAGTTACTGTACCTTAACACAGGGTGTAGCCACATCACTCGCCCCGGGCTCTCTAGTTACTGTACCTTAACACAGGGTGTAGCCACATCACTCGCCCCGGGCTCTCTAGTTACTGTACCTTAACACAGGCTGTAGCCACGTCACTCGCCCCGGGCTCTCTAGTTACTGTACCTTAACACAGGGTGTAGCCACGTCACTCGCACAAATCCCGGGAATATTCTAACTTGACGAGATTTCCTCTAACCTAACTAGATTTTTCTCATCTTGAATATCAATGTGACAAGTGGACTGTCAAACAGTGTTTTAACTATTCTTAACAATATAACTGAAAAAGGTTCTCCAAGATGACTCCAGTAATGAAATCCGCCTTGGGATTTGTTGTATTGGTTATCCTGCACTTTATAATTATGTAGTTCGATAATATGAATTATGGACGGGATTTAAAACAGCAGCTCCTTAAGGTGTAAGAGGTCCGAAGGGAAACATAATGGCTGAGTGACCTGGTACTTGGCCGCCTAAGAAGGACATCAGGAACGGAAACGCCGCCGCTGCCATCCGCTCCAGGATGGGTGGATGAGGCCAAGAGACTCTTGTCAGTGGTAACGCTGCGAACTGATGAAAATATGATGGACACTGACGAGTATGTCGACCTCATTAAGTATCATCTGATGCTCCTGGGGGTTAGACCCGACCCATAAAAAACTAGTTTTTGGTGCGTCGGGATAAATGTTTTAATGGTGGTTTACTTTATGATGTCAGTTGGCCTTTATTACAAGCGGCGGGCATAGAAGGTCAGCCTTTGTCACGGCCGGACGCCCGTAATGGTCGGCCTTTGTCACGGCCGGACGCCCGTAATGGTCAGCCTTTGTCACGGCCGGACGCCCGTAATGGTCAGCCTTTGTCACGGCCGGACGCCCGTAATGGCAGCAAGTCTGAATGGCATTTGCGGCAACGTTCCATCAGACATAAAATGACAAACGGCTGTTAGTGAACAGATTGAAGTGCCCCTCACAAAACCAACGAAACCAACTGAAAAAACTAATTCCAGGGTCGCGCAAACCACCAAAGGACCTACAAAAGTTACCACCAAAGGACCTACAAAGGTTACCACCAAAGTACCTACAAAGGTTACGACCAAAGAACCTTCAAAGGTTACCACCAAAGGACCTACAAAGGTTACCACCAAAGGACCTAAAAAGATTAAAGCAGGTCACACCGAGGATGCAGGCGATCACGGCTGGACAAAAGTAGAAACGAAGCGACACAAGAACGACGATGATGTAGATAAGACACTCTAAACGGGTTCGAATCCCGCAAATGAAGGCGGTTAGCATCCCGAAAGCTCCCGTAACACCCCGGGAAAGGAACGCACAACCAGCATCCAGGAATGTGCTAACTCACGTTCCTGTCAGACGACGGAAGACACTGGCAAAATTACAAAGACGCACCATATCCCCCCCGATCTCCGGGGCATAATAATAGGGCCTAAAGGCTAAACTCTGAAAGGAATCGAAAACACCTTTTCGGTCAAAATAATAATACCGCCAAAATAACATTCTCACCGGGACATTGTGGTTGAAGGATCGAGACCAAACGTGGACAAAGCTATTGTCAAAATTCACTCAGTAATCGAGGAACATAAACAACGGTTGATAAAATTGGAGGAGATAAAAGCCAAGAAGGAAGCAGCAGCAAAAGCCAGAATGGAAGAGGAGGCCAAGAATGTTACAAGGACCGTAGAGGTGGGAGAACATAATAGAAAAATCGTGCTAGGCCCCAATGGTAATACCATCCACAACATTACTGAGAAACACAAAGTGAGAATCCACATCCCAGCAAAAGGTACACAAGGCCCCATCACAGTCAGGGGTCGTGAAGGAAACGTGACAGCAGCAACTGAACTCATCCAAAAACTTATTGTCCATCATGAGAAAGCCACGAAGGCTAAAATGAACAAAATTAACAAAGGAATAAAAACTGCCCCACGGTGAAGGGTTGGCTAATTAGAGCCACCATTAGTGCCACCATTAGTGCCACCATTAGAGTCACCATTAGTGCCACCATTAGTGCCACCATTAGAGCCACCATTAGAGCCAGCGAGGGAAAGATTACGTGCCCACTAGTACATCTGAGGGGAGGGGGGGGCCACGTGCCCACAAACACATAAAACAACAAAATAACATAAAACAAGCCTCAAGAATGTGTGTGTGTGTGTGTGTGTACTCACCTAATTGTGCTTGCGGGGGTTGAGCTCTGGCTCTTTGGTCCCGCCTCTCAACTGTCAATCAACAGGTGTACAGGTTTCTGAGCCAATTGGGCTCTCTCATATCTACACTTGAAACTGTGTATGGAGTCAGCCTCCACCACATCACTTCCTAATGCATTCCATTTGTCAACCACTCTGACACTAAAAAAGTTCTTTCTAATATCTCTGTGGCTCATTTGGGCAATCAGTTTCCACCTGTGCCCCCTTGTGTTAAATAGCCTGTCTTTATCTACCCTCTCAATTCCCTTGAGAATCTTGAATGTGGTGATCTTGTTCCCCTTAACTCTTCTGTCTTCCAGCGAAGTGAGGTTTAATTCCCGTAGCCTCTCCTCGTAGCTCATACCTCTCAGCTCGGGTACTAATCTGGTGGCAAACTTTTGAACCTTTTCCAGTTTGGTCCTATCCTTGACTAGATTTGGACTCCATCCTAGGGCTGCATACTCCAGGATTGGCCTGACATATGTGGTATACAAAGTTCTGAATGATTATTTACACAAGTTTCTGAATGCCGTTCTTATGTTGGCCAGCCTTGCATATGCCGCTGATGTTATCCTCTTGATATGGGCTGCAGGAGACAGGTCTGGCGCGATGTCAACACCGAAGTCTTTTTCTGTCTCTGACTCATGAAGAATTTCATCTCCCAGATGATACCTAGTATCTGGCCTCCTGCTCCCTACACCTATCTTCATTACATTACATTTGCTTGGGTTAAACTCTAACAACCATTTGTTCGACCATTCCTTCAGCTTGTCTAGGTGTTCTAGAAGCCTCAAGGAGTCCTCCTCTGTCTTAATCCTTCTCATAATTTTGGCATCGTCAGCAAACATTGAGAGAAATGAATCTATACCCTCCGGGAGATCATTTAGATATATCAGAAACAAGATAGGACCGAGTAGGGAGCCCTGTGGGACTCCACTGGTGACTTCACGCCAATCGGGGGTCTCACCCCTGACCGTAACTCTCTGCTTCCTATTGCTTAGGAAGCACACCTTACCAGCTACACCTGCCTGTCTCTCCAGCTTATGTACCAGCCTCTTATGCGGTACTGTGTCAAAGGCTTTCCGACAATCCAAGACAATTCCGACAATGTGTGTGTGTGTGTGTGTGTGTGTGTGTGTGTGTGTATTCACCTAGTTGTGTTTGCGGGGGTTGAGCTTTGCTCTTTCGGCCCGCCTCTCAACTGTCAATCAACTGTTTACTAATTATTTTTTTTCCACACCCCAGGAAGCAGCCCCTGACAGCTGACTAGCTCCCAGGTACCTATTTACTGCTAGGTAACAAGGGCGTAGGGTGAAAGAAACTCTGCCCATTGTTTCTCGCCGGTGCCCGGGATCGAACCCGGGACCACAGGATCACGTGTTCTGCGTGCTGTCCGCTCGGCCACCGGCTCCCTGTGTAATTACCTAAGTGTAGTTACAGGATGAGAGCTACGCTCGTGGTGTCCCGTCTTCCCAGCACTCTTTGTCATATAACGCTTTGAAACTACTGACGGTCTTGGCCTCCACCACCTTCTCACCTAACTTGTTCCAACCGTCTACCACTCTGTTTGCGAAAGGGAATTTTCTTATATTTCTTCGGCATCTGTGTTTAGCTAGTTTAAATCTATGACCTCTTGTTCTTAAAGTTCCAGGTCTCAGGAAATCTTCCCTATCGATTTTATCAATTCCTGTTACTATTTTGTATGTAGTGATCATACAAAATAGTAACAGGAATTACTATTTCCTATTCTATTGTTCTATTCCTATTTTACAAACAGGACTGTGTGTGTGTGTGTGTGTGTGTGTGTGTTTACTAGTTGTGTTTTTGCGGGGGTTGAGCTTTGCTCTTTCGGCCCGCCTCTCAACTGTCAATCAACTGTTTACTAACTACTTTTTTTTTTTTCTTTTTTTCCCCCCACACCACACACACACACCCCAGGAAGCAGCCCGTGACAGCTGACTAACTCCCAGGTACCTATTTACTGCTAGGTAACAGGGGCACTTAAAGTGAAAAACTTTGCCCAATTGTTTCTGCCTCGTGCGGGAATCGAACCCGCGCCACAGAATTACGAGCCCTGCGCGCTATCCACCAGGCTACGAAGCCCCATAATATGTGTGTGTGTGTGTGTGTGTGTGTGTGTGTGTGTGTGTGTGTGTGTGTGTGTGTGTGTGTGTGTGTATTCACCTAGTTGTGCTTGCAGAGGTTGAGCTCTGCTCCTTCTGCCCGCCTCTCAATTGTCAATCAATCAACTGTTCCTAACTACTAACTCCCCCCCCCCACCAAGGAAGCAGCCCGTAACAGCTGTCTAACTCCCAGGTTCCTATTGTTATGATCCCAGGCAGCCGAAAAACGAGTCTCCCCTTTGAGAGTTATTCTATCAGGCCTGACCTGACTAGGTCTAGTAAATATAGAGGTGAAGATACAGATGTAAAATAATTGGTTGGGTATGATAGACAATTTAAGATAATGGGCAGTGAATAAGAAAATAAGTAAATGACTTGACACAAGATGTGAGTTTGGTGGAGGCGTGAGGCTCGCATGAGAGGAGCTTAAGTCACTTGAGCTGAAGAAATCGCGAGGGGAAGTCGCACTCCGTGTTTGCCCCTGTAGAGAGGAACCCCTAGTTGATATACCCTCAAGGGTAAGGACGTGGACAGACGTCTCGACTGAGGAATAAGTTAGGAGGCGTGTACTGAGTACCCACATGAGCCATAGGGACGTTAGAAGGAACTTTTTCAGTGTCAGAGTAGTTAACGGATGAAATGCATTAGGCAGTAATGTGGTGGAGGCTGACTCCATACACAGTTTCAAATGTAGATATGATAGAGCCCAGTAGGCTCAGGAATCTGTACACCAGTTGATTGACAGTTGAGAGGCGGGACCAAAGAACCAAAGCTCAACCCCCGCAAGCACAAATTGGTGAGTACAAATAGGTGAGTACACACACACACACACACTAGTAATATGTGTGGCTTGCAAGCGCATGTGAAATAACAAGTCTTGATACAGTTGTCTCCAGAAGCATAATAGAACTTTCAGGCGTGGATATCATGTGAAGAAAGCACCAACATTTGTGAAGAGAGAGTTAGAGGCGAAGTCGTTAGCATAAAACACCCATAAATCTCTCGATATTAAAACAAGAGAACGCCCCACCCCGTTCACGAGAAAATCCTGGACACGTTTGTAGGCCATTGTAAGTGGTATGTAGTCTTCGTACACACACCAAGGTCTGCGGTCTACACACACACTCCCTTCCTCTTCCTCTCCCTCTCCCTCCCTCTCCCTCTCCCTCTCCCTCCCTCTCCCTCCCACCATTTTCTTCCCTTCATTCTTCTTTACTCTCTTTCGCTCCTACATCTCTTCTTCCTTCACCTTTCGCTCTTTTCTCTCTCTCTTTCCTTCTCCCTCCTATTCGACCCTCTCCATTCTATTCCCTCTCCATCATCGCTGCTCTTTCATCGTCCCTTCCCCTGTGAGCTATTCTTGATTCCCATTCCTGATTCCAGTTGGAAGGGGCGGCGAGTAATGGGTGGGGAGGTGGACCATATGGGAATACTGAGGTTGAGTCATCCACTTTGATGGAATGCTGGAATTTACATAGCGGGAGTCTGGAACTTGACGGAGGGCTTGCAGGATGTTCAGTTGGAGTTCTCAGTTACTCCAGGCTGTTTGTTGGAGTATAGAGGATATGATCCAGGCGGCCTGCTGGAGGCTGGGATATCGAGGATGTGTTCCAGGTGACCTGCTGGATGCTGGGATATTGACGATGTGTTCCAGGCGGCCTGCTGGATGCTGGGGTATTGACGATGTGTTCCAGGCGGCCTGCTGGATGCTGGGATATTGAGGATGTGTTCCAGGCGGCCTGCTGGATGCGGGGGAGGGGGGGTGTTGAGGATAGGTTCCAGGCGACCTACAGGATGCTGGGATATCGAGAATATATTCCAGGCGGCCTGCTGGATACTGGGATATCGAGGATATGTTCCAGGGGGCCTGCTGGATAATGGATTATGAGACATGATTGGAGCCTTGATTGATGCTGGTGTTGGATTTGTAAATGTTTTAGGTGACCTTCTGGAAGATCAAATGTAGCTTTGATAGATGCCAGTATGTCCAGACGTGTCAGTAAGGTTTAAGCTTTCCAGACTCCTCGCTTTTATACTGGAATGACATTTTGTGTTTTCCGATGTTACAATATCTGATTTTCAGAACATTATCCAGAGTCTGTGTTATGAAGTTGGTAAACATTGAAATTGTTTAATATTATGAAACTCGTGAAATTGCTAATTATTGGCACAATTAGAAGTCAGTGATAATTGACACCATTCAGAATTGTTTTTTGCTTGGCACTTTCTTAATTGGTGATTATTAGCACCAGGCAAATTTGCTGTTTTGTATTATGTTTTTAATTGGCACCATGTCAATTGGTGGTAATTGACTTGCGTAGTTGATGATTTACGTCATGGAACGTTACTTAATGGATCTGTAGTGAGGTAGAACACGTCGACCAATTCTCGACGGTGTAAACACATTTATAATTAAGACGTGTGGCAATATTTACAAGACAGGTGAATGAGAGACCCAATATTATGTTCTGTATGAAAAACCAAATATTCGGCTGTAATCCACAGCCTTGCTCTAGGTGCTGTATACAATGTTACGTGCATACAGCCTTGAGAAAGTATGTAGATTATCTTGAGATTATCTTGAGATGATTTCGGGGCTGTAGGTTACATCCAATTTTTTGTTAATACACTTACACATATATTGGCTCAACTTCATTGAAACATAACCTTCAACCTTCACCTTCATTCAAGTATTACGGTATTGTAGTAAATTTATCAATGTTTATAACGTAATGATCTTCAAACATCCGACAGAGGGAATGTAGTACACGAGGTGTGTAACTGCATAATGGTCTAAGGCATCAGCCGGTGGCGCGGAGACATTGGTATAAAATCGGATATATGTTGTCTAAAACTGTTGTATATATAAGAGGTGGAGACATTGTTGAATAAAACACGTGTGAAACACCTCAGGGTTGGTGTATGCTGACGGGAAACTCTTATGAAGCAATATTTAAACAGGTCTCCACTGTCGGCCGGGAAGATTAAGTGGATTTGAAGTGTGGAGACTGGTAGGGGTGGCGGTGGTTATGGATATGGAGAAGCAGCAGAAGAAACAGCGGGAGGAGGAAGAAGAGCATCCGGAACAGTATCAACTGGAACAGCAGCAACAGCAGCAGCAGCATTTGCTGAAACAGCTGGAGAAAGAGCAGCAGCGCAACGTCAGTCAGTTTAATACTCAAGTGTTTTTAGCCTTGATTAGCGACTAGACATTAAGACAATATTCTGCAACTCTGTGTGTGTGTGTGTGTGTGTGTGTGTGTGTGTGTGTGTGTGTGTGTGTGTGTGTGTGTGTGTGTGTGTGTGTGAAATAGTACCGAGACAAAATCCGGTTATCCGGGGTAGTGTAATTGATCGTGGACGATCACCGGGGGATAACCGGACGGTGCTCGATTAAACGGGGGGGGGGGGGGGGGGAAGGCCTCTATTTTATTACTCTCCAGCGTCCTGGCGGCCCGGACCCAGAGTGGGAGGCGGAGGTGGGGGCCAGTGGCTAGAGCCTGAGTGTGACCTGAGCATCACCAGTCACACTTTGGGCAAGTGTGTGGCTGCTGCGGGAAGCCCCAAGTGTTCCTTCACGCGTTTGGAAATTTGTAATAATAATAACATAAATAAATCCTTACAATACATAAGACTGCAGTATCTCCAAATATAGTAAATAATAAATTAAATACAATTTCAACAATAAATACACCAAGAGGCGTACTCTGCTAATTGGGGTGTATACTGAGAGGTTACTGTAGTTTTAACAAAAGTATACTTACAGGTAGTCACGTAAACACTTGTAGTGGCCTTAATAACCCTCCCTGGTTTAATAGGCATTAAGACCAACAACAAAACCAAATACAATACATGTACTGAACATGAACAATGACTAATATCAGTAGATCTCATGACAATAATACTGGCTCTGGAAGACGCATGTTGAAGCCCAGTATTGGCCGAAGGTGTGTACAAGTGTCCGTGGATAAGAGTGAGTGGGCGGCGGGTCCTGGCGCCACGCGGTCTGGGCGCCACGAGGGAGAGGAGTAAACACTGTGAATGAATGTCGTAGTACACGAGCGTAAATTTCATTGAACGAGAAAGAGAGCCGTGTAAAACGTGTTAACAGATTGTGAATGAAATATTGCTCTTCGTGAATGAATCAACCTCAGTGCTCTGGATTTTGTACACCCCCCCCCCGTTCATTAATCCTCCTCCCCCCACCCCCACCCCCCTTCCCACTTTCATATCGGCGCTCTATCTTAGCCGGATTTTGTGGAGCTCCCCGGGATCTCCCCCCCCCCCTCCCCCCCCTTCCTCCAGCACACGTGTTTGCCTCATCCCTGTTAGAGCCCCCCCCCCTCTGGTACTGTGTATTGATCAAGTAAGTGCGGCCGATCAAGATGGATGTGAGCACGATCCCAGCCGGGTGATAATAATAGAATACTGATCAATAAGTGAGAGAGAGAGAGAGAGAGAGAGAGAGAGAGAGAGAGAGAGAGAGAGAGAGAGAGAGAGAGAGAGAGTGAGTGAGAGTAGTAGTAGTATTTTTTTTAACCGGTACTTATATTCCTCCCCTCCATCCCCCCCGGCCCAAACACTTGGCCTGGACGGCAGAGCGACGGTCTCGCTTCCTGCAGGTCGGCGTTCAATCCCCGACCGTCCAAGTGGTTGGGTACCATTCCTTTCCCCCGTCCCATCCCAAATCCTTATCCTGGCCCCTTCCAAGTATTATATAGTCGTAATGGCTTGGCGCTTCCTCCTCATAGTTCGCTTCCTTTCCCCACCCCCCACCCCCGTCTCTCTCTCTCTCTCTCTCTCTCTCTCTCTCTCTCTCTCTCTCTCTCTCTCTCTCTCTCTCTCCATATAGGGATTCATCGCTGAGCCTAAAGAAACTGCAAGCTTAGACCTGTTACCCTACATCAGCTCATCTGAAGATATTGTGAATGTTTTAGTAAGATGGAAGGTTGCGCCTGACAGCTGGGTGGACAGCGCTTCAGATTCCTAGTCCTGAGGTTCCGGGGTTCGATCCTCGGTGGAGGCGGAGACAAATGGGCAAAATGTTTATTTCACCCTGATGCCCCTGTTACCTAGCAGTAAATAGGTACCCGGGAGTTACACAGCTGCTACGGGCTGCTTCCCGAGGGGTGTGTAACAAAAAGGAGGCCTGGTCGAGGACCGGGCCGCGGGGACGCTAAGCCCCGAAATCATCTCAAGATGACCTCAAGATTGCCAGTAGAATGTGGTGTAAATCTTGGTTCCTTCCTCTCCCATCATGCACCTCATATATACTACCTCTTAGCTTAGCTCATATATACTACCTCTTAGCTTAGCTCAGCTCATATTTACTACCTCTTAGCTTAGCTCATTTATTACCTCTTAGCTTAGCTCAGCTCATATTTACTACCTCTTAGCTCAGCTCATTTATTACCTCTTAGCTTAGCTCAGCTCATATTTACTACCTCTTAGCTTAGCTCATTTATTACCTCTTAGCTTAGCTCAGCTCATATTTACTACCTCTTAGCTCAGCTCATTTATTACCTCTTAGCTTAGCTCAGCTCATATTTACTACCTCTTAGCTTAGCTCATTTATTACCTCTTAGCTTAGCTCAGCTCATATTTACTACCTCTTAGCTCAGCTCATATTTACTACCTCTTAGCTCAGCTCATTTATTACCTCTTAGCTTAGCTCAGCTCATATTTACTACCTCTTAGCTCAGCTCATTTATTACCTCTTAGCTTAGCTCAGCTCATATTTACTACCTCTTAGCTCAGCTCATTTATTACCTCTTAGCTTAGCTCAGCTCATATTTACTACCTCTTAGCTTAGCTCATTTATTACCTCTTAGCTTAGCTCAGCTCATATTTACTACCTCTTAGCTCAGCTCATTTATTACCTCTTAGCTTAGCTCAGCTCATATTTACTACCTCTTAGCTTAGCTCATTTATTACCTCTTAGCTTAGCTCAGCTCATATTTACTACCTCTTAGCTTAGCTCATTTATTACCTCTTAGCTTAGCTCAGCTCATATTTACTACCTCTTAGCTCAGCTCATTTATTACCTCTTAGCTTAGCTCAGCTCATATTTACTACCTCTTAGCTTAGCTCATTTATTACCTCTTAGCTTAGCTCAGCTCATATTTACTACCTCTTAGCTCAGCTCATATTTACTACCTCTTAGCTCAGCTCATTTATTACCTCTTAGCTTAGCTCAGCTCATATTTACTACCTCTTAGCTCAGCTCATTTATTACCTCTTAGCTTAGCTCAGCTCATATTTACTACCTCTTAGCTCAGCTCATTTATTACCTCTTAGCTTAGCTCAGCTCATATTTACTACCTCTTAGCTTAGCTCATTTATTACCTCTTAGCTTAGCTCAGCTCATATTTACTACCTCTTAGCTCAGCTCATTTATTACCTCTTAGCTTAGCTCAGCTCATATTTACTACCTCTTAGCTTAGCTCATTTATTACCTCTTAGCTTAGCTCAGCTCATATTTACTACCTCTTAGCTTAGCTCATTTATTACCTCTTAGCTTAGCTCAGCTCATATTTACTACCTCTTAGCTTAGCTCATTTATTACCTCTTAGCTTAGCTCAGCTCATATTTACTACCTCTTAGCTTAGCTCATTTATTACCTCTTAGCTTAGCTCAGCTCATATTTACTACCTCTTAGCTTAGCTCATTTATTACCTCTTAGCTTAGCTCAGCTCATATTTACTACCTCTTAGCTTAGCTCATTTATTACCTCTTAGCTTAGCTCAGCTCATATTTACTACCTCTTAGCTTAGCTCATTTATTACCTCTTAGCTTAGCTCAGCTCATATTTACTACCTCTTAGCTTAGCTCATTTATTACCTCTTAGCTTAGCTCAGCTCATATTTACTACCTCTTAGCTTAGCTCATTTATTACCTCTTAGCTTAGCTCAGCTCATATTTACTACCTCTTAGCTTAGCTCATTTATTACCTCTTAGCTTAGCTCAGCTCATATTTACTACCTCTTAGCTTAGCTCATTTATTACCTCTTAGCTTAGCTCAGCTCATATTTACTACCTCTTAGCTCAGCTCATTTATTACCTCTTAGCTTAGCTCAGCTCATATTTACTACCTCTTAGCTCAGCTCAGCTCATATTCACTACCTCTTTGCTTAGCTCAGCTCATATTTACTACCTCTTAGCTCAGCTCATTTATTACCTCTTAGCTTAGCTCAGCTCATATTTACTACCTCTTAGCTCAGCTCATTTATTACCTCTTAGCTTAGCTCAGCTCATATTTACTACCTCTTAGCTTAGCTCATTTATTACCTCTTAGCTTAGCTCAGCTCATATTTACTACCTCTTAGCTTAGCTCATTTATTACCTCTTAGCTTAGCTCAGCTCATATTTACTACCTCTTAGCTCAGCTCATTTATTACCTCTTAGCTTAGCTCAGCTCATATTTACTACCTCTTAGCTCAGCTCATTTATTACCTCTTAGCTTAGCTCAGCTCATATTTACTACCTCTTAGCTCAGCTCAGCTCATATTCACTACCTCTTTGCTTAGCTCAGCTCATATTTACTACCTTTTAGCTCAGCTCATATTTACTACCTTTTAGCTCAGCTCATATTTACTACCTCTTAGCTTAGCTTAGCTCATATTTACTACCTCTTAGCTTAGCTCAGCTCATATTTACTACCTCTTAGCTTAGCTCAGCTCATATTTACTACCTCTTAGCTTAGCTCAGCTCATATTTATTACCTCTTAGCTTAGCTCAGCTCATTTTTACTACCTCTTAGCTTAGCTCAGCTCATATATACTACCTCTTAGCTCAGCTCATATTTACTACCTCTTAGCTTAGCTCAGCTCATATTCACTACCCTTCTTAGCTCTCCAACTAACTCACACTCCCTCCCATAACACATAACCTCCCTCTTCCTCCACAACACTCATTCTAACTCCCCCCCCACCCCCCACTCCCTTCCCCCAACACACATTCTAATACCCCCCCTCCCCTCCCCACTCCCCCCCCCACTCCCCCCGTTTACCTCCCCTTCGTGTTTGCCCTCATGATTCCCCTCAGGCAAGAACGGAGGGCAATAACACTGATGGTATTTGGTGTGATAAAGGAGACAAGAAATAAAGGGGAAATAAGCAACTATGGTCTGATTGGACATGGGTGGTGAAGCAACCTGTCCTCTTAAAAAGAACGTCGCTTTTGGCCGTCTGCCCGTATGGCCGAATTTGGACGTAATTTGAAAATGAAAAAAAAAATGAAAATAAATTTGGGATTTTTTTTCAACAACAGTAAGTTAAGGGTCCTCTGATAGGTTAGGTGGGCAGGAAATTCTCATAAAGTTTCAAACCGTTATGAAAAACGTGAATTTAAAGTGTCCTCTCATAACTTCTGCGCGTACGCCGGACGGCTCAAATAGAAAACGGAACAGAACGTCACTTTTGTGAGTCGATTTCATTTCAAATTACGTCCAAATTTAGCCATATCGCGCATACCAGTCAAAAGTGACGTTCTTTTTAAGAGGACGGGTTGGGTGAAGGGGCTGGCGGGCGGGTGGAGGGGGGTGTTTGAGGGAGTGGGAGTACACCAGATGGGTGGGATATGGGGTGGGAGACGTGGAGGGAGAGATAGTGAGAGAGTAGAGGGGAGAGAGAACACCTCGAAGATAAAGTAGAGAAAAACACCATTTATGCAATAACGAAAAATAACTAACAATTTATTGTAAAATCAGATAACTCGTTACAGTCGAGGGAGGTGACGGGTGTAAAGAGGTAGTTAGTTACCAGGAGACAATAATGAGCAGGAATGGTAACAAGTACAACAAAGTGCAATAAATAACTAGAAAAAATGAACAAGTGACGGAAACACATAACTATATGGATTATTTTGAGTGTATATGTACTCAAGGTGGAGTAATGGTGTGAGAGCGCCTGAGGCAGCGTCTGTGGTGGCTTGTGTGGTGTTGGGGGGAGAGGAGGCAGGACTGGTGGCTTGTGTGGTGTTGGGGGGGAGAGGAGGCAGGACTGGTGACTTGTGTGGTGTTGGGGGGGAGAGGAGACAGGACTGGTGGCTTGTGTGGTGTTGGGGAGGAGAGGAGGCAGGACTGGGGACTTGTGTGATGTTGGGGGGAGAGGAGGCAGGACTGGTGGCTTGTGTGGTGTTGGGGGGAGAGGAGGCAGGACTGGTGGCTTGTGTGGTGTTGGAGAGGAGAGGAGAATGGACATGAGTCTGTGTGTCACTTCACACACACCACACAAATAACAAACACACACATTACCAAATAATCTTTAATTTCTGCAGTAGTTTAAGTAGCCTACAGATGTTGAGCCACACACATGTTCACTTTTGTCATAACGTTCATGGATTCAGAGTCAGACAGTTTCTTATGAATGACATCCAAGCTTAATATAATATAACCGATATTAACATGTACTCAGAACACTTTCAAGGAGAAATTGACAACCTGACCATGCACTCAGCCCCTGGTCCTGACTCGTGGAATTCAATATTCATAAAGGAATGTAAAGTACCAGTAGCGCGAGCGCTCAGTGTAATATGGAGAAAGAGCCTGGATAGAGGGGAGATACTAACAGCACTTATATCAGCAGATAGCTCCACTGCACAAGGGAGGTTATGACGCTTTGGCAAAAAATGATACATAAGTTGCACTAACATCACACATAATAAGTAGCCTACAGATGTTCTGAGCCTACTGGGCTCTATCATATCTACATTTGAAACTGTGTATGGAGTCAGCCTCCACCACATCACTGCTTAATACATTCCACCTGTTAACCACTCAGACACTGAAAAATTTCTTTCTAACGTCCCTGTGGCTCATTTAGGTACTCAGTTTCCACCTGTGTCCCCTTGTTCGCGTACCACCAGTGTTGAATAGTTTATCATTGTCTACCCTGTCAATTCCGCTGAGGATTTTGTAGGTAGTGATCATGTCTACCCTCTATTCTGTCTTCCAGTGTCGTAAGGTGCATTTCCCGCAGCCTTTCCTCGTAACTCATGCCTCTTAGTTCTGGGACTAGTCTAGTGGCATACCTCTGAACTTTTTCCAGCTTGGTCTTGTGCTTGACAAGGTACGGGCTCCATGCTGGGGCCGCATATTCCAGGATTGGTCTTACGTATGTGGTATACAAGATTCTGAATGATTCCTTACACAGGTTCCTGAAGGCTGTTTTGATGTTAGCCAGCCTCGCATATGCCGCAGACGTAATTCTTTTTATGTGGGCTTCAGGAGCAACCCGTTCTCGCAAATTCGTAAAGTCAATATTGACTTATTAAATAAGTGCATAGATGACATACTAAACATAATTGATACCCTTAAAAAGCTTCATAGAAAACACCGACCGTACCTAACCTTGTTAGTATCTTAAGATAAGCATCTTATAGCTTCGTAATTACAATTGTTACTGAACCTATTATAGGTATAGGTTAAGTAATAATTGTAATTACGAAGCAATAAGATGCTTATCTTAACATACTAACAAGGTTAGGTAAGGTCGGTGTTTTCTATGAAGCTTTTTAAGGGTATCTATTATGTTTAGTATATCACTTATGCACGTAGTTAATAAGTCAATATTGACTTTACGAATTTGCGAGAACGGGTTGTCAGGAGACAGGTTTGGTGTGATAACAATTCCTAGATCTTTCTCTCTGTCCGTTTCATTAAGTACTTCATCTCCTATTCTGTAACCTGTGTCTGGCCTCTTGTTTCCACCGCCTAGTTTCATTACTTTGCATTTACTCGGGTTAAATTTTAGCAGCCATTTATTGGACCATTCATTCAGTCTGTCTAGGTCGTCCTGTAGTCTCCTACTATCATCTTCTGTTTCAATCCTCCTTATAATTTTTTGCATCATCAGCAAACATTGAGAGAAACGATTCTATACCCTCTGGGAGATCATTTACATATATCAGAAACAGTAAAGGTCCAAGTACTGACTCCTGCGGGACTCCACTTGTGACGTCACGCCAATCCGAGACCTCACCCCTCACACAGACTCGTTGTCTTCTATTGCTTAGGTACTTCCTTATGCAACGGAGTACTTTCCCTTTCACTTCAGCCTGCATCTCCAGCTTTTTCACTAGCCTCTTGTGTGGTACTGTATCAAAGGCTTTCTGGCTATCCAAAAATGTGCAGTCTTCCCACCCCTCTCTTTCTTGCCTAATTTTTGTTGCCTGGTCGTAGAAGTCAATTAATCCTGTGAGGCAGGACTTGCCATCCCTGAACCCATGTTGATGCTGTGTTACAAAGTTCTTTAGCTCCAGTTGTTCCACTAACATTTTTCGCACAATCTTCTCCATCAGTTTGCATGGTTTGCAGGTTACGGGAGGTCTGTACTGTGTGTGTGTGTGTGTGTGTGCATGCGTGGAAAAAAATAGTAGTAACAATTGATTGACATTTGAGAGGCGGGCCGAAAGAGCAAAGCTCAACCCCCGCAAGCACAACTAGGTGAATGCAACTAGGTGAATACACACACACACAGAGGCGGCTAATGTAGTCCAATATTCAAGAAGGGGGATAGGCAGGAGGCACTGAACTTCAGGCCCGTGTCTCTAACCTGCATACCATGCAAGCTGATGGAGAAGATTGTGCGAAAAATGCTAGTGGAACATCTGGAGCGAAGGAACTTTGTAACACAGCATCAACATGGGTTCAGGGATGGCAAGTCCTGCCTCACAGGATTAATTGAATTCTATGACCAGGCAACAAAAATCAGGCAAGAAAGAGAGGGGTGGGCAGACTGAATAATTTTTGGATTGCCAGAAAGCCTTTGACACAGTACCACACAAGAGGCTAGTGAAAAATCTGGAGATGCAGGCTGGAGTGAAAGGGAAGGTACTTCAATGGACAAGGGATTTTTTTCCTGATGATGCAAAAATTATGAGCAGGATTAAAACAGAGGATGATGGCAGGAGGCTACAGTATGACTTAGACTGAATGAATGGTCCAACAAATGGCTACTAAAGTTTAACCCGAGCAAATGCAAGGTAATGAAACTAGACGGTGGAAACACAGGATACCGAATGGGAGATGAATCTGCGTGAGATGCACCTCACGACACTGGAAGACAGAAGAGTAAGAGACATGATCACTACCTACAAAATTCTCAGAGGAATTGAGAGGGTAGATAAGGATAAACTTTTTAACAAGGGTGGTACTCGAACAAGGGGACACAGGTGGAGACTGAGTACCCAAATGAGCCACACGGACGTTAGAAAGGACTTTTTCAGTGTCGGAGTAGTTAACAGGTGGAATGTCTTAGGCAGTGATGTGGTGGAGGCTGACTCCATACACAGTCTCAAATATAAATATAACAAAGCCCAGTAGGCTCGGGAATCTGTACACCTGTTGATTGACGGTTGAGAGGCGGGACCAAAGAGCCAGAGCTCATCCCCCGCAAGCACAATTAGGTGAGTACAGCTAGGTGAGTACACACGCTGACAGCTCCAGAAAGCAGCCCGTAGCAGCTGTCTAACTCGAAGGTACCTATCCACTGCAAGATGAACACGTGTATTAGGTCAAAGAAACTGCCCATTTCTTTCCGCCTAGGCCAGGAATCGACCCCTTGCCCTTTGGACTATGAGCGCTGTCCACTCAGCCACGAAATTAAGTGTGTGTGTGTGTGTGTGTGTGTGTGTGTGTGTGTGTGTGTGTGTGTGTGTGTGTGTGTGTGTGTGTGTACTCATCTATTTGTGCCTGCAGGATCGAGCATCGACTCTTGGATACCGTCTTCTAGCCATTGGTTGTTTATAGTAATGACTCCGGTTCTGTGTCCCTATCATATCTAGTTTTAAAATTATAAACAGAGTTTGCTTCCACAACCTGCTTCTTAAATGCATTCCATTTTTCTACTACTCTCACGCTAAAAGAAAACTTCCTAACATCTCTGTGACTCATCTGAGTTTCCAGCTTCCACCCATGTCCCCTCGTTCTGTTAGTATTCCGTGTGAACATTTCGTCTATTTCCACGCTGTCAATCCCCCAGAGTATTTTATACGTTCTTATCATATCCCCCCCCCCCTCTTCTTTTTTTCTAGTGTCATAAGGTTCAGTTCGTTCAGGCGCTCTTCATATCCCTTCCCCGTAACACTGGGACGAGCCTCGTCGCAAACTTCTGAACCTTTTCCAGTTTCCTTATGTGTTTCTTCAGGTAGGGACTCCATGATGGGGCGGCATACTCTAAAACTGGCCTCAAGTAGGCAGTGTAAAGCGCCCTAAATGCTCCTTACTTAGGTTTCTGAATGATGTTCTAACTTTTGCCAGTGTAGAGTACGCTGCTGTCGTTATCCTATTTATATGTGCCTCAAGAGTTAGATTAGGTGTTACGTCCACTCCCAGGTCTCTTTCTACAATCGTCACAGGAAGGCAGTTTCCCCTTCATTGTATACTGTCCCGTTGGTCTTCTATCATCTAATCACATTTCCATAATTTTACATTTGCTCGTGTTTAACTCCAGTAGCCATTTATCTGACCATCTCTGCAACCTGTTCAGGTCCTCTTGGAGGATCCTTCAGTCCTCATCTCTCACAACTCTTCTCATTAATTTTGCGTCATCCGCGAACATAGACACATAGGACTTTACTCCTGTAAACATGTCATTAACGTATATTAGAAATAGAACTGGGCCCAGCACCGATCCTTGAGGTACTCCACTCGTTACTGTTCGCCAGTCCGACTTCTCGCCCCTTACCGTTACTCTCTGGCTCCTTCCTTACCCATGCTAGGGCCTTTCTGCTTACTCCCGCCTGCCTCTCAAGTTTGAATAGCAGTCTCATGTGCAGAAGTGTATCAAAGGCTTCTTGGCAGTCCAGAAATATGCTGTTTGTCTATTCTTCTCTGGCTTGCCTTATTCTCGTCATTTTATCATAGAATTCCAAAAGGTTTGTTAGGCATGATTTCCCTTTCCAGAACCCATGTTGATGTTTGTGTACAATCCTAATGCTCTCCACGTGTGCAACAAGTCTTAGTCTAATTATTCTTTCAAGTATTTTGCAGGGGATGCTTGTCAGTGATACGGGTCTGAAGTTAAGGGCCTCCTCCCTATCCCTTTTCCTTAAAATTGGTACGACATTTGCATTCTTCCAGCAACTGGGCAATTCTCCCGACATAAGTGACTCATTAAAGATCCTTGCCAGAGGCACGCTGAGGGCCTGCGCTGTCTCCTTTAGTATCCACGGTGATACTGGTGTGTGTACTTACCTAATTGTACTTACCTAATTGTGCTTGCGGGGGTTGAGCTCTGGCTCTTTGGTCCCGCCTCTCAACCGTCAATCAACTGGTGTACAGATTCCTGAGCCTATTGGGCTCTATCATATCTACATTTGAAACTGTGAATGGAGTCAGCCTCCACCACATCACTTCCTAATGCATTCCATTTGCTAACTACTCTGACACTGAAAAAGTTCTTTCTAACGTCTCTGTGGCTCATTTGGGTACTCAGCTTCCACCTGTGTCCCCTTGTTCGCGTCCCACCAGTGTTGAAAAGTTCGTCCTCGTTTACCCGGTCGATTCCCCTGAGGATTTTGTAGGTTGTGATCATGTCCCCCCTTACTCTTCTGTCTTCCAGTGTCGTGAGGTGCATTTCCCGCAGCCTTTCCTCATAACTCATGCCTCTTAGTTCTGGGACTAGTCTAGTAGCATACCTTTGGACTTTTTCCAGCTTCGTCTTGTGCTTGACAAGGTACGGGCTCCATGCTGGGGCCGCATACTCCAGGATTGGTCTTACATATGTGGTGTACAAGATTCTGAATGATTCCTTACACAGGTTCCTGAACGCCGTTCTGATGTTAGCCAGCCTCGCATATGCCGCAGACGTTATTCTCTTTATGTGGGCTTCAGGAGACAGGTTTGGTGTGATATCAACTCCTAGATCTTTCTCTCTGTCTGTTTCATTAAGTACTTCATCTCCTATTCTGTATCCTGTGCCTGGCCTCCTGTTTCCACTGCCTAGTTTCATTACTTTGCATTTACTCGGGTTGAACTTCAACAGCCATTTGTTGGACCATTCACTCAGTCTATCCAGGTCATCTTGTAGCCTCCTACTATCATCCTCTGTTTCAATCCTCCTCATAATTTTTGCATCGTCGGCAAACATTGAGAGGAACGAATCTATACCCTCTGGGAGATCATTTACATATACCAGAAACAGTATAGGTCCAAGGACTGACCCCTGCGGGACTCCACTTGTGACGTCTCGCCAATCTGAGACCTCACCCCTCACACAGACTCGTTGTCTCCTGTTGCTTAGGTATTCCTCTATCCACCGGAGTACCTTCCCTCTCACTCCAGCCTGCATCTCCAACTTTCGCACTAGCCTCTTGTGTGGGTGTGTGTGTGTGTGTGTGTGTGTGTGTGTGTGTGTGTGTGAGACAATGTCATGATGTCTGTCCAATAGTTGGAGGCCAGGTGCTTGGTGCTAGCCTCACACAACTTTGCAGGTGAAATGATTGGGTGGTACAGGATAAACATAGGTTCGTTGGAGGTCATCCTAAGTTAAATACTTTGAGAAATATTAGCATTTATAGACTGTTATAATATGTGATTTTCATGAGGTCATTTAAAATATTTAGTGAATTTTCCGTAGAGTTTTCAGAATTTTGTAATACATTTTCTGAGAGGCCCATTAATAAGGAATAGAGAGCATGCAAAGAAAAACTTTTCAGGGCGTTATATATATATTACAAATCATGACATTACTTTAAAAATAAATCCTGGCGAACTTGAATCAAAACGAAATAAAAGAGTTTCTCTCATGTTCTGTAATTATCAGCTTGATTACATCGTTTAAATTGTTAATGTGATATCTTTGAGTGGCACAGCCTTCTCGCCTGGGCTCTCCCGGCCCTGGAAGGACCCGGAATATCATCAGCCATCTGCTCCCACCTCCTGGAACTTTATGAGCCTTCCCCTCACACCCTCCTTTATCTTCCCCTTCTCCTCCCCTTGCCTGGAAGGTGGTAAGGTAGGGCTGGAGTAGAAGGGGAAGTGAGGGGGGGTTGGTAATGGGAACAGGATGGTTAGTCACAGCCCCATCGATAACCCTTAAGATAAGAACTTCACACAAGGTACACAGTAATTATATGATAGTTACCCTGTTGAAGACGAGAGAGTGAACCAAATAAGGGGAAATTACAGAAGGTTAAGGGGGTTTTTAAGTCGTAAAATCCTTGATTGGGTTGGAGATTCATGAGTGCCATTAATGGTGTATGGGTGGGGGGTTGGGGGGGAGCCCTTGGTGAGGGGAAAGCTTGAGGGATACGATGGTGGGGTGGGAGGCAGGGGTTGTTAAGAGGGGAGAGTTGGATAAAGGGGGGAGAGAAGGGGACGGAGGAGACGTGCTGGACCTCGAGGTTGGTTCATAGGCTGTCAAACAATGGAAGGTGTCGGGTGGTTTTTGTGATGGTGAAGGTGCTGGAGACGGTGATAGTGAGCACCAGGGTATTGGTGATTGTGAATTGTGTCGTTGATAGTGGATCATGGTGTTGATGATAGTGATTCTTCCTGCTGGTGATAAGTGATTCGTCTCGTTTGATGATAGTGAATCATATTGTTGGAAATATTGAAAAATGATGGTGTGTTTGTGATAGTGAGGGTCACAACGAGGGTATGGGGTCCAGCCTAAACGGCTGTTTGGAAACAGTTCCCCAACTGTGCCACAGAGTGTGTGTGTGTGTGTGTCACTGCTGACAAGTCAGTTCTCTCCCTGTGCCACTTCTTGAAAACTGCAGTTGTGTTACCTAACCAGACACGAACGAACCCAAGCAACCCACCTAACCCATCGTAGCTGATGCATAGAAAACATCTATATACAGGTTAAAAGTCCTTTACATCGCATTTAAAAAAAATAACACTCGAATGATCTCGTTTAGTAATGAATTACCTGTGGCAATTAAGGTACTAATGATCATAATACAAAAAGAAAAAATATATATCGTGTGATTTAAGGGAAAATTATCAATAAGGTTTTGGAGTATTTCATTGCTAATAGGAAATAATGCGAAAAATAGTGATTTGAAAATGAATTCTCATACGCGACGTAATATGCACCTCTCAATCATGTATTAATGATAAGGACGATGATAATGACAGCCTTCGGAAGAGGCATGTGAAAGCAGTCAGAAGCTCTCTCTCTCTCTCTCTCTCTCTCTCTCTTTCTCTCTCTCTCTCTCTCTCTCTCTCTCTCTCTCTCTCTCTCTCTCTCTCTCTCTCTCTCTCTCTCTCCCTCTCTCTCTCTCCCTCTCTCTCTCTCTCTCCCTCTCTCTCTCTCTCTCTCTCTCTCTCTCTCTCTCTCTCTCTCTCTCTCTCTCTCTCTCTCTCTCTCTCTCTCTCTCTCCCTCTCTCTCCCTCTCTCTCCCTCTCTCTCTCTCTCTCTCTCTCTCTCTCTCTCTCTCTCTCTCTCTCTCTCTCTCTCTCTCTCTCTCTCTCTCTCTCTCTCTCTCTCTCTCCTCTCTCTCTCCCTCTCTCTCCCTCTCTCTCTCCTCTCTCTCTCTCTCTCTCTCTC